>NC_072463.1:12838735-13189327 GCF_027596085.1 Anoplopoma fimbria
AATAATTGCCCTTGCATCACTTGTATTGTGAGGGCGGCTGTTCCCCAGCAACACCTACCAGGCAGCGTTGCTGTGGGCGCTGTCGTCTAGGTGACAGAGCAGCTCCAGGGTTTGGGGGTTGTGGGCGGAGTCGTCAGGTGACTCATGGCTTCCTGTCTCCCAATCGGAGGGCATCCGCCACACTGCCGCACAGGACACCACTCTGCTGTCACTGGCTGGGGGGGCAACACACAGTCAGTCACAGTTTGTTAGAGTACAGTGTGTGTATATGTGTGAGTGTGGTGGACAGGCGCCAATGCAGTGACGGGGATACACTCCCAAATTCCACATCACAAATGAGTTATTTTGGCACCTCTACACCAGAGCCAGGGCTGCTAATTGGAACCAGTGGAGTAAATGTAGAATTGATACAGTAATTGGACTAAAAGTTTGAGGCTGGAGGGCATAACCAATCACAGAGAGGGAGAGCGAGAGAGAGCGAGAGAGAAGGCAGGAAGAGAGAGAGAGCAAAGAGCCTAATTTCTTTTTGGTGTAGATATTGACAGTGTGTGGGCAGGCGTTGGGCTATGAAACACTGGCGTTAGGCCTATTTGTCAAATTAAAAAGCAAACGTGGTGCGAGTCCACGGGCTCTTGAGTGGTTTCAGACAACCGCGCACTCGGAGTAAGTGGGCAAGCAATCATCTTGAACAAAAGCCTTTGCTTGCTCACATATCGGGAGTGCCGGTGGGAGGCAGTATGGAATGAGAACGCGCTTGTGTATGTGTGTTTGTACGTACGTATGTTTTTTTGTGCAAGTGTGTGGTGTGCGCAGCAGTGCATGGTGGGCCTTCTGAGCTTCCGCCTGGTCAAGAGTGGCTGTCATCCTGTGAATTCAAGCATGCAGAACTCAGCTGACAGCGGGGGAGAAGAGAGGGAGCAAGGGAAGAGGTTGAGGGGGGGGTATCTACCTCGGTGCACTCTGCTCCTATATGTATGACGCAATCTCAGACACGTCGTCACTGTCAAGATCCAAAACTTTAATTGGAACTGACACTTGCCCTAATTGACCCTTTCCTAAGCTCCGCCCCCCCTGCTGCTACTCCGTCAAGCTGTCAGAGCTACCATGGAGCCCACACTGCCACTAACTGCACTCACTGAAGAAATGTTGAAATGAAAAAAAATTGAAAAAGCAATTTCAGAGACAAACAGACAGAACGGATTTATCCAGGATGTCAAACTGATTCAGCAGTGAGAACTGCTTAAAAAGATGAAGATAGATGCTAAAGCTACAGATCACAGTGTAAAAGTGAACCACTTCATCAGAACATTGGCCGAGGACATGCAAATAAGGCTAAATAATTTTTCTGTAAAGCCGGGTCTTTATTCACTGTTACAATCATTAAAAAGCAAAGCAGCATGTGGATATATTCAGTATTCTTCTGTAGCTAGTGTAGCATTTTGCTAACGCTAGTTAACGATGTGTTAACGTACTCTGCTAATGTTAGCTCCACAGGGCTTTAAGTACAAACGTAACGTTTTAGAAACGTATATCACCTTCCAACCTGTCTTGTTAACGAGTATAAATATTACACAATGTTTAACCATGACCTCTTCAAATCCACTAAACCAGCCTGAAAATGAAGAAAATATGAAACCATTGCATGATAGTTAATGGAGCTTTTCATGTATCAAAATGTGAAATGTAAGGACAACATGTCTCAACTAAACAGTTCTCTTGGCGACAACAGGTTTTACTGCCTCACTCTGCAATACTATGTACGAATCAGTCTAAATACAGCGCAGAAGTCTTTGTGAAGTTACGCAATTAGAAGAACACCTTCCATAAAAGCGCTGATGATGTGCATGCGACCTTTAAAGATTTTCCCCTGCCTGACAGTGACTTTGCAGCCGCTGCCCTTGTCCGTCATGCGGGTCATCATGTCCACACATTAGTATTGATTCTATCAGAGTCTGAACATGACTTCTAACACAGTTGCCGCCGCCAGTTATCGATCACCTGTTAAAGACAGATTATCCGTTATGATTCTCAACTAAATTGCATGAGGTCATTACATGGAGGAGACAAAAAGGAAGAGAAAAGAAAAGGAAGAGAAAAAAAACTAAAAAGAAAGAGCAGAGAGAGAGAGAGAGATGATGCACATCTCAAAGGCAGTGAAACAGAGCCGGAGACAGAAGGAAACAGTAGGACTCACTTTTGTTATAGCAGGTGGTAAGCACAGCCTTATCTGCGGGACTGGCGCCAATGTGCCATATCTCCCCAGCTTGGTGCAGGAGGACATTCTTATTAATGATGTTATTCTCGTCATCAAAGTCAATGATGTGGATCTGGAAGAAAAGCAGAGACAGAGAGGAGAGATGTGTTGAGGATGAAGCTACAGTTAAGACACCGCATGCACCTCCCCACACACACACACACACACACACACACACACACACACACACACACACACACACACACACACACACACACACACACACACACACACACACACACACACACACACACACACACACACACACACACACACACAGTTCAAAGCTCCACTCGCTCCTCTGATTCCCCTGAAAAAAAGAAAAAGAAGGTTCCTCTTTTTAATATGACAGTAAACGTAATTTCAAGGCAGGCTTCTCTTTGGTTCTTCTTTTTTTTTACTCCCCGTCATCTTCACACGGCTGAGGACTTTTCATCTTGATATGGCCTTTTAAAGCCATTATTAAGACACTTTTAGAAGGAGTCATGGGAGTTCCGTATATGACATGTTGGAAGAGTCAGAAGAAAAGCCACAACAAAAAGGAAATCGATAAAACTTCCATTTACTTCCATTTTTTTTTGTTGACAAATGGCCCTGCTAAAAGGGTCTGGGGAAAGGGTTTTAATTGGATACTTTCTAAAAATATGTATTGTAAACAAACCAGATGGCGGCAGAAGCGTACTATAATGTCTCTCTAATGTCTCGTTTTTAAGTCATGAGTAGGGCAGCAACAATACAGGAAGAAAAATCTTTGTTCACAGTAGGCGTGACCCCGAATAGTCGGCCATCCACCTGACTTTATTCTTTTGGAGTAACAATTTTAGGCACATTGTCAAAGGGGCGGAAAAATATATTGTTATTGACAAAGGAAAAGGCCGAAAGTTCAATTAACAGCCACGAGAGCGAGAGAGAGAGAACAGTGCTGTCCCTTATTCTGAAACTGCTAAATGATGTTGGACAATAATTTTGCATATTGTGATTTTATCATTTTCTATAGATACATAACATTTAAAAAAGGGGGGTATCAATAAGCAAAAAATAATAAAAGTGCTGTTAAATCGACCATTAAAGAGAAAAGATAGAAAAATCTACTACAAACCCCAAAGGGCTGTGTGGTGTTAACAGGTACTGTGGGTGGATAAAACAATAATGATCGTGCAGAATACTTGAGTGACACCTTGCACAAATACTTTTGCAAGAAGAGCCATTGAAGTTACTCTCAGTGGAAAACATGCTGTCCCTGACTGTCCATGATTTACTTCTTTGTGTTTCAAGCTGGTAAATGTAATAAGAAGCTCCCTTGCTGTCTAATTACAAGGAACTTACATCAAACATTTGCTGTTTATGATTCATAACTGTAACCCCTTTCTTTCATAAATGTTGCTGTTTGTCCAGTTATTTATGTGAAGAATGAAAACATATGCTCAAACAACAAAAAAGCAAGGTATTCTCCCTTCCCCTCCATCAACTCTCCATCAGAGCAGAATGGGCTTTTTCAGGGAGGGGGGCTTAAAGAGACAGGCGCTAAAAACGGAACGTTTGAGACGGAGGGTGAACACAGGTTTATTCAGAAAGACATTACGATAAAAAATAAAAAATGTGTTAACTTAAAGCACATACAAATATTTGAGTAGAACCCCCTGATTAAAGTATGAATAAAGATGCATTCAAGAACTTGTAAACAGTTACAACTCAACTACTGTAAGTAACTACCAGAAACACTTGCAGGTTTCCTTGACCTGGTGTAATGCTCAAGTCTGGGCTGCACTTAAGAAAACATCAGCTGTCTAGACGCCACAGCCAAAAGTTCAACAAACAGGCTAAACTTTTATCCATAAGAAGTTAATAGAAACTCCTCCTTACCGAGTTCTTTTTATTAGATGGAAATCTATTCTATGAGGGCCCTCAACTGAATGCAGTTCAGGGCCTACAATGCAGTAAAACAGTGAGGGTCTCAAGGTTTGATCAGACAATTAATGGCGGTTTCTCCCATAAGAGAGACACTTACAGCACCTTGGGGGACTGTTAATGGGGTTGCACCGGACAATAACTCCTGCTAGGCACTTCCACTCCCCTTCCCTGTACTACTTTTACAGGCTGAAAAAGAGGATGAAAGGAGGGGGCGTGAAGAGGAGGAGGAGAAGATCGTCGCAGCGGCGGCATCCTTCAGCCTCCTCAAAGTCAGCTAGGCGGCTATTAACCTTGGGTTGGACTGCATCGAGCAAAAAATTATTAGGCAAAGTTATAATTTTATGGTGGTGGGGGAGCGGCACAAATAAATTCAGGCTGCCGGGACAGGGTAATTGGAGGGCCTAGTAATAGGGTCCCCCCGAATGAACCCAGGTGTGAGGGGAGAGAGAAGTTCCGGCCTTCCTCCCCCGAGTGATTTATCCCTCATTCTTCCAGGCTTGGGGAGTGACTCATAGCCTTCAGCCACTTGGGCACTCAGCCCGGCGCTTTTAATTATGTGCCAATGGTGGGAGGTAATCTAGGCAGGGAAGGGAGAGAGCAGAGGCGGGAGATTGGGAAAGAGGGGGCGAGGGAGGGATAAAGACGAGCTGGCTCGTGGCCCCCACTTCAGGGGCCTCTCCTGCTAAAGCTCTTTAGCCGCCACAGATGACAGTAAGCGGGGCGGAGGAGTAGCGAGCGGGTGAGAGGTGCCAAGCTCGGGCGCTTTATCTCGTTAGCAGCCTTAAATGCCACACCGACGTGCCCTCCTATTTGTCATTCCAGCTATTGGTCTCTGAGGGATTTGAGAGGTGCTCGGCGAGTTAAGAGAGACATTTCCACCCCGCATTACGCTTAATGGGAGGTGGAGAGGCCAGCCGGCTTATGGATACAGCAGAAGCCATCAGGGCTGAAATGCCAATCCAAAAAACATTTCTCACGTTGCAAGTTCAAACTTGGACGAACTGAGCTAACCGATTGTTGGCCAGCAATCTCATGCAGAGTGGAAAAGACAATGAGCTTCATGAATAAAACGGACTGCACCGAACCCTCGATTCACATGTGGGGTCATCTCAAAGAACATAACCTTCAAAGATGAATAAGGGTCCCTGTTAGATTTTACAGCCTTGAATGCTCTTTGACATAATGCTATCAGAAAACAAAGCACAAGTTTGTTAAGTATGTATGTGTATATATTTTTTCTTATTGTTTTCAAAGTACAAAACCTGAGTAAAAAAAACATATCATTAATGAAAAATAAGATATCAGCATTAAGAAACAGCAATCCATTCCCACTAACCTTTACACACTCTGTAATAGCAGCAATCTTGCAGGTTTGCATAACACGCTGGGTCTTTTAATTTTCGAGAATGTTAGAGTGCAATGAATGCACGGTGAATCACAGAGCTACAATGTAAAAGGTAGAAAATATCCAAGCAACTCACATGCTCACTTTTCGTAAATGCTGCAAAAAAAACAACAAGGAGAGTCGAACGGCAAGCACTGTGCCTCCTTTAAAAAATGTTTTTAAAAATCGCATCAAAATGGTGGTTCGAATTTTGCGTTGACCCGTGTATTTTGCATTGTCTCATGCTGTATTACAATTAGTTGGTTTGTAGTCATGGGCTGTAGTATTAGTCACATTGTGAGATATTCTTGAAACAAAGCAGGTTGCACAATATATCGTCAGATCAGATCTGAAGGTTACAGTCTCAACACCTGTTCCAAACCGTTGCGCTCAGGCGACAACCTCCGGTTCTGCCCAGTGAGGCCGATGCGGAAGTGCCTTAAAATGTGCATTCTCTCTACTGACCAGCAGAGGGCTGATTGTATAGAAGTCTATGAGAAAATGACTCTACTTCTCTCTTGATTTATTCCCTCAGTAAACATTGTAAACATAAGTTTTGGTCTTAAGCTCTAGTTTCAAGTCTTCTTCAATACAGCATGATGTTCATTTAGTAAATTATGGTCCATTTAGAGTCACATAGACCATAAAGCAGGGTATGACTTAGGCCGGGCTTTCCGTCTTTGACAGATGGCTGCAGCTACCAGAGCCGAATACGACGGTACAACGCCACTCCTCCGCCTTCCAAATTAGGATACACCCCATTCATTGGTTGTGAAAACGGCGACGGCCGTAATCCAAGGTGGTGACAGGGAAACCGCAGAACTTCACAACGGCAGCCCACAAACCAATGTGTGAAGTCACGATGACTACGTCCACTTCTTATATACAGTCTATAGTTGGGCTACGAGCCCTCCTCCTGACTGCATTCTACTGCCTCGTGGATCAATCTCAAAATGTATTTTGCGCATATTTGTGGTCTTGACGCGATTAATCGTACAAGACGAGACAGCTGCGCACAATTTGGGGGCAGACAATCAGTCGAACGAACGAAAAAAGTGAGTTTTAAGTTTGATATAGATTTTAAAAAGAGAGACTGCCTACTGTCACATCTCTACACACCTAACAACAGTGTTTAATAGTCTGATTGTCTCCACAGACTTTGTTAGACGATTTGCCAAGCACCTTGTTTTTAAGGCAAACTGAGGCCTAGACACTGACGATTTTCATAAAGGCTTTGTTTGGTTGCCAAAGTACGAAATTGGCAGTCAGTGGACGAGTGTAACATTTAGTGTCAGGTTATTCTTGGAAAGTCCGTCATCTTTGGAAGGCAGATGCGTTTGAAGATGCTCGATACGGAATTCAAAGCATATCTATTGCCTCCACACGGCTCTCAACGTGGCGATATTTCAGCCAGCGACTTACAGCGCTAACAGTGCAAACAGCCCTTACAGTGCAAACAAAGTGCTGACAGAGCTCACAGTGTTTACCTGAGAGGGATCCAGAGGGTGGGCGATATGCTCTGTATCGAGACTGTTGGCGGGACGCTGTTATCGGCTGTAACCGTCTGCACCTAGCACCGTGCAGAGCGGCAGCCATGAGCACAACAGTGAGACTCGCTTGTACCAACATGAAAAACGACAAGGCGATATCAGATACAAGCATATTTATTATATAAGCGATTTATCCAGGATGTCAAAACTGACTCAGTAGTGAAAAACTGCTTAAAAAAAGATAAAAGATAGAAGTTAAGTCTACAGATTGCAGTGTGAATTTGGTGTGAAACAGCATAACTAATCTTGAAACCTATTTCTGTTATATGTGGATCCGCAGTGATGATTGTTAAGCTGCCAAATGAGCTACAATCAAGGAGCCCAAACAATGCCAAGCAAATGTTGTCGTGAATAATCTTAATTAAATATAAGGCAAACAGAAGAACATTAACATTCTTCATATTAGACTTCTTAAAGCAAAAGCATAGCAGTGGTAGGAACAGTATTAGTAGCAGCATGACAATGTTAGGGCGGACACAGATGGCAATATTCCCAAAGTAATACAACTTCTGCTTCATTCTTTTGCGGGTCCAGTCAGAGAGACTGGGGGAAACGACACAAAGTTGACAGTATTTAAAACCCCCCCAAAAATGCCGTGGCTTTTGAGAAAACATTAGGGGCTGAAGTTCCAGAAGCTTTTCGGTTTTCTCGTGTTTCAGCTCCGTGCTTATGCCAGAATGAAGGAGCTACTGAAGGAGTGGAGTAAGAAATCACACAGATCGACTGGGATGCATTGTCACCATTCCCAACAAGCACTGTATTAGACTCGCTACACAAGACTTGGATTGAACTACGTCTGTGTTTCGGTGCCAGACCGCTTTCACACTGAGGTCTGCCAGAAAAATAGGCTTGTTTTTTTCAAGGCAGGAATATATGTGTGTGTGTCTGTCTCTCTCTCACACACACACACACTCTCTCTCACTCTCTGAGAGCTAATTATTTCTCCCCCGTTTAGAGCCAACTGTTTCTGTCATCTGTCTCTGTAATGACCTCTGCAAGATGTGCATGCATGCACACACACCCCACTCTCTCCCCTTTTCTACTACAAACACACTCACAGCACGTAGCACTCACACGTATAGACTTTTGCATAGAAACCATAAAGGAACATACAACATAAATGCTCTACTATTTAGTTGCAGCGGCCGTGTGGGGGGGACAGAAGGAGCTACACCTGCAGTCCCAAAGTCCTGCTGACAAAATTATTGATCGGTCGAAAAAAAATTCATTCACAGGAATTTTCATAACCGTTTATCCACTTGCAGCTAAAACAATTGGACAACTGAGAGAAATTTAATTCATAGCTACAGTAGTTTTTATCATATTCAAGCCTAATCAGTGAATATTCACTGGCTCCAACTCCTCAAATGCAAATTTTTTCACAGTTTCCTGCTGTTTTATAGAGCAAACAATTAAGTGAGACATGACAGCAGTTTTGTTGTTTTATCAAGCAAAAATGTCACAGTCCTCAGCTTTGTGATGTCCAAAAGGATATTGTCCAAGTAAGACATTCAATTACCAATAATGCAAATCATACAAATTAAAGAGGCTGGACGCAGACATTATTCCGTTTTTTTCTTCTCAATATTCATCATCAACATTTTTGACAATAATTTGAAACAGAAACAAACCAAACACAGTAAAATAAGAGTCATTTATTTTACTACCTAAAGAAAATCAACTACTCGCAGCGCAGTCTGCACGTACTGGCAACCTTGGCAACCGTTACTTTGAGACTGGCAATTAGTAGTAAGAAAAGAAAAAAAGCAATTTAATGAGCAACAGACTCCCTGCAATGCAAGGTTAAAAAAGAATTGTTCATTTGTAAATACGAAACTGAACAGATATGTTCTATAGTTTTCTGATAGGTTGTTCATTTCAATATTCAAGGTTTTGAATGACATTTGCTGCTCCGTATGAATCTTCTTCAGCCTTTTGTCAGCCTTCAATCATTATCATCTAGAGAGAACCAAAACAGGCTCTACTGTACTGAATATTTATGCTTATGGTTCAGACGCTAATTTTCCCATGAACCCTAGAAAGACAGATTGAGGGGGAAAAAGCATCCTCAAAGAAAGAAAGAGTGGACTACTATATTTAGGCTCACAGAATCCTGATCTTTGGGTCTGTTTATGATTCACAGGACTAAGACCCATTGTGTGGCAACAACACCCTAAAAAAAAAGCTCTCTCTCGCTCTCTGCACTCAAATTCTCATTGTCTTGAAAAGAGTCAAAGGTGACCACAAATAAATCTCCCGACTGAAATCAGAGCTGTTGGATCTTAGGTTGAGGTCTTGGGTTTCAGGGGAATTATTTTTTCTTTTAACTTCCTTAAACTTCCTCCAAGTCAGTGATTAACCAACTTTTTTCCCCTTTTTTAAATCTGCCCCTCGAACTTCTTGTGATCATGTTGGTCCATGTCATGCTCTCTTGCAAAAACTTAAGAATCGTCTTTGACTCTGATTTGAATTGTAAATCTGAAATGCGATGCATGAGGTTATCTGGTCATGCGTTTAACATTTAACATATTCAAGAACAAGTCTCTCTGCCTCTGACCTAGAAAAAGTTATTCATTTCATTCATTCATTTATTTATTTCCTCAGGTTTAAGTAACTCAAACTCCTCTACCTCTATGCTACATGTTATACCACTGGGAAAAACAATTGAATCATCTGCAATTGATTAAACATACAGCTTTACATTTGAAATGCTTCAAAGGCTTTTAATATCAAAGAACATATAACCTCTATTTTATTTTTTACTTGAAATCTTTCCTTCAAAAGCTATCTGACAACTTAAAGCTAGGCCATCCACTTTTCTGTCTGACTACATTTCTGAAATCTTAATATCATAATATCATCATTAATAATGAATCATATGTGTGATTAAATTAAACAGATCATCATCTATTCCCTTTAAAATCCAGGTCGGCCGGCACCTTGCTCAATGCTATTTAAACAGCGTATTCTGCAAATTGGAGAAGCAAGCGGCTGAAAATATAGTTTTTGAAAGGCTAAACGCCAACAAATATGGATTGAAGCAAAATATCTTGACAGACAAACACTATGTAGTAAAATTTGGAAATAATCACATTGCTCCTTGTTCAATAACTGTTAACTTTTGGACTTTAAAACTATCTGGATTTATTGGAAATGTTTGGATCACACGAGTCAGAAACAAATCATACGCAGCCACCACTGGAACATAAATCTACAAAATAGTAAAATACTAATAATATTAATGTAGCCTGATCTTTATCTGCAACTATGCAGAAATACCAGCTTTAACCACAGTGAATCGAAAAAAAGCTGAGCCACATTCAAATTCACATTCCTTATGAACGAAGCTTCGAAGCATCCCACTGTTTTGTAGGCAACAGCCATAGAATTGTCTTATATTGATGAGTTTCATATTCTGTTTATGGATCAGGAGGAAATTAATCATGTATCTCCAAAGAAGAAAAGGTCATGTAGGAGAGAGCAAGATACAGTACCAGTCAAACGTTTGGACACACCTTCTCATTCAACTACTTTGAAGAATCTAAAATATAAAACATATTCTGGTTTGTTGAGCATTTGTTTGTTTACCACATAATTCCATATGTGTTCCTTCATAGTTTGGATGTCTTCAATATTAATCTACAATGTAGAAAAAAAATAAAAACCATTGAATGAGAAGGTGTGTCCAAACTTTTGACTGGTACTGTACTTGCACAATGATCTGTTCATATTATTATCATCAAAAAACAAAACTCATTTAAAGAGATGTGTGTGGGGGACACAGACTATCACCGTGAATGAATGAGAGCAGAAACAGAGGGTGCATGTTGCCTGCCTCCCCATCAGGCTTTAAACTCTATGATGATTATGATATCTGTCATGAACTATGAAGTAGACCACATGACACTAAAAACCTCTGCAATACAAATACACTGTGTAATACAATATATAATACTCCAGTTACTGTGGATTCTTTACTGTTTTTTTTTTATTGCTCATATGCGGCATAGGCGGCTGTGGTGTAGTGGAGAGCAAGGTAGTTCTCCAATCAGAGGGTCGGTGGTTCGATACCCGGCTTCGGCAGTCGATGTGTCCTTGGGCAAGACACTTAACCCCAAGTTGCTCCCGAAGGCTTGCCATCGGTGTGGACTGGATGTTGCATGAATGTTAGTTAGAGTCTGATGGTGGCACCTTGATGGTAGCCTGTCATCAGTGTGTGAATGGGTGAATGATATGTAATATACTACTGATTGTAAGTCGCTTTGGATAAAAGCGTCTGCTAAATGGCTCAGTGGAGAGCAGGGTCGTCCTCCAATCAGAGGATCGGCGGTTCGATCCCTGGCTCCGGCCGGTGTGTCCTTGACCCAAATTGCTCCCGCAGGCTGTTCCTGTGGTGTGTGTATGTGTATGAATGTTAGTTAGGGTTCTGATGTGCAGGTGGCACCTTGCATGGTGGCTCCTGTCATCAGTGTGTGAATGGGTGATTGATTGGTAATGTCAAAGCGCTTTGAGTGGTCGGAAGACTAGAAAAGCGCTATACAATCAATTATTATAATTATTATTATTAAATGACTGTAATGTAATGTAATGTAATATGCTTATTTATAATACTTCTTTTTGATCTTGTTTTTTCTACTATGTCTCTTGTTTGCACTGTCCTCTCTGCTGCTGTACTCCTGTCTTATTTTGTTATCTTACTGTATCTTATCTTAACTGTGTTTTTTCTTACCTGGTTGTCAAACTTCAGTGACTGTGTGCCCACGAGGAAACGAATGGCATCAGTCTCAGCTGTCTGGGCGGTGAGTGCTCGTGCCTGCAGAGTAGATGACAGTCAATGCAGATACATAGACCTGTATAATAACTACCACATCAGGTGGTGGTGGATCTGATGACAGGAGCCTCACCTGGAACTCCAGACCGTAGATGACCGGAGCGTCGTCCTCCATGTCTCAGTCTGCCACTACTTAAGATAAGTAAAGCAAGATAAGTAAAGCACTATAAAGCTATTATAACTGCACCACGTATGGCTTAACATCAACACAACACATCAGTAGCTGCACTTCCGCGATTTAAAAAAAAAATGCACGTAAGTAAATGACGTAAGGTTGGCGGTGAAACGTGGCCCGAGCTTACGAACGTAACGCAGACGGGTTGGAGAATACCAAAAGAAACGCTGGCATGAAGTTTGTCCGCTCTGGAGCACCGTACCCGTAGCGTTCCCTGGGAGCTACGCATGCGCACTAGGGCTGTATCTGTCAGCGCAGTAAAGGTAAGAAACGTGATCGTGTTTGAGGTTTTAACGTGCTGTTTGTGTGCGTGTGGTGGTGTTAATAACACGGGTGTATGCGTGGTGCTTCATTAGACGTGGACAGCTGTCAGTCAAGCATTTATTGTACGTGTCTAGCCAGCTGAGCAGCTACATTAGCGTGACATAGCTAAGCTGCTAATGTAGCATCTGTGTGTCCGCCACTGCTGGTGTTAAATCAGGAGGGTGGTGTGGTGTGTTGTGTGTGTTGGGTTGTCAGGAGCAGAACATGGATAGCGGGGAGGCTCATGCTCAGCGGCCAGTCACGTTGGACATCACGGTGGAAGATGTAACCAAGGAGGCCCCGGACCCTCTGGAGCCAGCCAGCATCCAGACCCCCTCCAGAGACCCTGCTCCCCAGGTAGACAGCATCGACCTGGGCGGTGAGTTTGTTTCCCCCCAGGAGGACAGCAGCGCCACGCCTTCAGAGAGCCTGATGGACAAGCTCAACGACCAGATGATGGAGAGCGTCATGATTTCTGACTCCCCTAATAACAGTGAGGAGGACGAAGTGGCTCCCATGGACTCCTTTCTGGATGGAGTCGAGGAGGAGGAGGAGCAGGAGGAGGAGGAGGATTCACCGGAGACGTCAGGCGACAAGGAGGAACAAAGTAAAATTGGACACAATACAACTGAGATTACATTTTCACTGGAGGAACAGGAGCCAAGTGGTTCTGTGGAGAAAGTAGTTGAAGGCACGAAGGAGCCGGCAGACACACATGAGCAGGTCGCAGTCTGTGTTGCACCTCAAGGTGACGCACAGAGTCCTCCTGACCTTAACAGTGAGGACCCAGCACCTCAAGAAGACGAAGGGACAGGCCCAAAAGAGGAAGCTGTGCCGGTGTGCACCATATTCAGCCAGGGCAACCAGCCGAAGTCTCTTGTGCCTGATGGCTTCCAGCCCACCCTCATCAAGTCCCCCAGCTTCAGCATGGGGAGTGGTGGAGGAGCTAGTGAGGCAGTGACCCCCAGCAAGCTGACTGCCCCCCTCGTGTGTCAGCCCAGCCCCAGCCTCAGTAAGTTCTTCACTGACAATGGACAGGTCAACCCAGCCTCCGACTTCTTCGATTCCTTTACCGTCCCCTCCAACTTCATCTCTGTTTCAAACCCAAATGCTGAAATCCCTCCCGGCCCCAGCCCAGCAGCCATAGCCCCCACCCCCGAGCGCCAGCGCTCTTCAACCTCCTCCTCAATCTCCACCCCTGGAGGACCTCTGGACTCTGGTGCTCCCACCCCTATCTCAGTGTTTGGCCCAGCCCCTACAGAATCCACCGCCAAGGCCTCACCTTCTCTGCCCCAAGCAGCCCCCCTCCAACTCCAGCCGCCGCCCCCCCAGCCCCTCAGCCGCAGCCCTTCAACCAGCTCCAGGCCGTGTTCTCGGGCAGCGACGACCCATTTGCGACGGCACTGAGCCTGAGTGAGGTGGACAGACGCCATGATGCCTGGCTGCCATCCGAGGAGACCAGGAAGTTGTTGATCTCTGTGGCCACTCAGCAGTACAGCCCAGCCTATGTAGAGACCAACAGACTCTCCATGCCTGGACTGAAGTTCGACAACCTTCAGGTAGGACAAGCACTTGGGCGGCAAAATGCTTATCATGCAACACATGTCTTTAGAAAGCCATGGGAGCAACTTCTGCTCTTGTGCCATTCAAAATAGTAATATATGTTGAAGATGGATGCATTCTTTGAAAGGACACTCCATCAGTGTGACACCAGAAGTTCACTTTACTCATCATAGTACTACTCAGCTTTTTAAAAACAATTGTTAGAGTCTCAATCGACACATTTTTAACCGTAAGCCTGCCTTACAGACTAGATTTGTGGGGTTTGAAAGTGGTAGACCAGACTGGCGTCGGTTATGTCACATAAGGAGAGCAATGAGAAAATGCCAAAAAGCTGTTGTATAGCTGGTTAACCGAGACTTATACACTGAAATTTGAGGCAAATAAGACTTGTGAATGTTCACTGTCCATGTGGTAAATCTCTAAATGATGCAACTAACAGACAGTTACTGCTGATTGAGGGCTAGTTTGAATGGGAGGCTGTTGAGGAATAGTCATAAAGTACAGCAGCATCAGACAGTTGGCTATTAACAGAAATACTTATTAGACGTTTCTTTAAAACCAATGTGTGTTAAACAAGAAATACATGCATACATATAAATGTAAAAATGACTACCCGAACACATCAAAATGCACTAACATCTGCCTACAGGATCTTCAGTTTTCTAGCCCCCAAAAGAGGGGCAGGACCTTGACATGCCAGTTTAGTCTATGGGCCCTACCACATAGAGGTTTAACAAAAGATGCTACTGAGTTGCATCATGGATAATGTAGGATCCAGTGTTTGTGGATCTCGACTCATACCAGGGACAAAAAGTCAGGATGCCTCTGCTGCTTTTTGTTTGGCTATTTAAAAATTAACTTCCCCAACTTTGTGGAAGTGCATTACTAAATCATTGGATAAATCATTTAACATAAGGAGAACACATACTGCTAAAACAAGGCCTTTATTTAGTTATTAATAATAAATAATGATTTTGAAAACTGTGTCAATTCAACTTCTTAGAGTGATTAATTGTCTCCCAAGGTGATCTCTGAAACAGGAGTTGTTGTCGCAACTAATGATTTTCAGAAGCTATAGTGTTAATTTAGCCCATTGCAGATGCTAAATGCTAAATTGATGCTAAATTTATATAACATACAAAAAAAGCAGCAAATCCACATATTGGAGGGCTTGAACCTGAAAATATCTGCCATGTTTGCTTGATTAAACCACCATATCGATTGTCAAAATTGTGGCTGATATCATTTTTTGAAAACTGCCTCATCAATTAATCAATAAATTGTTTCAGCTGTGGTGATACATTAGGGTTGGTCAAACTCAACACTTTCCCTATGACAAACAGTGAGGACCCAAAGTAGCAACCTTCATACTAATGATGGAAATGATTACAAGGCAATTTCTGTGTTTTATTTTCTGATTGCAGTGATACATTAAAAGACACCTATAATCTATTATGCCAAGACATTTATTAGCATAGAAAAAGAATGTCCTCAGGCTTCACCTTGATCATTCTGATTTATTTAATGTTCTACAATGTTTCTTCTGTCTATCTCAGAATGACAGGGGTTTCAGTCAGAACTGCTCTGGCATAACAGATAGCCTGTCACTTGTCTATAAGCACATTTAGATGTGTCACCATATCATGTTTACATCTCACAAACATCCTCTGATCTCCTTCAACAGCCACATTTATCCGTAATAACAACCCCGATAAAACATCAATTCACTTATCTATTCAATTGAATCTTATGTTGTACGTCCACCTCCCAGCTTAGATTGTGTTCATTATGCCCTCAGTGTGTTTGAATGCCTGCTTGAATAAATGAATAAAAATGAAGGATTTTTTTCACCGACATCTTGGTGTGTTTTTGCCCACTAAGAGCCAGTTTTCAGCAAACAAATAAGATCTGATCTAAAGCTGGATTAAAGGCAGCATTTTATGCAGTCTGTTTGGGCTGAATATTGTTTAACTAATTGTCATTCTGTCCAAATCTAGGGATGTACAGATCAAGTCAGTTTCCCCCCCATTCACTTCCTTTAAGCGTTAGGGAGCCATATAGTCCTGATTTTGGCTTTTTGACAAGAAAAGTGATATATATCATCTGATTAACTCAGCAATGATGTCAAGTTGTTCTAGTCATAAATCAGAATTCAAAGACGAATCATTTATTCAAAAGAATTACAAAAGTAAACGATGGCCATTTCCATGCTCACTTATGTCTTATGTAAATTACTGAAGCAGATTTTAGGTTGATACATTTTGTTACACAGATTTGCTGCTAAATTTAAAAATGTTTTGACCTTATTTAGAATTACATAGAAATGATCAAAATACCACATTAAGACACCGGTACCTTGTTGAACAGCATAGAAAAAGTCATGCTGCATTTTTGTTTTTAAAAGATTTAAGATATGGAGATTTCTGCGAGAATTGCATTTTTCGGCATCTACCAAGTACTTCTGTTCTGGAAACTGCTCAGAAACCCCCTTATTGTCAATATACCTGGGAAAGCCATACATCCTGTGTATGTCCTAGGTCTTTAGTTTTTGCTTGTAAAGTTTCAGGAGGCTGTGAACTTCAATGAGGTGAAAACAGGTTATTTTATACAATGAAGTCAAGTTTAAAAAAAATGGTTTCACTGCAGTGAAATAGCAACTATGGGGACTATCATCATCACACATTAATATAGTTCAATCCACAAAAGTCTCAGCATTCCAGTCCACCCCAATTCATGCAATTTTAAGACTTGTTAGGGACACCAGTATGTAGAAATATTGAAATACACCATTTTTAGATTAGGAGAAAATAACACACACTGCATGTTTTTCCCCCTCCCCAATTTTTGGGGGATTAGCATAAAGTGGGCATGTTTTTTAAAGAAGAGACTCCTGGGTACCACTCTAGCTCACTCTAGCTTTAAGGCTGAGCTGCAGCCTCTTAAAGACAGTAATGTCGGGCCATCACGCGGGTCTTTTGCTGCGTTCACGCCAATCACATTGGTGTGAACGCAGGTTTAATGTAAGTAAGTACTGATCTGATATTTTTTAAATCCTGCAGGTAGTATTCAGGTTGTTAGTGTAAATACCAGCACAACAACTCTCACGTGCCTTACTTATGTTAAGGGATTTTGCCTGATGTTAAATGCGTGTGTGTGTGCGTGTGTGTGTGTGTGTGTGTGTTCTGCTGCAGGGTGATGCTGTAAAAGACTTGATGCTTCGTTTCCTGGGGGAACCGGCAGCGATGAAGCGTCAGGTCCTCACCGCCAACTCTGTGGAGCAGTCCTTCACAGGCCTCAAACGGCTCATCGTAAGTCACCCGCTGTACTTCCTGTGTCATGATCTGCATGCAGTTGGAACAACCTCGCAGAGCTAATAGTGTTTACCTGGTAGAGGAACCAAAGGGTTGGTTGCTACCCTGCCATTGTCATTCTGGGCGCCGTTATCAGCTGTAACTGTGCTATGACAGCAGTGCAGAGCGACGGCCGCAGAAGCTGAACTTGATCACAAAGTTTGCAGCAGCAGATGAGTTTTTCTTAGTTGTCATGTTTAGAGTTTTAACTATTCTCAACATCTACAGTTCCATAGCAGCTGAGCTGTGTTCCTCTCCTGATAAGGTCTGCGTAATATAGAGAAAGTGAACAGACTTTGAGAGGACATTGTTTTGTTAACAACCTTACTATGGTTAAGGCAAATCCTATGTATGGGAGAGATTTAATACAATATGCCACTTTGAGTAATTCACATAAAACAATAAGAGGGGGAAAAAACCTGGAACAAAATGCAGATTTGTACCCATAACATTGAAAATATTCCCCATGAACGACGCATAGTTAAGACGCAATTTTTTTTTATTCACTGCGACAATATCAGGGCTGGTTTCGGAAACATAGATGATTGAAATTATCAGTCGAGGAGCCCTCACATTTTACAAACATTTATCTCGTCTAAAAAAAAAAATCCTAACTTCCAGCATTCTACTGGCATGTACACTTTTTTTTCTTTGTCTATATACAAATGTTTATTGTCAATTTTTTAACGCCGCAGAGGACGATTAAGTGCATACAATTTTAAGGGGAAACCTGAGTCATGTAGGCTGTAATAGGAGTCTAGTGTGGGGTGGCTGCTGTTCAGGTGGCTAAGATCGGAGTCAGAGCTGAAAACAACAACAACGTGATGGTACACTGGTACTGATAACGCTGAGTTTTGTTTCAGTGCAGCAGCTGCTTCCAGAGAACGTTACCTCTCTTTCTGGATGTAAATGACAGAACCATTGTTATGTTTCCACAGTTTAACGTCCTGTGGTTTCCGCAGCATGCGTGACCTTTTTCGGCAGTCGGCCGGTACAGTCACCGACCCGACTGAGACCGCCGGGTGGCCGGGAGGCCTCGGTCGACTGAAATCAGTGAATCATTTGTCTCCTTTCTCCTCGCGTTACGTTCCTCTGCTACTCTTCTGTCAAGCACGAAGATGCCCGTGTTTCTCGGTGAGCGTGCGGTCCCGCCCCCTTCCATTTCCTGCTGACATCCACTTAATCTATCTATCTATCCATCTATCTCTCCAGCCCTCGTACGCTTCCTCCATCATAACTTCTGACCCACAAATGACCCTGAGAGACAGTTGTTATTTAAAACATATGCACAGCAGACAGTGTGATGGAGGGAGGGGAAAGAGGAGTGGAGCGATGGAGAGGTGGGGATCCACTCGGCTCACAACTTCTTTTTCTCCTGCTGTGCCCATGTATTATGCATGGGGCTGCTGTGCATATTTCAAGGGCCTTCTGGACTTGGTGTATATATACATACACACACACACACACACACACACACACACACACACACACTGGTACACACAGCACACACACACAAGCACACAAGCTGGTACTTTCAGCTTGCAGTCAACCGTGTGTGTGTGTGTGTGTGTGTGTGTGTGTGTGTGTGTGTGTGTGTGTGTGTGTGTGTGTGTGTGTGTGTGTGTGTGTGTGTGTGTGTGTGTGTGTGTGTGTGTGTGTGTGTGTGTGTGTGTGTGTGTGTGTGTGTGTGTGTGTGTGTGTGTCAGTGGATCATATGCTGTCTGCCAATTGGTGTGGGTGGCTCCCTGGAGCAAGAGGCAGCAAGGAAAAGGAGAGAGACAGGGAGCCAGAGAGGTAACGGAGGCCTACAGGAGGGATGTCAAGCAATGACGAGCTAAGACGGAGAGAGAAAGCAGCGTTCTGTGTGTGAGAGATGTGGAGGCAGAGGAGGGCTTCGCCTGGCCCCCAGCGCTCACTCTCACATTTGACTTTTGGAATGTGGAGAGAGCAACCGTGGGTTCGGATCTCTACACGCGTCTAATTAGATTTATTTTGTAAATAAAACATTAACGTCAGTGTCTTGTGTGAGACACTAGATGACAACAAAAAAAGCATGCCCCTGTTCACACATGCTGAACCATTCCTTTGTTGGAAGTTATTCCTATTGAGCGTTCACGCATTTAAGTAATGGGTCGTTAATACAACATTAACATTGTGGACATCCATGTTTCTCATCTTAATGCAGCCTGACCTCAACGATTCCATAAGTACGAAATGCTGATTTTTCTTGTGTGAGTGTAGGGTGAAGATCTTTGACTTGTGATTTTATTTGCTTTTGCGTGTTGGGCAAAGTCTTTTGACAGCTTATTTTCAATTTCATTTATCGTGGTCCATTTAGAAACACAGTACTAAAGTTTTCTCTTGCTTATCTGTGATGCCCGTGTTCTTATGTTTCATTCTAAATACCATTTCTAATGTGTATCAAAAGGATTAGAAAGTTCTCTTGATGAATGTTTAGCCACCGTGATATATTCCACTTCATGCCTCTTATTGCAAATTAGCACATGACGCCATCAGGCATCACCAAATACTTTTTTATTGAAAGCGAGGAAAACCTATGTATTGGGATACTTGTGATCCCTTGAAAAGGAAATTCTCTTTTCACCGTCCTCTTTTTCACCGGGAGTGCAGAGGTCGGAGTCGGCCACAGAGCAGCTCTCCAGATTCAACACTTCAATGAGGCTGATGATTGAGACTTGAACCCAGGGCTTCCAGCTGAAGGACAACATCTCTCTACTCACTGCATCACCTAGAATGGAGAGCCAGAATATCCTGCTCCCTATTGAGGAGCTCTGTTTGCTCTTGATTAGGAATGCAATGACAGATGACAGATGTTCCTCACCGTCTGACTCTAACAAATCAAATATACAACACAATGCGGTAGCTGACATTTTAAACATTTAACATTGTGTTTTCCTGAAACAAACAGAGGAGGGTTTCTAGAGTAGGGATGTTAATAATTTGTCTTTCAACCGAAACAGTTCCACGGTTGAAAGAAAAGAAAAACAATTCAAAGAATCTGAGCAAAACTTAGAGTTCCGGCTTGTTGTTTTAAAGTAGAACAGCTGGTCCACCTTAAAGGTCAGCCCACCGACTATGGCTCAGTGGTAGAGCAGGACATCCTTCAAGTCCATTTATATGTTACCTTCAGTTAGCCTGGGCCGTTGTTGTCGCTAACTTCGGGGCTAACCCCTTTCGCTTTAAGTGAAGAAGCAAGCAAGAAACCCGAGCTGAAATTGTAGCATTTATTCACAGACAAACTGTGCACACACGCTGCACTGCTACGTTCTCAGTTATAACGTCACTGCGCACTTCGTACTCAAACTAATAGATCTGGTGGGAAAGTGGCTGCATGTGTCCGCGACCATGCATGCTTGCTTGTGCGATTGTATACTGTATGAGTAGTTTTTACGAGTACAAGTATATGAGCGTAGTCTGGGACCCTGGTGCATCCCGAGTCTTGACTCTCGATCAGAGCAGCTCCCGTCTGACCGCTTTGCTGACATAATAATTATTGATTGAGACACTCCCTCTCAATCTACTACCATATCCACTTGAATTCATATGATTTACTTATCAATAACTTATGAAATATCCAAACTTTTGAGATCAAACAAACTCGCAGATCAAAGCTGTAGGAGGGGGGATGCAATCTCGGTTAGCTGGGAGGGGGGGGAAGTTGAAATGGGGATGTGCACAAGCGGAACACACATATATACACGAAAATACACGGAGAAGGGGACGAGTCAGTACGCGTGTGGCCGCTGAAGGTAACCTGGCACAGCTGGATGTTGTCAAAGCAGCTGATCAGTCACATAGAATCAGGGATCCTTTAATTGAGCGTGAGCATGTCGTCCTTCCTCTGTGTGACTTTAATCATATGTCAGGGTATTAAGAAGCTGAACATGCACGTGTTAACATGTTTTTAAACCTACTTTATGACATTTGTCAGTTTTTCCTCAGCTGTGATCATCCTCTGTGTACGGCCCTTTGCTCGGGTGGAGGCAGTTGTCAGTTCGTGGAGCTTTATTCTGCTGTGTGGCATCATCAGTGTGCGTGCGTGATGCGTGCGTCAGTGCCTGCATGCGTGCTGGCAGAATGAGTCATGCTGCAGAGCCGGAGTGTGACTGCGCCCACTGCCACTGCACACTCCCTCTGTCCATACATACATACATACACGCATACATACATACATACATACATACATACATACATACATACACACATACACACATACACACATACACACACGTGCACAAATGAACGCGGTTAACACTCGCAACACACAAGAGACATGCAACTAAATTCAAGAGTAACTTAACCAAAGGAACCACTTTTGTAACACATTATGGCCTTGTTCAAACTGATTTACAGATGTTTCACTCTGTTTAAATTACCGTATCCAAATATTTCAAGGTTCTTAGCACTTTTCTAACTTGTTTATTTTTTTTAAAAGACGTCAGCTTTTGAGGTTGGACGCTAAAAGGACTGAGTTTGCTTTGCTGTCCTGGGGTCCCTCTCTACATCTCCCCTAGTCTTCCCAGTGACCTCTGTGGTGTGGTCAGCAGAGTGAGCCGCTCTCTGGCTCAGCACCACCCTGGGCCGGCCTCATCTGTCTCTCTCATTAGCAGTCACCCCCTCTTCTTTCCTCCTCTCTCTCCCCTCGTTTCCTCCTCCTTCTCCTTCATCTCTTCCTCCCTCCCCTCTTCCGCACTATCCACCGGAGACTCTAACCTCTCTTCCCTCCCACAGTGTGATGCCGCCTGGGCCGCCGGCCAGCATATAGGTGTATGTTTGTTTGTGTGTATGTGAGAGAGAGAGAGAGAGAGAGAGAGAGAGACCCACCTTGGCTGGGTCAGACAGACACACCCCCATAATCACTGCAACCACCCAGCTGCTGCATCGCACTTTGATATCATTGCTGTAACCTTTACTTGTCATTATCGTAACCTTTTTACATAGCTGTCATTTCCCCGCCACCAGTTCACTCGCCAGCCTGGCTCTGGGTAATGCAGCGTCAGCTTTGGTAGCGCTGAAGGGCACGTTTAAAACACCTTAGCGGTAGTTGTTTTCACCTTGCTCTGTTTATGTAGTCGGCAGCCATATGCTCAGACAGACCTATTGTAAGGTCTGCAGACGGTTTCAGTTTATTACAACTAGGCTCTTTTTTTTGTACTTTTGGCCCTCATTCCTATTGGCCATCATAAATATGAACTACTGAGTTATTAGAGTGATATTGATATCTTGAAGTGGCTGATGGTGTGCCCCCTTTTGTTTTATTGTTATATGCCGGTTCTTACTGATATGATCCTGCAGTTTTACTGACTTATGGCACACAACTGTAGTCTGAAGGCGCCTTCAAGTTAAAAAGGGAGTTCAGATTTATGTGAGTGATTGGATTAATTTATGAAAAAGAAGCCATGTGCAGGACGCATTGAGAATCTTATGTGCATTTGAGTCGTTGGCGGTAAAATGAAGATTCACACCTGTTGCTCACAGTTGTTACTGAAACGTCCCACTGCTGACTGTTTGTGTGCCGCTGCTCTAAGGCGGATGAAAACGGCGTGCCGCTCCTATTCAACAGGTGCCACTTCTCACCAGCAGGTGGCGACGTGCTAAACTGGAAGGTGCTCTTTAGCCACGCTGCCTATCCGCATTAGCACTTTTTGGATGGATTGCCATGAAATTTTGTAATCACATTGTGAGCCGCAGAGGATGGATAGGATTTTTTAAATGTCTCGATAACCAGGAAGTCAGACTTTTAATTACCTAGTGAAATAGGATTGGCGCCTCCCCCCCCACACACACCATGTCTGTGTTGGGATGGGGGGCACTTAGTGATAACTTTTAACATGCATACGATTATTCCACTGTTAATCTGAATATGGCAAGATTCCAAATTTGGTCACGTAAACCTCATATTCCATGTAGAGATAGATGCATGCCAAACAGAAAAGACCACATTTCTGTCAGGAAAGACAAACACACTTGCTTTTATTTTATACATTATGAAAGACGTATATCAACAGGTTTTTGGATTATGCGCAAAAATATCATCAACTACCTTCATCAGACTATGCATGGCTGCAGGCCAACGTTATTATTAATTTTCGTTCGTGCAAATGGCTTTATAGGATTATTGTCTTTTTCCAGAATAAGGGCAGAAACCAGAGTATTTTATGCATGTTAACATATGTGCCAAGGGGAGAAGGTAAACCCAATTTGAATTTCTCTCTCAAGCTTTCATTCCTCATAAAGTTTTCCTTTGGTTTAGTTTATCCACACTTGGAGACAGAAGACTTCTTACATTTAGTACTTAGTATTTGTGTGGGTCATTATCACCCCTCGCCGCTCTCTATGTCCTGGATTTGTGGCTGTTCGAACAAGTGTTAACATTTTAGCCGCCTTAATTGTCCGACAGCTGATGTTTCTTTTCCAATCAGACTTTGCTGGAATGACGTCACTGTGCTCCCAGATCTCAGCAAACACTTTTGGAAGTACAAAGATACCCAAACTAATAGAAACGATGGCCAGGCGTTAACCATACCAAAATGGTCAGCGTCAACTCCAGGTCTTCCAGCATTGGGGAAACTTACTGTGTGTGATGTACTTTGGGAGATGTTGGATGTGAATCCAGCCCGGGACAGACGTTGTTTTTAACGCAGTTTTCTTCAGCAGCACCCTCCGAGGACAAGGCGAACGGGACTATCTGTTATTGTTGACAACCAAACCATCAAAAGTTATCCAGTAGCACACCAGTCAATCAGTGGTTAATGTCACCCAGAGGAGCGTCACTTAGAACTCAGAAGCCGTGTTGGGCCATCTCAGGGAGTGTTATGTGGAGTTTCTTCCAAGCCACAAGCTATTGCGCTGTCTCCACATGATATATTATGCCGGTTTGTGTCTCGACGTCTCTCAGCGATACAGTTTAAAGGATCCAGCGATTGCCTGTGGGAGGCAAAATGGCTGCTGTGTGAAGTTCATATTGGCACAGAAGCCTAGCAGGCCTTCCTCCAGCTCGAGGACGCTATCCCGTCCCCTGGTTCAAGTGTCCGTAGACCAACTACAAAGGGAATCAAAGTAAAGTTAGCCACTGTTGCAATGGCTGTCATGCACTTTTAGCATATTACAAATGTTTTCTCTCCCCAACACACACACACTCTGTGTAATCCAAAATGCAGGGGCTTGATTGAAGTAGCACCAATCTCCCTGCGTTAACCAAAGCTGGTGTGAGGAAGGTTTTTTTTTTAAAGTCTGATTTCGCCTGCAGGCCTCGGGTCTTGCGAGAGAACGAGTGGGCGTTCGTTTGTTCGATGGGCTTTGTTGTGCAGGTTTTTACTCACCAAAGGAAAAGGCGCACTGAACTTTAAATCAGCAACACATTTTGAGAGCCTCACCCCTTTTAAACTCGCGACGACACTAATTATGCATATACCGTGTGTGTGTGTGTGTGTGTGTGTGTGTGTGTGTGTGTGTGTGTGTGTGTGTGTGTGTGTGTGTGTGTGTGTGTGTGTGTGTGTGTGTGTGTGTGTGTGTGTGTGTGTGTGTGTGTGTGTGTGTGTGTGTGTGTGTGTGTGATGCAGGACGTAAAGCGTGCACATTTTCAATGCATTCATTTGCATGAGTGGGCGTGAGTATGTAGTAGTAGCTATTTTACTTTAAGCAGCTCTCTTTAAATCTAAGATATGTCACGGAAGGGCTGCTCAATTATGGGAAAAAGTCATAAACAGGATTATTTTGGACAATATTCACATCATATGTATAATTTCACATCATTATTCATATACTTTGGAAACATGCATTTACAAAGAACATTTTGTAGCCTGCGTCTGAAAGTGAAACTTTGATAGCAAAATGAAGGGGCGAGATCTATGAAGAGCTTCGTAACAATTTTGTACATACTAGAAAATGTAATTATAAACACTTGGTTGTATAGATATGGGAGGTGATGACAAGGCTAAAAAGTAACACCCATGAATAAGGGTTGAATATGGATTCGACAGTATATTGTATTACTTCGTTTTGCAATATGTTATCAATAGGAACTGGCTCCAAAAATCCATATTTTTTATTAAAAAATGCAGGCGCTCTTGGGACGGCTGAAAAGAGGCTGGTCAGCTACGGTAGCGGCCTTAGCACAGAGGTCGAGTGGGTCAAGGTCCATGATGTGTTCAAATGTGATCTTGTAAGATGTATTTTTCGTCGAGAAAGTCAAATATATACAGTTGTTTGAAGGAGACTTTAGTGAGGCATATTTTTCTCTTCTTTTAATTATTTGAACCCTAGAACTTTTGTGCATTTTGTCCGTTTAGCCTTTTGCCACTTCCTTCCCTCCTTTCTTCCCTCTATTGTCCACTGTCTTTGTTCTGTGCGGAACACAGGCAGGTGTAATGTCCACCAACCTCAGAAACAAGCAGCAGCAAACAAAAGAAAGCCGCCCTTCCCCACCGTGGTGCTAGAGACATGCCTACACAATGCTTATACACACTTCTTTCACCAGGCCTCTGCAGTCAATTCCTCCTCTAACACCACGGGCAATAAATCATCATGGTAATGCCTCCTCATTTGATTTGAGGGGGATCTGATTATGCCTTATTGCGGAGTCATTTGAGCTGAGCTAAATTATTAATTACCATCAGCCTATTGTTTTTCTATTTTTTATGTCCTCCCAACGCCCTTTCTGTTAATTGAAATCTTTCAAACCTTGGGAGTGACAGCGTGGTTTGTATGCATAATGGCATTCGTGACAACCTATCATAAAGCGCTTTGTATGTTCTAAGACGAACCTGAACTTTTCAGCCGTGCCAGCAGCAAAGCTCCAGGGACGCTAATGCTGGTCGATCGGTCCACCACTTAAGTCCAGACTGAAATACCTTAACAGCTAACTGATGAATTGGCATGACATTTGGTACAGATATCCATAGTGCCCAGAGGATGAATCCTAATGTCTTTGGTGATCACGTTTGTTACTTGCAACACAAGCTCTTAAAGTTTTCTACCAGATGGATTTGCACCAACTACTTACAGACATTGGTAATTGCTCAGACAGTATATGATGTAGATCAGTGGTTCTCAAATGGGGGTACGTGTGTACCCCTGGGGGTACGTGAAGGCACTCCAGGGGGTACTTGAGATTTTTAAAGAATATATTTAAAATTAGCATCCATTCAAAAATCCTTCCAAAATAGTTATTTAATAAATATTCAATAAAATATAAGTGTAAGTTCATAAACTGAATTAAATGCCACAATGCAATCTTCAGTGTTGACAGTTTAATAAATCAGACACTGATGGCACAGCGCATAGTATTACATCTTTCTTTCAACCAAAAATGCTTTGCGCTGGTTAGGGGTACTTGGCTGAAAAAGTATTTCACAGGGGGAACATCACTGAAAAAAGGTTGAGAACCACTGATCTAGATGATGATTTGCCGCTAACCTCCTGAACCCCTCTACTGCCACCATGAGGTTGAGATTGTCCGTTTTGAGTATACTTTGGCCAAACACTTGGCTTTATGACCGAAACCTGCAAAACTAATGCCATTCCCATCAGCCTCAGCTGTACTTTTGTGTTTAGTGCTAACATGCTACACTAAGACGGTTAACATAGTAAACATTAGCTGCTAAATATCTGCATGTTAGCGTGCTGAAGTTTGGCACAATGTGAGGCGCAGTAAAAATACATTTGTGTACCCCAACTATAGAGATGGACCCAAAACTATCCTTAGTTCAATCGCAAATTCACGGTGTTGTTTGTTCGGGTGGGGAAACTCACGCGGCGTCGAGCTGTGAAAACCTGCAACCATTTAAGCTCTGCTGGCAAGTCGTGAATGTTTCCGATGGGACAATGTGGCGTGGTCAGAGGCGTTGTTATCTTGTCTCTTTTGAAAGGTGCCCTGGTCCACACAAATCACACTAAGCGGCATCTGCAGCTCCTCGTCCCGCCGGTTCGTTTATTTTCTTTTCTTTCTTATTATTCTTCCCTGCCATATTTTAAACAGACCTGCTGGCCTAATATGCTTATTAATATGGTAAATGGACTTGTACTTGTATAGCGCTTTTTTCTAGCGTTCCGACCAATCGAAGTGCGTTAACACTTCATGTCATCATTCACCTATTCACACCGATTCATACATTGATGGCAGGGGCTACCGTGGAAGATGCCACCTGCCCATCAGAACTATCATACCCATTCATACACCGCAGGGATCGAACCGCCGATCTCCTGATTGAAGGATGACCCGCTCTACCACTGATGCATTGTTTTGCCCGCTGAGTTTAGCAACATTTTGTTAGCTGTGTTACAGTTCAATATAAATTGGTCTACACAAACACATATGGGCATATATATCAATTAGTTTTTCGATGCTTTAGAAACCGGAGGTCTTAAAAATCTACATCTGAGTTTATATTTTGCAGCCAAATCAAATTTCTTACAGGATATTCAACCTTTGTTTCCTTATAATGCATGTAATACTTGACTTCTTTCTTTACTGGGCTTGCACAAAGGCAATAAAGTAGTCCATGAATATGAGATATGAGTGTACAGTGAATCATGAAGGTTGGTTTATGCCATTTTGCCGGTTACACGTTGAGCTTAAACACCTGTGTACGTGCGCATAGCTTGCACGGCATCGCTCAGAGGTTTGGGTCACGGTGCCACGCAGCTTAAATACGACCAGTAAACAGTGAGGCTGGTATCCGTTGGATGAAATTACGAACGCAAGAGTGAAACTTGCCTCCAAACCAGTGAAATTTAGTTACAAGTCTCATGTTCTTTTATCAAGAGAGATGGTGTATTTTCTCTTTTCCCCTGCCATAACCTTGACTTTTGAGGCTTTGAGGGAGGACTTTTTAACGTGTGGCTCAGTGTGGTAATCCCCTGTTGTGCAAAACACATGTGATCACAGATTAGCGCGGCACAGTGTGGCTGAAGTGGGCTACACCAGGTCTGTGGAAAACCCGATTAGAACAAAGATAACCCAGTGAAAATGAATAGATATTACATCAGATAAGAATATGGATTTCAGTCAGTGAATGCTGGCAGCCGGAGACAAGACTTCTAAATGTTAGATTAGCATGTTGAAGACAGTACAGTCTGTGATTGATCTTTTTTTTTTTATCAGCGTGGGGTCAGGGCTCAGGTTCAACCGCTTTAGATGACATTGCAGCAGAGACGTCCGTCATTATCTGGCTCATAATCGCATGCCGTCCTTAATGGAGACCGACCCTGTGACCTTCCCGTCTCAGAAGATCGCCTCCAGGAACACAAAGGATGTCTTCTCGTGTCACAGCTCCTGTGTTCAATATGCCTTAATGTTTGCTTTGGATTGGTGGGGTTCAAGACCTAAATGATAGGCTGCTGTGAGATAATATCAGAGCATGAAGCTATGCGTAGCAGTAATGCTGCATCGTTACATAATGCCTGAGCTGAAGTTCACTTTTCCAGCGTTGTTTTTTTCCACTTTGGCTCCTCGCGGTGCCTCTCTGCAGCTCCCTTGGCCCTCAGCTCTCCTCTACTCATCTCCTGCTCTCGACTCGGCTACCCACCGCTCCTTTATACTTCTTCCAACTATTTCCCAGAGTTTCTGCTTTTTCTGTTGTTTTGTTTCTTCCTTCCACTATGGCTAACTTTGACTTCTGTGCTCTTATGCTACATGTGAGCCAGATTTTCCTCCATCCTCACCTGCCTGTCCTCTGTTGAAACTTCATGTCCTATTGTGCACTGTGTCAACTCTGTGTGTGTGTGTGTGTGTGTGTGTGTGTGTGTGTGTGTGTGTGTGTGTGTGTGTGTGTGTGTGTGTGTGTGTGTGTGTGTGTGTGTGTGTGTGTGTGTGTGTGTGTGTGTGTGTGTGTGTGTGTGTGTGTGTGTGTGTGTGTGTGAAGCTACTGTACATCACTGCTGGCTGCTCTCATTTTTTCCACCCATGAGGTATCCCAATCTCACACAGACACCCAAACACGCTTGCACACCTGTCTTCTGATGCCCTTTTGCTCGGCGGTGGTGTACTGTAGCACACTGTGTGTGTGTGTGTGCGTGTGTGTGTGTGTGTGTGTGTGAGAGAGTGTGTGTGTGTGTGTGTGTGTGTGAGTGACTGCAGCTGCTTTTGGCCATCCAGGCTGCCTCCTCGTTTTCAGCTTCATTTCCCCCCCTAATGAAGATTCAGAGGCAGCGCAGCTACTGGCACGGGGCAGGAGAGGAAAGGAGAAGAGAGGAGAGGGAGGGAGGGAGGGAGGGAGGGATGAGGAATGAGCGATAGGGTAGGGAGCAACGACAGCGGGGAAGAGAAGGGAGGCAGAAATGAGAGTCAGAGGGAAGGGGAGGAGATAGAAGAAAGAGAGGAAAGAGAAGAGGAAGCGTCAAGATGGATGGAGAAGGATGGATGGGAGAATCCTGAGGCGGGGAGGGAGGCAGTGAGGCAAGCAGGAGAAGAAAGGAGGAGGAGGAGAGGAAGAAGAAGGGAAGGAGAGAAGATGAATGGGGGAAGAGGGGCGAGCTTCACCAGAGCAAAAGAGAGGGAAAAGGCTGATGAGTTGTATGATAAAGATGACTAGAGAGAAAGTCTCCCTCTCTCTCCCTCTCTCTCCTAATTAGCTCCCCGGCTGTGATGAATGGCACAGCACTTAGGACCCAATCGGCAAGCCGACCTTGTCATGTGTGTTGATGGGGTGGGGTGACTCTACCCCCACACCTCCCCCCCATCTCCCCACCTCTGTCCCCCTCTTACCTATTGTACCACCTCCTGTGGAAGCAGATGCTGCTAATATCAGTGTGCGTGTGCGCGTACCTGTGCAGTGTTTGTGTGTGTATGTGTGCACGCTCACTTGTCCACTGTGTTTGTGTGATTGGGCGCTTTGTCCTCGAGCCTTTAACGGCTGGCAGCTCCACACACCGGTGGAAACACTCTCAGATGTGCACTTACACCAACACCTGCATCACATAATATGTAGTGACTGTTTCTAACTGTAAATTCAAGGCCTTAACAAAGGTGCTTACCTATTGAATGTTTGTTTTTTTACACGTCATTTAGAAGAAGTGCTTTGTTCTTATTGCATAACTGTTCCACTGAGAATTTCCTCATTTCAAATACGTTCTGTGTTGTTGTGTTTTTGTGGTTTAAAATTTGACATAAAAAAAAATCTGAAAAGATAAAAGTAGAAAATATCAATAATTATGATGATGTAGTACATTTCAATTTGGGTTGGTTACAATGTGTAACGTATTACATATAATTTATTAAATAGATTTGGCCATCAATCCTATCTGTAATAGTAAGACGGTGCTCACCAACTATTTAGTGGGATCTGGGAACACGACAACATTGGAAAAAAAAAAATATAGACTGAACTGAAACAATGAATCAATTGTTGAACTCATTGAGCAGACAAACATTCTTTAGTTCCAGATTCCAAAATGTGAGGATCTTTCTGCTCCTCTCTATTTCATATCATTGCAAATTAAATATATATTTGGGTTTAATAGTTATTTTATAGTTGTTTGCACTATAGTAAGCAGAAAATTGTGACTTCATGCATTTATGAATCATCATCATTTGGCATTATTACTAGCAAGGAATTATTTTGTTAAGATAATTATTTGGTATTTCAGGTATTTCTGCCCCTTTTTTAGAAATGTCACAAAAAGCAGTATGAATTGGGTGTGTTGCCATTTACTGGTTTAGGGCAAAAAAACTCAGCTCGGGCTTATTTTTGTCAGATGTTGGTGTGTAAGAGTGTAATCAGTCAGTTATCACAGTAGAAGAAGAAAGTTGGGAACTGGAAAAAAAAAAACATGTCAGCTTGCCATCTTAAGATCTACGAGAGAAAACTGGAGTTCTTCATGAGTTTGTTTCAGCTGAGCAAGTATGGATTGTTCTTTGCACATTATGTGAAGATGCCGACATAAGAAAGAACTGATCACTCATTTCTGAGTGCAATGCATGGAGCTATTATGCAATATTTGAATATCTTCAAGTTCAATTGCAACTGGCTAAACTCAATCTGGTGCTGACGACTGTGTGGTATTGCCTAAAGCTCCGGAACAAGTGAGTAAGTGAAAGTTAAGATTATTTCAAGCTCTGGTTGTAAACAGATCTTTGTCCCGTTGGACCCTGTTGTATTGATTTTTCCATGTTCTCAGAGCTCGGCGAATAATTTGGTGAATACAATATTGAAGCAAGAAATCTCTGTCTGTCTGTGTGTTCTTCGTATATCTAGAGAACCGCTCATCCAATCTAATTCAGACTCGGGGGATGTTTGGCCGGGGACTCCATACAGTGCAATGTGTAATTTGGTTCAATTTGGACATGCGACATGTTCAATATTAATACACTTTAAATAAGTTAGCAAACTGTTTTGTGGGCGGAGTTTCAGGGTTCTTTGGATTTGATAAAGTTGTCTACAGCTTTACAGGCCGCGGCACATTGAGTGCTGCGGCATTGCACTAGCTATCATAACTGACACATAATAAGCAAGAACCCAAGTTGTAATAAACAGGAATTATCCCTTTACGTTTGCTGAAGCATTCGTCCTTGTGTGAGGACACTGGAGACGGCATCTTAATGAAATGTGGGTGGTTCAATAGATGCATTTGAATACTGGAAACAAGGTGGTTGCTCCTAAGTGATGCCTTGTTAGTGATGTTGTCCTCTTGAGAGTGTTTGTGATTATGGTAGCTGGACCCACATGCATCCTCGTAGCCCCGGGTCTTCTTCTATGGTTCTATCAGTGTCTCTCTCCTCTCCCCTGCAGAGCAGTAAAAACTGGCGGGCCGCGGTGGATCTGACGGGCCGGCTGCTGACAGCTCATGGTCAGGGATATGGAAAGGCCGGCCAGCCAACCTCCCACACCACCGACTCACTGCAGGTAAGACGCCAGCCACTTCCTCCTCATCCATCCATTCATCCGTCTGCCTCTCTGTTTGTTGGTGGGTGTTGGAGAGTAAGCCAAGACATGTCTTGTTCTACAGATTAATGTACTAATTCCCAAATAGCACTTGAAAATGTAATAGATTTTGCACTTAGTTGAAAATAAACCCAATAATGTCTCTGCACTTGAAGAATTGTGCAATAAAATTACATAACCATTTCACATATTTTGTTAATACCCTTTTTATAGAGTTCATTAAATGTTGTGATTCATTTCTTCTGTTTCCAAACTGATAGGAGCTTCAGTTTCGGGGGTCGGATTTAAATTATTTTACATACATCTGAGAACTCATTCGCAGATATTTGTTGCCGTTCGTTTTGTTGTACTTTCCTTCTCTATGTTTTGTCAGTATTGCTGCTAGCACATTTCCCTGCCTGGGTTTGTGGAACTCTATCCAGAAGATGGATGGCTGCGTAAGCTCATTAAGAAGGCCACCCCTGTGGTAGGCTCTGTGCATGAGGCTTTAAGTTAATCGACCATGTTGTTGCCTCGTAACATATTACTGCATATTACTGTTAGTTTTAGCTTCTTAAACAACCTGGCACAATTCTTTTTTAAATCCAGTTTTTAATTGTGTGGTCTTTTTTTTTTTTAAATGTGTTTTTTTTATTTATTTTTTTATACGTTAAGTTGTGTGTGTCTGTTTTTTTTTTTTCTTAATGTAATATCCATCACGAAAAAAATTATGTTGGGCATCTCTGTTACCGCCTACTGTTCCCACAGGACATTAGCACTATGCTGAACCTTCACACACTTAAAGTACTATAGAAAGTTACATAAATATGCATGTTTGTAAAGACCAATTAGGCTCAGATGCATTGCAGAGTACACAACTAAAACCAGAAAAAATATATGGTTCCCCTTGCCTTCAAAGCAGTCTGACATTTCAAACAAAGGAACAAAGGAATTAATACTTGAAAATGTAACATTTAAGGGTCTACTGGTCAAAGTTGTTTTCATTTAGGTGTACAATACCCATTATTGATATTAAACAGTTAAAGTGTCTCCCTGCTGAGCGCACATTGAATATATAATTAAAAGAAAGTTACCCTCATGCTTTATATAAGTAGTCTTATAAATGACAATACAGTGTTCATAACTTCTTGTCTACATGCTTTGGTTGGCAACATAAAATGAATATGTGACAAAATGTGCACGCAAGAGCACAGACTACATGCTTTACAAAACATTTCTCAAGGCTCCCTGTGCCCTCTCTTAGTTCCAAGGGCATCATGAAGATGTTAATCTGTAAACACATAATCTCTTTACACATATTCTGCATTCATATATAGAATCTGTAGGCTAGGTAAACAGTTTGGTGAACAAAAGAGGTGGAACGCATTGGCTCTAATGTAATCCGACCCACCGGTTATCGCCTGATGATGATTTCAATTCTTATTGATCTAACTTAGCTTGTAAACTGGACACTTGTGAAACAGTCCCTTCATAGATGTTGTCTCTTAACTCCAGTCTTGCGTCTCAAACTGCTAATTGGACAGTAAACATGAGGCAACACACGGAAAAGAAAGTCTTGGCCCGGATATTCGTTGGCTACACCGTAACTCCAGAAATCTAGACCCTTGCCCCCCGGAGGCTTATGTGTCCTCAGACGGATGGGTTCAGAGATTGATAAACAACTAAGGCCACCCTACAAACTCTACTAGAAGGTGTCATCAAGACTGGCAACCAACATCTGAGAGTCTGTGTTAAAGAGGAGGCAGTGCTGTTCAGTCAAAGTCAAAGTCAAGAAAGGGGTCGAGAGAACAGTTTCTTTGGGGGCTCCGGTGCTGCTCAGGATCTTCTGGATGCTTCCACGCTGGTAGCCCGCCCCCAACTCTATCACATGAGGACACAGCTGGATGTGCCTGGGCGTCTGTCCAAGTGCATATGGGTTCAAAAAGGGGTCAAAAGCTCACAACATTTTACAACACGGTCATGGACCAGCTGAGGATCACCAGATGTGTAGAAGCTCTACACAGCATTGATGTTTACTGTTTAAAATGGAATGTTATATTTGACAAGTTCATTAATTTGATTCAAATATAACTGTTCAGCTCATGACATATTCGCTACTAACAAAATGTAAGTCATTCTTAAAACAATATATTTTAGAAAGTAAATACTAGACATTGTATCATCAGATTTTTTAATATCAACATCAGTGTTCACCTTAAAAAATCCAGTCACCAATCAATTGGCTGGATTGTATCAGGATTGCCACCCCTTGATGTCATTTTTAATAATATAAGAACTACAGATGATTTAATTAATACGGCAACAATGTAAAACCAAGTGATGTAATCATTTATTATATTAAAGATAAAATACATGAAATTAAAGACATGGTATTATATTATTGAGCATGTTATTGCATAATTAGATTCTGATCAAATTAAGTGGGACGTATTTACAGTTGTGGGTCTTAATGAGGATGTTGGAAAAAGACAAATGCCTCATTTCCACTGGGTGGAGCAGCTCGGCTCCACTCGACTCACTTTAGGTATCTGGTACATTTCTGGGGTTTCGTTATTGACTGCAGATGGTACCCGTCAATGTAGACGGGATTCTTAGCTGACGGTGTGAAACTGCAGCAACATCATATTCAACGCGACACATCTCTCTCTGAATCCTCTCATCGGCAACCAAAGACAGGAACCCTTTTGCAGGCTGGCACTTTTTTAAAACCTTGGTCAAGTGAATAAGAAAAAGTGCAGTGGATATTGATGGTGGCTTGGCTATTTCATCATTTTGTGCAGGACAAGTGACGATTCTGTGACCAGTCAGTGTTTTAACTGCACCTTCTTGGATCGACTCAGCTCGCTTAGGAACTTTAAAACTATTGCCAATAGGAAACCCCAAAAAGAGAGGATCCAAGCGTGCCGAGCCGTACCGTGCAGTGGAAATGCTCCAATAGACACACAAAAACAGTACAGAACAGACGAGATAAGAGAAATAGCATGATGTGTCTCTCTCATGTGTCTTCTCTACTTTACGTCTTATTCATGTAACAAGCAGAGGGAGGTGTGTTTGTGTTCCAGCTCTGGTTTGTGCGGCTGGCCCTCCTCACCAAGCTGAACCTCTTCCAAAACGCTGAGCTGGAGTTCGAGCCCTTTGGCAACCTGGACCAGCCCGACCTCTTCTACGAGTACTACCCAACTGTTTACCCTGGGAGGAGAGGTATGTGCACACACACACACACACACACACACACACACACACACACACACACACACACACACACACACACACACACACACACACACACACACACACAGAGCCTGTATAAAACCATACGCTCTTTTGGGTCATTGTTATTGATTTTTTTGGTATTGATCACGTTTATCTAGAAACTCCTCCATTGTAAATCGTTTCATATCTCTTTTTCCTACTTCTTTTGCCCAAAAGCTGCTCTATGAATTCTCTATGAAAGCCAACTGGGGGTTGAATAGTAGTATTCATGATAGCTCTGAAAAGCTGTTCTCAAACTCTTATCTCTGAATGCGTTATTAGCCCGCTCTCCAAAAAAAAGGATTTTGTATTTTACCCACGTCATTTTTTCTTTAGGATACACAAGCACACCACCACTGTCCTATTAAATATGCAAAGGAAAGTTTCTGCCAGGAGCTTGATATTAGCCTGTATCGTCGTGAAGCTCCAACAACTCTACTCGTCTCCAGCAGTTCTTAGGTTGTGTTTCTCCTCTCTTCTACACCGCATGAATTGCTCTCTAATGTATTCCCATTACTTCGGATCTGCTTCGCCCCTCGGGCTACCACAGTGAAGGCAGAAGAAGAGACACAGCCACACACACACACACACACACACACACACACACACACACACACACACACACACACACACACACACACACACACACACACACACACACACACACTCAAACACCAAAATACAAAAAAAGCAGCACATTTGAAGCTACACAGCACAGCCTTCTAAAGAGAGCACCGATTGACTTTCCGTTGCTCAATTTAAACGCTTTGTGACCCGCTAGGTGCTCGCAGACAAACTGGCACGAGTTGTGTAGCCTGGCATCAGGAGTCCAACGTTTCTCCGGCCCGACGCTTGCATCGACTATCTATTACACGCGATCACACTCTTTGAGCGCCTTAAGAAAGTGTAGGAATCGACTCCGCGGCTCGAGAAGGAGTCAGTGTTTGTCAGTTATTCATTTGTTTGCCAGATGGAAAGTTGAGTGCAATTTTTAAGTCCAGAAATATTAAGGCCTCACCGTGCTTGCCTGACGAGCAGCATTCATTCATGTCCCCTTTTCAAGCTTTGTTTTCATACATTTCTTTCAGTCTTGATTCCTTCCATTTTCTAATCAATAAAGTAATAGAGAGGTGCATCGGCCGTCTCACTGGTTAAATGAAATGAACTTGTGGTCAAATGCTGACCTCCCCAGCTGCTTAGAAAAGGTCAACTGTTTTAATGTCAGCCCCACAAAAAGACGAAACATGCAAACTAGAGTGGGGACTTTCAGAACTAAAACTCTCGCACAGTTCTTTTCACCGAAATGCAGCAAAACACAACAGTTTATTTGACACCCCAAATGCAACATTGCAACCAAAAAAACCATTTCAGGAACACTGACAACATCTGTCTCCCAACATTAACACTTTGGCACTCGTAACATAATGAGCTGAAACAACACCAACTACCAGTGGTTGTGTCAAAGCAAGCCACTAATATGCCAGTTTGTAAATTTCCCTGGTGTTTCTGACTGCGAGTCACCGCAACCTGGGTGTCTTCTTCAGGGGCAGATGTAGGGATTTTGCCCCCAGGCAAACGCTGCCTTACTTTACTCTTCACCCTTCATGGATCATGGGATTGTTGGTATCTGCAGTGGTAGAAGAAGAAACCTACTCGAAACACAAGAGAGGCATCATCAGCACAATGTACTTAAATTCAGTTAACATCTGTTCAAGGGGGAGCTTTCAATTCTTTCAATTCTTTTGATGATGAATCATTTATAGTTAAATGAATATTAACATTTTGTGAGCTGAATCTGCAAGGTAACCAGTAACATTTCTCTGTCAGGTAACTGAAGTACTACAATGTTTTCCTCGTAAGTAGAAGTACACAGTAAGTAGCATTCAGTTGAGTGCTTTGTAAGTTTTTTTTGCAGGGTACAGTGAATTAGAAAAAAAGCCTAATTCAATATTTTTTACATGTTAACATCATGATAGACCTGTAGCTGTTTGGGGCCCTTATAGTTCTGCCTACCCTGCCTAACGGTAATGTCGGCCTCTGGTGTTTTTTCCTGAGGCAGAGTGTATTTCACTGGTGTTTCGGACCTTGAGGAGCCGTGACTTGGGTGTGTGACACAGCTCGTGTGTGTCATGGCAGTATAGGTGAGGACCCAAGGAAGCACAGTGTCGACTGTGAAGTTGTCATCATTCACTTCATCTTATCATGTGGATGGTGGTCATAAACTTTACACCTCAACAAGGAAAATAATTCCACTATGGGGTCGAGGAATTGAGAGTTATGTGGCAGGAAAAGGAGATTGCATGTTTAATTTCCAGACATTTCGTGTTACGTTTGGTTTAGAAATTAAATTCAATGTTTTTTTGCAACACTATTGAAATGTGCATAATGGACTGTCATTTTTGTTTGTGGCTGAGGCTGAGAGAGAAAACAGTTTTTTAGAAAGATGTGGTCATCGAATGCATTTTGTGGCAAAGTAATGGAAAGTAATCCACACTTTACATACATTGACTTCTGTTGTGCTGATTGTTTACAGAGTTTTGATAAAAGCCTGTGTATATGTGTAGGAAGACAGGTATTCCAAGTCCTTCTAATCATTTTAAGTGTTGAATTAAATCTAACTGTCTGAGATTGCATTTCTCAAAGGTGCCCTGTGGAGGTTTCTTGTAAACAAACCCAGTCCTGTTTACATTTCTTGATTTTAAAGATCAAATGAAAAAGAAGCTAACCGACAACCTGCTCGCTGTCTGGGAACGCGCTCTCTCTAACCGCCGACAGGAATAGCCCACAATTAGCCACAAAAGTTAGTTGGCTTGCTATCTGCCAGCTAGAATTACTAGATTTACACTCCAGGGTATAACAAATAAAAAGATATCACATTGAGTCACTTTTACCCCAACTCCCATTCAGAGCTCTGAATAACTCTACCTTTGCAGGCTTGCAACTCTATTCAAGTCCAATCCTTACTGTAGTATAATACCGGGCGTGAGGTGTGAAAATATAACACTGTGCAGACATTCTGCAAGCAGTGGAATTCACTGTCTGTTGAATGATTGACACCCTTTGTAAGAAATGTATTTTACAGTCAATATGTAATTTTAATAGGAAAATTCTCAAATGGAACATTCTCTTTGAAGAATATTTTAACTGCTTTCTGGGTGTTTACTTTTCACCAAAATCAAGAAGAAAATGATTTGTTTTATTAGTACATTGTTAATATAATGAATGAATGTAATAATGCTAGGTGGATAATTATTGATTGCAAAACAAATGACCTAATGTTCAAATTTTCTTTTTGACACACTTGACCTTTCCTTAAAGTCAGAACTGTCATGATGGCGTGCTGTTGGTCAGTGGAACAAATCAGCGTGTTAAATCCACCGATCGAGTATTTCTGCAAAGTATATCCTGAATGCTGGTCTGGTGGGAACTGTTCGTATGTCGTCAGCCATGTATGTGCTCTTGTGCATCCTCTTCCATGTGCTAGTAAAACACTTATGCTTTATAGCGCCACAACTGCTCAACAACGTAGCAGGGTGCCTTTATTTTTAGTTTTCGGGGTCCGTACAACGATGTGGTTTCGTGGGTTGTTTTTCCCTCTCAGTTACGAACAGTTGATTTTAACAGACACTGTAAAGCTGTTAAAAAGCCTTAATTTTTGAAGCTGATGAAACTCAAATGACACCCAAGAGAGAGACCAAATATAGGATCAGACCAAGAGGGAGCGCTGTCAAGTCAGCGTGATGCTAAAACGTCCTAACAGAGGGCATTAATGGAGACCCAGGGGTGGATCAGGAAAACGAGTGTGTATTCTGTACTCTAGATGGGTGAGATGGACAGCACAAGCAGCTATAGACTACAGAAATAAAAACAATTGTGATAGAAAGACTGTGCAGGAGCAGCAGCAGCAGCAGCAGCGGAGATGGACCAGCTAGCTGAGCTTCAGGTCTGATGACAATATCAAAGAGACCCTGATCAAAGCCCGGGAACTCACCTGAATATAGGCTCTTCCTCAGGGATACGTGCGCCTCGCTCTCTCTCTCTCTCTCTCTCTGTCTGTGTGTGTGTGTGTGTGTGTGTGTGTGTGTGTGTGTGTGTGTGTGTGTGTGTGTGTGTGTGTGTGTGTGTGTGTGTGTGTGTGTGTGTGTGTGTGTGTGTGTGTGTGTGTGTGTGTGTGTGTGTGTGTGTGTGTGTGTGTGTGTCAGACAGTGTGAATGATGTAGAGGCAGAGAGAGACAGAGGGATGAGGCAGAAAGATGAGTGATGGAGCTGTGCAGCACACACACACACACACACACACACACACACACACACACACACACACACACACACACACACACACACACAGATGAGAGGGTTTAATAAGCAGCCATACGTAGCTCAATGCCATCTGTAGGTTCCTGCCTCCAGGGCTGTGTGCTGTCTGTGTGTGGGTGGATGGGTTTATATTCTCATCTCGCTCTCTGTCTCTCTGTCTCTCTGTCTCTCTCTCCGCCTTCCTCTCTCTTTCTCTCTCCTGCTATGTCCTCATTCCACCCTGTTTCTTACTTTACCCCATTTTCCCTCACACATTTTTCTTCCCCCCCCCCCCCCCCTGCCCAATTTCCTATTTTCTTCTTGTCCTCCCTCCCTCACCCTCCCTCCCTCCCTCCTGTCCAGGCTCCGTGGTGCCGTTCTCCATGCGGCTGCTGCATGCCGAGCTTCCCCAGTACCTGGCCAAGCCCCAGGAGGCTCTGGACCGCCTGCACAATCTCAAAACCGTCTGCCTGGCTGTTAGTATACACACACACACACACACACACACACACACACACACACACACACACACACACACACACACACACACACACACACACACACACACACACACACACACACACACACACACACACACACACACGAACAAACACAGCCTCTGGATGAACATTAAGATATGCATACTCTGTTGTATTCAAACAATAAAAAGCTATACACGCCCACAGAAAAAAATCACAAACCTTAAAGCCCACCTGTGTAAACAGACCAATATGGTTGGAATTTTTAGAGTCATTGAATATGCAGATTCCAATATGAGTCACATTAAAAAAAAAAGCCTTCTGGGCTGGCAGTGAAGGTTTGAATCCTCCTCTCCTCTCAACAGATTCTGGAGAACTTGGAGAAAGGCTTGGCTGAGGATGGCAGCATGATCACCTTAACACAGGAGAACAGGCAAGGTAAGCACACACACACACACACACACACACGCACACGTACACGTACACACAGACATTTGGCTACAGACCTGGCCCCGGTCCCAGACTGCATCACACTGTGGGAGGAGAGTGAGGTCATGGGCCCCAGTGGGTAATACACACACAAACACACACACACACACACACACACTGAGTCAGAGGCACACCTGGTGCAGGACTGCAGCATACCTCGGCCACACATACACGCAAACACACACAAACACACCGATGCGGCTCTAAAAGTGTTTAGCACCTCACCGCTTCGGCACTCTCGCTGAATATCAAGCGGCCTCCTCGCGCCAAAAGGATCGATGCGGATCAATCCGATCCAATCCACTCACATCTGCAAGTGTGCTGGAGAAATAAGCAGGCAGGTAGACACGCCTCTGCACGGCCCGATGTAAATAGGCTTCCCCTTCCCTTCTCTCCAACTTCCTCCTCACAGCAGTACATCTTAATGCGGAGTCTTGTATCCACAAGGCCTGCAGCCACTAACTTTTCCAAAGGCTGTGTGTCAGGTTATTTTTTTTTTATTTTTTTTTTTTGGAAGCGCCCACAAGCCATTTAATCAGCTAATTCAAGGCTGTACAACAACAACAAGCCACTTGGTGAAGTTGAGCTAAATGTACCAAGACACTTGCTTATAATTGGGAAAATTGGCAGGGTGACGCGAAAGTGAGTGTGAGGGTGTGAGGGTGAGGGTGCGCCCGCTCTGGCAGTTTCTCCCCCCTTTCTAAAAGCAGTGTAATAGCTCTGCCCTCTGTCTCTCCTCTCTCTCTCTCTTTCTCTCCCTCCCTCTCTACCCACGCAGACAGTCGACAGTCAAGTCAATAACGCAGGGCCTTGCCTTCACACATCAGACCCCCGCTGAGTGATTAGCGCTTCTCCCCTACACACACACACACACACACACACACACACACACGCACACGCACACACGTGTGCAGCGATGAATACTAATAGGCCTGCACTCTAACTCTTCCACAGGGTGCACTGTCTGAGGGAGAAAATAGGGAAGCGGAGTGTGCCGCAGTGTCTTCCTCACCACCTCGCCTTAAAATAAACCCTGGTGTGTAGGGGGGAGGAGGAAGAGGAGAGGGAAGGTTTTAATGAGGGGGATGTAGAGATAAGAGCAATGGATTCAGGAGGGGGGGGGAAGGGGTGAAGTTAGAGGGACGCCCCAAACAAGCAAGTCGGACTGAAAATAAGAAGTCACCCTTTGTAAGAAATAAACCCTCCTGTCCGTCTCTTCTTCTTCTCTCCCTGTTTTTAGTGTCTCTAAAGCTGTGGAGGTCTCGCCTCAGCCGGGTCATGTACTCCATGGCCAACTGTCTACTGCTGATGAAGGTACGTGTGTGTGTGTGTGTGTGTGTGTGTGTGTGTGTGTGTATATGTGTGTATATGTGTGTGTGCTCCCGTGTGTTTGTCTGAGCTCAAGTTTTGTGTGTCTCGGCGTGTGTTGGAGCGAATGTGTCCCCTCTGTGTGCATCTATGCGTCTGCCTGGATGTGTGTGTGTGTGTGTGTGTGTGTGTGTGTGTGTGTGTGTGCGTGTGAGTGTGAGACGGAGAGATCTCTGATGCCAGGCTGGTGGAGGATTCACAGTGAAATCCCCCCAGACTGACCACTAATTGGATTCCTGGTCAGAGAGGGAGAGAGGGCTGGGGTGCAGATCTGATCAGACTCAGAGAGAGCCACAGTGCCATCTACTGGTGAGAATTGAGATTACAGTATATTATTTAAATGGTTTTGGATCAATTTCCGTTTCAATATGTCATGGGTATGCATGGGGTCATCTGGGTCTGTCCTTGAGCAGCACGCAGCAGAGAGACTTGCATGCACTAAAAGCATGCCTGTTCGGATTGGCTATGAAACACAGCAGGGAGAAGCACTGATAACAACACAGAGAGAGAGAGGGAGAGAGAGAGACTTCATTCTTTGCTCAGGTAGACATTACTCCCCTATGTCTTAACATAGATGATAGTCGTTTGCTGCTATATTATTAGTCTTAATGTCAAATTTAACATGACAAGTCATTTCCTAGATTTTAGCAAATGTCACTCAAGGAAATGTACATTTGGTGGGGACTATTTTTATGTTTTATGTTGGATTGAGTCAAAGCAAACTACAGTGTGTGTGTGTGTGTCCGTGATGTTGAAGGGACATGTCGTCCAGTGCAACAGTGTGGCTCATTGATGAGTTTTAATAGTGTTTGAATGGACAGTGGAGTTCTGTGGTATAGAGGAAGAAGGGATATCGTTGATACACAGTAGTAAGATTCATTATTTATTGTCTTGTGTTTTGTATGAGATTTAAAGGCTGGTTTAAGAGTTTTACACACAGAAAACTGAGCCCGAATAAAAAAGAAACCTGCACCGTAATACACATGTACATTACACACTTTCTGTACCTTGTCCCAGCCCAGTACACACACACACACACACACACACACACACACACACACACACACACACACACACACACACACACACACACACACACACACACCTCACTGACCTCCCTCTGTCGTCCCGCTCAGCAGTCCAGTCACCATGTGAGTGATGTGTAGCGGAGCAGTGTGGAGGTGGGAGGAGGGTCACATCGCCCAGCTAATACACCATATGTTTGATTAATGCCCTCTCTCCCTCTCTCTCTCTCTCCATGCCTCAACTCTCTTGCTCTTCTTTACCTCTTTTCTCTTTTCTCTCTCTCTCTCTCTCTCTCTCAGGACTATATTCTGGCTGTGGAGACCTATCACTCCATCATCCAGTATGAACCCCAGCAGAGAGTGCAGCTGCTCAGCGGCATAGGACGCATCTTCTTGCAGGTCCACACACACACACACAGCACACATAGGACGCATCTTCTTGCAGGTCCACACACACACACACACACACACACACACACACACACACACACACACACACACACACACACACACACACACACACACACATACAGTACCGCTAGAAAGTGAACCCTTTAGAACTTTCTGTATTTCTACATACATCTGACCTAAAAAGTCCTAAAACATGCTGTAGGACCCAGATGAACAAAATAGTCAAATAATTGAATATTTAATTATTAAGAGAAATGATGCAACTGAAGCTCAAATCATGCAGGAAGATGACCCGAACCATGCAGCTCAGTCTACTAGAGAGTGTTGAAAGCAGAAAAAAAATGTCCTGGTCAAAGTCCTGACCTTAATCCAATAGAAATGTTCTGGAATCCCCTGTTACGTAGACGCTGTACTTTGGCTCAGACTGGTCACACCAGGTTCAAACCCAGCAAAGGTTCACATACATTTTGGAATAAGATCATTCATTTTGGATAATTTTTTTCGCCATGAAAAGACATGATCTTTTGTCTTATTTGTTGATTTAGATTGAGATCTAATAAAAATGTGGGATTACAAATCTCTGACAGTTAAGAAATCTATATCTTCTGCTGGTATAAATACTGTATAGAAATATAACGTCAGATCGATATCATATAAGACCAGACTCAATATGGAGACATTTTTTACTGAGAGAGATGAGAAGATCAAGACTGCTCCCATGTCTAGTGTGTTAAGAACAGAGCAGAGTCCATTAGCCTAGCTTAGCATGAAAAATGTTGGAAGCAGAGGGAAACGACTCGTTCTAAAAACGCATCTACAAGCCCCTCCAAATATCACCAATTAACACGTTGATTCTTGTTTGTTGAATTTGACCATGAACAGAAATGTAAGAGTAACGCACTCCCAACTATTTTCTTTATCCGCCCAGCAGCATCCCCCCCCCTACAGCGTAGGTTGCCAGGCAACCTAACAGTGACAACAAGACTGTGGGAAGGCCCTGCGTCAAGCTGTTGATCACAGCACATTTCCCTCTACTTTCAGTCTTTAAGCTAAGCTAGGCTAACAGGACTTTTACTTCTGGAAACCTGCATGCCCAAATGAACTCTTCTATTTTACAACCCCATTGTGTGGCACTATCATCAGAGATAATATTTGTTTTGTCACCATTATTCCCTCTTGTAATGTTCCTGTATGTATTCTTTACTGATGCAATAAGCCTCAAGTTTTCCCTCGGGGATCATGAAATCTAATCTTAATGGATTTGTGCTTGCCCCATTTTACAAAACACACACACACACACAGAGAGATCAGTGGTTAATGTGCCGCCGCTGCTTTGTTCTTGGCCAGATAGGAGACGTTAAAACGGCAGAGCGGTACTTCCAGGATGTGGAGAAGGCCTGCCAGATGACAGGGAGCCAGCCCGGCCACACAACATGCGTGCTGATGAACAGGTACCCGTTTAGCACCTCCGTACAGCGCCCGTCTACTTCTGCTCATTTTTTTTGCACTGTGGCAGCAGCGCTTGCTTCAGGGCTTTTTGCAGCTTCTTGCTTCCGTCTGCTGTGTGACTAAGCGTAGGAGGTCACACCTGTGGCCTGAGGAGGTGTGGAGCACGAAGCAAATCTCCAGAGGCGACGGGGCTCCAGACTAACTGGTCGCACGAGCACATGACTCAGTCGCACCCTTTTTTCAGTTTAGCCAGTGTTGGAATCTAACTAAGTACACAAACTCAAGTACTGTATTTTAATTTTGACGTACTTGTACTTGAGTATTTCTGTTTCTTTCTACTTCTACTGCACTACATCTCAGTGGGAAACTTTTTACTGCACTACATTTATCTGTCAGCTTTAATTACTTTATTATAAATAATCTGATGCAGTACTGTTCAACTAATCTACCTAGTAGTATACAAAGTATCTATAATTGGAGTATTTTTAGACTGTGGTATTTATTCCAGCGCTGGGTACAGCGTGCTTTTAATCATTGACACTCACTCAGTGGCCTCTCCCTGCCTGCTCTTTCATCAGCAGTGAAATCCAGGAAATCACCGGAAAACAAGGCACACGCACGTGATATGAGCGCACAGAAAAATGTAATGCATTGTAAATACAGTCTGCCCATTGTAGAAAAGTACAGACATCAACTTCCAAGCAGTGATATGTGACTGACTCTGTATACTCAGATGTTTTGTTAAGATATTCCAACCAAATGATCTTGAAACCAGTACAGAGGAGGCTGCTTTGGTGCCCTTGGCTTTGAAACAACATGGGCTGCTTTCACATATAGGTGTATGTTTGCTTTTGGCCGTATGTTTCACAATATGACTTCCACAGCTTCCAGTATGACCAGAACATGTTATACCTGTATCAGTAGAAGATGTAACGACTGTGTTTGTTTTCCAGGGCCTTTGTGTCCCTCAGTCAGAACAACTACACTGAAGCACACGCGTCCTTCGCCGAAGTCTTGAAAATGGACCCGAAAAACCCCGTCGTAAGTGCTGCCACACCCACAGTAACAAACACAATTTAAAGTGAGGCTGATGTCATACATTGTGTGGTCTCATCAGAAAACATCAGTGGATCTATCATAGTGTGGGATTATAGGATGATCCGTTGTGAAAATGGTTAATACACTATACACAGACATTTTTGGAAATATGTTGGGTTTTTTTCTTAGAGAGCGAGATGAGAAGATTTTCATTTTCCTTTCATGACTGCCTTTTAAGCATAGATCAGGGGCCAGATGAGCAAATGATGTGTAATCACAAAGAAAACTTGCATACGTCTTTTCCTACACACACATCGGTATTAATAAAAGAGAAATCTCACGCAGGGGATCAGCGAGGAAAAACGGTTTTTACTATAGTACTATTAGTTTTGCAATCTGGACACATTTATAATATGTATTTTATAATAAATGATTTATGGTCACTTCCCTGTCAGTTATCTTTAACTTTGATCCTAAATTAGGAAGCACTTTGTAAAGTGTCATTCAACATGAGCTCTATAAATCCATCATAGATCATCCTTCTGATGTTTAATAATGATGATTGAGATATCGCCGAGACGATGGATTGCAGATACATGTGATGAATTAGTGGTACGGGCGCTATAAATATCCACAGCCTATAATAACAGCTGCTCTGGTGCTGCTGCAGAACTTCCCTGATGCAACGCGTACGATCTGTGAAATATCACCTCCCTCCTTGCCGTTCTTCTGACTGACGGGGCAAACGAGTGGTGGAGGAGGACACAAGCATCGAGATGAACACAGATCTTTATGGCCGTCTCCACACATCCGTTTAGGGCAAAACGCAGGAATAGAAATGAGGCTCGTTCAAAAATCATTGGGATTTATTTTATAAACCAAAATCGGCCGTTTGCATTTTTCTGTCTTTGTGCACACACATTGTTTTAGACGTGAGTCATTAGTTTTATTTGGCCCCTGGAGTAAGGACATGCTTAGCTTAGCATAAAGACTGAAAAGCCGGGGGGGAAACAGCTAGCATAGCCTTCTCCATAGAGATAAGAAAGCTCACTAAGTTACAATCTGAATCTCGTTTGTTTAACGAGTACACAAACGGTAGAAAAGACTATTTGTGGTTTTTAGGCAAACTTAATGTTGGGCCTCTAGTTTATTCCTCACGCCCTCTTCTGTGCAACTTCCTGGTCTTAGCGGGGGCTGCTTGAAAAGGTGATAAGGTGGGCCACGGTTTGAACCTTCATCCCACTACATCGCGCTCAGTACAATTTTTATTTGCACAACTCAATTGAAATTCAAAATCAAGCCTCGAAAGCTCAACCTCAGCCTCACAGCAAGAAGGTAGAAGGGTGCGCTTCTTCTGTCCTCACCCAATCCCCCTCACACCCTTTCTGTACGTTCCCCAGGCCAACAACAACGCCGCGGTTTGCCTGCTCTACCTCGGCCGCCTGAAGGAGTCCCTGGGCCAGCTGGAGGGCCTGGTGCAGCAGGACCCCGCGCTCTACCTCCACGAGAGCGTCCTCTTCAACCTGACCACCATGTACGAGCTGGAGTCGTCACGCAGCACCCAGAAGAAGCAGGCTCTGCTGGAGGCCGTGGCCTGCCGGGAGGGGGACAGCTTCAACGCACAATGCCTCAAACTGGTCTGAGAGGCGAGACACGTGAACTGGGAGAGGACACACACACACACACACACACACACACACACACACACACACACACACACACACACACACACACACACACACACACACACACACACACACACACACACACTACTGCACTCTCATAATCTGTAGAGGAGTAGAAAGCTCACACTAGCTGGTGGATTAATACTCTGCAAAGGGAATGGCCCTAGAAAAAACAAAATAAAATCCTCTGTGTGCGTAGAAGTCCATGTTCATTTTACAGATTAAATAGTTTGACATTTTGGAAAATTTGCTTTCTTGCAATGAGTCAGTCGGGAAGATCGATACAACTTTTGTGTTTGTACCGTAACACAAACACACACTGGAAGTGAGTATTCATGAAGAATATTTATATTTAGTAAGGGGGGATGGTTTGATACCAGGCTTTAATTTTCCTCCTTTCTTTGTCACTTGAAAATGTTACGCTGATGACATCTGAATCATAGTGATAAGGAGGTTGTTTAGCAAGCTTTAGCAGCTTTTTACCTCGCTGTAGGGAGTTTTATTATTTTTTAGGTCCGGAAATATTATGCACTTGTTGGCTTATTAACTTCTTGCAGTATAAACAGAGGAGCTCACCTTGCAATGGTCCCCAAAAATAAATTGTCATTTTCAAAGGCTAACCATCCCCCCCCCTTCTTCAAGCATTTGTGCTAACCAGCTGCTAGCTCTAGTTTCATATTTAGCATGCAGAGGTATCGATCTTCTCATCCAGATCTCTGTAAGAAGGCAAATGAAACTTCCCAAGAACCTCAAACTGTTGCTCTAATAAAATGTATTCGAGCGATTCCGGTCCCACCACCGCAGAGGAGCCGTCAAATGATGCGTTGTGAGATCAGAACACAGATGTACATTGCACTACAGACTGGCAGTGGTTTTAAGGGAGTATAGGCTCATAATGTGGGTCTTGATGCGGGCATTATCCTGAGCTTCAGTGTGCTTTAAGACTAAACTACCACAGAGGTCCAGAGCTTCTGTCATACTGGACTAACAGTCCAAGACCACCAGAATCCAGCTGCCAGCTTTATGAATTCATGCAGTGAAATCAGATAAACCCTTCAGATTGCATTGTATCCTGATCACTTAACAAAAACTGTAACATATTAGGAATCCAAAATTGTACATATCAGATCTGGGGTTTTTTTGTTTATGTGATTATATCAAAAAATTATCTTGTTAAATCTTTTATTGCTTTGTCCTAGTGGATCTTTAATTATGGCATATTGTGTTGATCATATTTATGTATATTAAATTTTGTTTTATCCTAAATAAAGCTGTTATTTTAAATCATCTTTGGTTTGATGGACAGATCATTTAAAAACAACAGTGAAGCACAGATTGGCTTTAGCAGCAGTTTTATTTTCCATACAACACAAATGTATGTGAATCTGTCAGAAATGCTCCACCCCACTAGCACAGATCAGTACGAAAGGGAAATATACTGCGTATTAGTTGTGTATTTCAACATGCTGTTGAGGGTTAGTCTGACTGCAGCTCACACCACAGACAACCACTCTATAGAACAAGGCACTGCAGGTTGTCCTGTGGTGAAACAAGTATTCAGACCCCACTCAAGCACTTGAGTTAAAGTTCATGTCGTTTATACTTGGGTAACTAAAGTATAAGTACTCATGCAGAATGACCCCTTATTTTTTGCAGATTTTAAGTACATTAAAGTTTGACAAGTTTTTATTATCTGATCATGTTTGTAGAATCTTGATCCAACTGGAAACTGAAATGTTGATGTGCAAAATATGATAACCTTTTAATATCTGTAATGGCCACACTACATGCGTGAGCAATGCTCTGTAGCAATGTAGTGTGATGCTCACTGAGCATCGCATGTAGCGTCCACACAGAGCACTGATGCTGCTGCCAGCCCTTGAACTGTTGAAGTGCCCTCTCATCAGCTACCAAATACCCTCTTTCATAGCCATTGGCGGTTGTGCGTGCTGTTATTTACCGTAGTTTGATTTTTGTATTTTGCCACACCCAGCTAACTCTGCATCTCATTAGTGTTAATTAATTCATCTTAAGCATGACACAGTTCTCTCTCCGGGTTCCTGCAGAGAAGCCAAGTACTTCTGGCGGACGTCAAAGTCGTCGGCGGGCCGGTTGTAAGCTTTCCACACCGGCTCCCCCGCAAACAGCCTCATGGCTTTGACGTAGTTCTGTAGGGACAAACAGAGCATCATGGGTAATGAGTATGTATTCTTTTAATATGTCATTTATATTCTTTTTTTAAACATCTGCTCCTTTTTGTTTGTTTTCCAGGCTGTATTGTGCTCTCAATATTCCTTCTATTATTAGTCTAACATTGTTGTTTGTGCAACAACAATCCACTTTCCCCCTTAGGCCTCATTTAAATGAATCATCATTGATCGTGATTCAAATTTAACATCATCTAATCCAGTGTGCATGTGCATATTTGTTAACACCGTTAGTGTTGAACATCTAAACCTCCCCGAGATAGCCACACAGCAGTTAACTACTGTACAGCCGTGTTTTTAAAGGAAAGAGTTTAAAACTCCATGTGTGTCGGCTACGCACGGTCTCGTCCAGGGTGAAGCGATGGTAGATTCCGGCCGGCAGGGTGATCAGGTCCCCCTTTGTCACGGCGATCCGGATCCAGCGCTCATCCTTGCTCCGAACATCAAAGTATCCCTGGCCGTCCAGGATGTAGCGGATCTCGTCATCCAAGTGCAGGTGCTCCTCAAAGAACATCTTCAGCTGAGAGTACAGACACAAGAAAAGAGGGCCAGAATAGTGGCGGTTCATTCATTGAATTATAAAACTTAACAGTGTGGTGGTTTCTCTGAATAAAAGCTATTATTAGAAGATATTGTCTGACTGAAAACTGTGCTTCGGTTACCTTCTCCTCATAGTTGGGTAGTGTGTCCTTGTGAATGGAGATGATGTCCATGTAGGAGTAGCCTTGGTCTTTGCGAATCCGCTCCAGCTCTGGGTCTGTTTCATAGATGTCAGCGTTCAGCTGCAACAACAGGACAAATACACTCAATTTAATAAATAAATAAAATAAAAATAGAAAAAACTTCAATAGCTTAAGAACTACAACAAAAATGTTGGCATTTTTAAGTTGTTGGTGACAGTTATGTAACCCGAAAAAGTTTTTTGCACGTTCTGTAAACAAAGGTTGACTTTAATATGCTACTGAGCGATATCAAATGACCCAGGTTCACTTTATCCAGCAGTAACTGTCTGTTACGTAGGAGCCTGAAGGCAGCAGTAACTGTCTTTTACTAGGAACCTGAAGGCAGCAGTAACTGTCTGTGATGTAGGAACCTGAAGGCAGCAGTAACTGTCTGTGATGTAGGAACCTGAAGGCAGTGGTAACTCTTTTACTAGGAGCCTGAAGGCATCGGTAACTCTTTTACTAGGAGCCTGAAGGCATCGGTAACTGTCTTTTACTAGGACCCTGAAGGCATCGGTAACTGTCTTTTACTAGGAGCCTAAAGGCATCGGTAACTGTCTTTTACTAGGAGCCTGAAGGCATCGGTAACTGTCTTTTACTAGGAGCCTGAAGGCATCGGTAACTGTCTTTTACTAGGAGCCTGAAGGGCATCGGTAACTGTCTTTTACTAGGACCCTGGAGGCATCGGTAACTGTCTTTTACTAGGACCCTGGAGGCATCGGTAACTGTCTTTTACTAGGAGCCTGAAGGCATCAGTAACTGTCTTTTACTAGGAGCCTGAAGGCTGTCTTTTACTAGGACCCTGAAGGCATCGGTAACTGTCTTTTACTAGGAGCCTGAAGGCATCAGTAACTGTCTTTTACTAGGACCCTGAAGGCATCGGTAACTGTCTTTTACTAGGAGCCTGAAGGCATCAGTAACTGTCTTTTACTAGGAGCCTGAAGGCATCGGTAACTGTCTTTTACTAGGAGCCTGAAGGCATCAGTAACTCTTTTACTAGGAGCCTGAAGGCATCGGTAACTGTCTTTTACTAGGAGCCTGAAGGCATCGGTAACTGTCTTTTACTAGGAGCCTGAAGGCATCAGTAACTCTTTTACTAGGAGCCTGAAGGCATCGGTAACTGTCTTTTACCAGAGCCCGTCTACGAAGAGCCTGGGCACTCCCTATACGCCCCATTGTACCGATTTTGGTTGTAGTTCCATGAGACATCCACTGGGGGTGATCGCGGGCGAGTCCAGATTGAATGGGAGTCTATCGGGCTAAACGGCTAATTATGCCTCTTTCACCTGCTTGTCGTTGAAATATCGCAAATTTTATTGTAGATTCCGCAAGTTCAATATAGATTATGGTTCAAAAGTCAAATGAGTGAGTACTTATGTCCTTTCGATTTCTTACAGTTTGGGCCGTTGTTGGCCGTATACGCTAGCATTCTGCTAATGAATGCTGATTGGTCAGGGACGGACTTGCGACTGATTACGACCAGAGACCCCTCTTGACGGCATCTGAAGCTGAAGCGCATCGGAAACATTATCTTAAGGAGGACTTTCCGTCGAAGTTATTTTTGCGTACTGTATTTATATTATATATATATATATATATATATACTATTATATGTTAATAAAAGGAAGTGCCGAAGTGATTCAGAAACTGCCGTAAAGTAGTACCTCTGACAGTGTGACGTCATCGCATTTTTTGAACACCTTTTTAGAACAGATACGTGACCTTAAAAAATGCAATATTCAGCTGAGTTTATTATTTTAGCCCCACCCTTTGATAGCAACTTTCAAATTACTTGACAAAAAATTACATCGTGAGAAAAGTGGATTCTGAGGATAAAACCCCGTTGGCTCCCATTCATTCTGGACTCGCCTACGAGCGCCCCGCATGGTCAAAGATTATTACTGCAACCAGTCCGGAAACCCGGAACTAACCCGCGAGTGCCAGTTCTCCTCATATTAGACATTCTCTGCTTTTACTAGGACCCTGAAGGCAGCAGTAACTGTCTGTGACGTCACCAGCTCACCTTCCAGTAAAACACACCGAGCTCCTGCGGTGCAGCGGGCTGGTCGGGGGTCAGTCTGTGCGGCCTCCTCTGGTCCCCCTCGACGCTGTCCATGTACCAGGCCTCCGCCATGCTCGGGTTCACAGCTCGACTCCCGGAGAACCGTGTCACGTGACTGCGATCCTAAACCGGAAGTAAGGAGTGGACCTAGCCACCGTGACGTCACCCATTGGTTTATTTATTTATTTTATTCGTGAAATGATTGTTCCCCTCAAGGATATCACACCTGGAACAATAGGGCCAAATTATAAAAAAATACTTCCATCTAATTTGATGCTTTTACTTTGAAGGTAAGCACCGGAAGTTACTTCAGTGAGGAGCGGGCTAAATACTGCACTCTAGTGTTCACAGTGAGAAACTACAACTCAATGGTATTAATTAGGATTTTAATTAACATTGTGATCAGTATTAAATTAATATTTATGCTTATGTCATAGTTTTTTCTAACAAGTAAAATACTATTAATAATATTGGTAATAATAAAGAACCTGATTGATTGATTTTAAAGGTGGCCTCTGTAACTTTGAATATGGTGGTATTGGTCATAAAGTGGACAAGTAGACGAAGGCAGTGGAGGTTTACTTCCCCCCCTATTGACACACTCATGGGGTTGACTTGTACTTGACATTCAGTGTTCATGATTTTTCATGTTTATTGTGACTTTTCCCTGGCTCAGTTGACCCGCCAAAACTCTGATGACAACTGCAACATGAATGAGTCAGGCTTGACATGACTTTGAAAACAGAGACCAACCGTCAAGGATGGTAATGGAATCCACGTGTGCAGAGCATAGTAGATCAGCAATCATCATAGTAGATCAGCAATCCCTTGCATTAAGCATTCAGCTACGTGGTCTATGCATATTGCATCCCGCAGATACATCCTCTATCCTATATCAGGATGGTGCTTTTAATAGAAAGTGTTTATTTGTCATTTGCTATAGTCCATGGCATGTGGTGTTGTTGGGACTGTTTTTGACCAATAAGCAAGAAGATCAGTAGTGTTTACAGTGTTTACAGTGTTGTTCTTTGGAAAACAAAATGATCTAAACTCTTTTGAGTTGTAAAGACCTTTGGGTTCAAAGTTTATTGTTATCAGAATCTGCCCTGCTGATATGTTGCGTTAATACTGTGTACGGTCTGCGTATCATTGGGTAACGTATAATTGTTTTGTAATTTAAGAAGGAACTTGCGGTTTCTACCGTGTCCGCCGCTGCAGTTTCCGGTTTGTTGTCACATCATGACAATGGCATAATTTTCAGGATGTCTGGGAGATTTACCTCTGATAAATGACTTTCAAGTTGTACATACAAAAATGATGTCCACAATTATGAGGGTGATTATTTAAGCCTCTACTGAGCACTCTGGAGGAGGTTTTCTTCCAGGATATCTCTGTACTTGGCCGCATTCATCTTTCCTTCAATTGCAACCAGTCGTCCTGTCCCTGCAGTTGAAAAACACCCCCATAGCATGATGCTGCCACCACCATGTTTCACTGTTGGGATTGTATTGGGCAGGTGATGAGCAGTGCCTGGTTTTCTCCACACATACCGCTTAGAATTAACGCCAAAAAGTTCAATCTTGGTCTCATCAGACCAGAGAATCTTATTTCTCATAGTTTGGGAGTCCTCCATGTGTTTTTTGGCAAACTCTATGCGGGCTTTCATATGTCTTGCACTGATGAGAGGCTTCCGTCGGGCCACTCTGCCATAAAGCCCCGGCTGGTGGAGGGCTGCAGTGATAGTTGACTTTGTGGAACTTTCTCCCATCTCCCTACTGCATCTCTGGAGCTCAGCCACAGTGATCTTTGGGTTCTTCTTTACCTCTCTCACCAAGGCTCTTCTCCCACGGTTGCTCAGTTTGGCTGGACGGCCAGGTCTAGGAAGAGTTCTGGTCATCCCATACTTCTTCCATTTAAGGATTATGGAGGCCACTGTGCTCTTAGGAACCTTGAGTGCTGCAGAAATTCTTTTGTAACCTTGGCCAGATCTGTGCCTTGCCACAATTCTGTCTCTGAGCTCCTTGGGCAGTTCCTTCGACCTCATGATTCTCATTTGTTCTGACATGCACTGTGAGCTGTAAGGTCTTATATAGACAGGTGTGTGCCTTTCCTAATCAAGTCCAATCAGTTTAATTAAACACAGCTGGACTCCAATGAAGGAGTAGAACCATCTCAAGGAGGATCAGAAGAAATGGCCAGCATGTGAGTTAAATATGAGTGTCACAGCAAAGGGTCTGAATACTTATGACCATGTGATATTTCAGTTTTTCTTTTTTAATAAATTTGCAAAAATTTCTACAAAAAAATGTTTTTTTCTGTCAAGATGGGTTGCTGAGTGTACATTAATGCGAAAAAAAATGAACTTTTTCGATTTTAGCAAATGGCTGCAATGAAACAAAGAGTGAAAAATTTAAAGGGGGTCTGAATACTTTCCGTACCCACTGTAGATGTCAGCCCTGTGACAGTCAGGAGACCTGTCCAGGGGTGAACCCTGCCTTCGCCCATTGACAGCTTGGATCGGCTCCAGCCCCCCCCGCAACCCTTAACAGGATAAGCGGTTACGGGAAATGAATGAATGAATGAATGAATGAAAACTTTACTAATTGATCTTAAAAAGAACATTGACAGTGCTTAAATTATCATACACTTTATTCAGATTATTTTATTTTTCCAGCCAGTAAAAAAATGATAAACCCCAAAAACAATAATAAGAAACAATAACCCTGTTCTCGTACCTCGTTTGCACCTGTGGATACAATAAGCTTTAATTCACTTTCACGGGTGTACATAAAGATGTACAGAGTCTCTACAGGCAGTGCTATAAGTCATCTCCCCCTTCACTGATCTGCACCACAGTCTTTCCGCGTGCGTGACCTTTATCCATCTTGTCGAAGGCCTGAGGAACCTGGGAAAAGCTGAAAGTCTCCTCCACCACAGCCCGTATCTGATAGAGAGCACACAGAGGAAGGCAGAGGTCAAACGAGCTCTGTTTCTCAACTATTGTGTATTGTGATATCATGTTTGTGCAAGAATCGTAATAGGATAGAGTAATGTTAACTGCATAGAGAGTGATAATCCCAAATTTAACCACATAATATATCACAATGTAATCTATCACACTGTGCCAAATGCATAAAATCTAATGTTATGTATTCACAGATAGGCCTGCTACTGCGGTGACCCAGTTATTTCTAAATAATCAGCATATCATTGCAGAACATGTAGTTTTTATTATGAGAGTGAAATGTGCACCAGCAGTTAACTTGGCACATCAATATCTTTGGCAACATTTATATCTAACTATCTGATCTAAATGGCCAGATACCACACGGGAGTACTTACTTTACTTATTTTTTGCTAATTTGGGTGAAATACATGCAAAAAATATTGCATGTATCGATCCTGCTGCTGTGTGATGGCCACAGCTATTTAGTAAAGTCGAAGAAAAGGCATGAGACAGTGTCTGAAGCTGATGCTTCATGCCTAAAGGGCCAAATGTAACCCCTGATGTGCACACGATGATAAACAAACTGGTGTCGGTTCATCGTCAGTCCCTGAACAGTTAGAGGAATAAATCTGGTACTGTACCTGTCCTGCATCTACCATTTCCCTTATTTCATCCAAGGCAGGACCGCTAGGTGCAAAGAACCCCCATCGGTAGTGAACTCCTTTGAGTAGGTGCTAGAGGAAAACAGATGGAGAGAAAAGCAACGGTGGGTATTTAAAACTTGTGTGAATAACAGAAACTGTGATGTTGATGGTGTGAACTTGACAGGGCACCATAGTAAGGTGTCAAGATTTCTTGACACCTTACTATGGTGCCCTGTCACTGTCAAGTTTCACACAAGATTCAAAACATTCAAAATATACTCATTAAAAAACGTCTTCTTTTCACCACTCATTTTACAGACTTCACAGCATTCTACCTGAATTCATGATCTCAGTGCTGTTAGTTCTTATCATCAAGGATATATTTAAAATAACTATAGGCCTGTAACCCTAGCTAGTGTACTCTGTCAGATAATTCTCATTGACAGGTTAGAACTGTCGCCTTTATTAATGTTCATTATTCTTGCTTTTCCGAAATAAAGAAATGACATAACTCAATGCAGGCCTACATCCAAATAGTCTCATGTGTGTCAGGAGAGCAGATGGAGATGCGGCCCACTTTCCTTTAAGCCTTTAACAGCTGGTCAGGATCTCCTGCAGTTCATGACAACAGGAGAAATGAGTTGACTCCGTCTTTTGATATGTTTGCCCCGATGTGTGTATGGACTTTTGGTATGAAGGAGTTACTTAACGTGTTTCCTTCAGGGTTTATTCAGAAACGATGACACTGTGACAGCCAAGCAAGCTCTTGGCGCTCTGGTTTTTTCCTTTTACTAACAGAGCGCACAGCGTACTGTGTGTACGTAAGCAAACCAGGAGGTGTGAAACCTGGAGGTGCACACCTTCCTGTCTGTAAGCCCACGAGGTACACCCCTCTCCTCTTCTTTTTTATTTAGTCTTTATTCTGCAGTGTTTCCATATCAGCTCTGTGAGAGAACTCTCAGTGAGTCATCAGCGCCGAAACAATGCATCACCGACTGGAACAAAATCCCTCTGCTGCATCAGTCTGAATAATCGCTCACAGATCGTAGTTCTGATTGGAAGGGACAGTGAGGCTGCTAAAGAGGCCGTGCAGCTGTAAATTCACTCCTCGTCTTACTTATATTTTACATTTTTCTGATCAGCTCCTTCACAAGTCCATGGAGGAGGTTCAGGCTCATGAGGGAGAATGTGGGCCACGTTGTGTTTCTGAGGCGGCGTCGAGGCGTCGCACTGCGTAACACTATCTGGTTACACATGCAGAGGAAGGAACGGATTCATGATCTGTAGAAGAGGAAGATGAAACTCTACACTCGCTTTATATGCTGGAAAGGATGTGAGGAAATTCAGTGGCTTGTGAAGGATTACAACAGAACAATAACGTGCAGCTGCTACCAAAGTTTTAATCCGACATTTAAAATGGTATCATGTGGAAAGCAACACATGCCCAACTCACCCCTTGGTTTCATATAGTCACGTGACTTTCTTTTGGCACGAAAAAAAAGTGAAAGGGCAAGTTTCTTTGGGGCTGTCCCGGCCCGTTACAGACTTCCATCCACGCTCCTTTTCTTATGATTACAGTTCATGAGTAATTTACAAAAGTTCAGGGGTTCTGTGAGGTTAAATCTAGGTATAGTGGCAAAACACAACACATAGTTCTTTGGTCTGTAACTATTGGTTTGTCATTAAGTGGTAATGGCAAACCAATATTAGTCAAGTCCCATATTCTCGCTCCGTCCAATCCTTGAGCCCTTCGGCTGTCGGTCCGGTAAGCCTCAGAGGGCAACAGACAATATTTTGAGGGTTCCAGTGTAGTCAATCGGATATCCAGGCCAAGGCTTCCTCTTCTCTGCGCCGGTCATTGTTTACAGCCCGATTAACAAATTGAGGCGCAAGAATGGAGTTGGAGTGCAATACGATCAGACTGTTTCACAAGTAGCTGGGTTACAAGCTCATTTTAAACCAATAAAAAGTTAAATCAACATCAGCCGATAGCCGCTGGGTTCTGAGATTGCATTTTCGGCTAACGCATTCCACCTCTTTTGCTCTCCATGCGGACTGCATCACCCAAAGCCTGCTCAAAACATGATTGGTTAATACTACTCGGACTACAAACAGAAACCAGAACGCTTCCAGTACCAAAAACCTTGTCCCACTGCCCAATGATCTGTTTATAGAGATTACACTCCATCTAGATCTGTTTTGGTCTCTACCAGCTCCTGAGAAAATACTCCTTTGTTCCATTGCATGTTCACCCGTCTGCCGTTTGGTGCCCGACGGTACTGGTGCATACAGTAAGCTTAGCAGAGCTTTAAAGCTTGAAACGGCTGCAATCAGTGGGTGGAAACAGGGTTAACGGAAGCAGAATAGTGAGTTAAAAGATGCTAAAACACTCGGTATAGAACTACAGATATTTTATTTTTAAATCACTATATGCGACACCTTTTACATAACACACAGTCATTTGACTGAATACGGAATACGGGCCAGCTAAATATTATGAGAGAAGCCTTTAGAAACTTTCGAACACTTCGGAACGACTGCAGTTCCCCACCCGGTACTTCCGCCTCACATCCTGTTTCAGGTAGAAACTTGTCAAGGCAAAGTTTCCTCGTTTCTTAATGCAATGGAAAGAAGTTGCATCATGCTCTAATCTCTTGGACTCACACCACACAGCATCTTGTGTGCACTTGTTACTCTGTACAGTAAATGTGTGTCCCTTCCACAGAACTTTCCTTTAGAACTTCTGAATACTTATACATCTATTTAACAAACACTTATTGTCCACGTTAACCATGTAAAACATAACCCTGAATGACTCCGGCTAATAAAAAAAAAAAAAAAAAAAAAAAAAAGGGACTTTACTTTGGCTTTTATTTTTAACCAATCTTTGAACCGTGAAGGAAGTAGAGGTGTTTTGACTCAACAATGTGGACACATGCTTGAGTGAGTTTTTTTCTGTGGATTGTGTGGTTAGAACTTGAGTGGAAAGAAGTGGTGACGGTAATGCACGGATGTGACATACAAACACACATTCGCCACAAGTGCACTGCATGCAAGCTTTGCTCTGCATGATGCTCAACCACAGCACATATGCTATCAGGAAGCCACTTACACCGAATGTACTGAGCTCCGGGAGTGTGTGTGGGTGTGGGGGGTTAAACGGTGTTGCATTCAAAATGTATCCAGGCCATAACACACCCTTAATGTTCTGCACATGCATTCATGTGCAGAACATGAATGCATGTGATTGACAGTCTCAGTCGCCACTGATTGAGGAACACTGTAGCCATGGTGACTGGAAAGATATCACATAGCCTGTGGTTTTGATGAGCGGGTTCGTCTTAAAGGGAACCGGCTGAGGCATTTTCACACCGTTCTTCTCGATGAAAGTCAGCTGGTTTGTTAGATCAGACTGCAGTACTGTTGGATGTTATCTTCCCACTTGTTCATTAACATGCTACATTTTCATGTGAAGCCGAGTGCTCTTTGGATTTTGCAGTGGTTTTGTAAATATTTCAACACAGCTATGTAAATGTCCCAAAGAGATTTTTTTTACTCTTAAGATGTACAGTACACGGCCAAAAGTATGTAGACACCACTGTTCCGTTCCCAAATGTGTGTTTGGTTTGGGGCTGTTTTTATGGTCTGGTCGAGGAACCTTACTGCCAGTGAAGGCAAAAATGAATGCTACGGCAAACAAACATATCTTAGGCAACTTCCAACTTTGTGGCAACAGTTTGGAAAATCTTTCCTGTTAAAACAATAGACTATATATATATATATATATATATATATATCACCCATTGGTTTGTGGACTGACGTTTTAAAGCCTTAAGTTTGGCAAATTCAGGGTCGCCATGTTGTGTTTTTAGCAACCAATGAACAGAAGTTACCATATTTGGAATGCAGAGGAGTGACGTAGAGACGCAGCATACAGCTCTGGTAGTGGCAGCGACCTGTCAATCACAGTAAGCCCGCCCTAAAGCATACTCTGCTTAATGGTCTATTTGACTCTAAATGGACCCTAGTTTACTAAACATGCTGTATTGAAGAAGACTTGAAACTAGAGATTGAGACCATAAACTCATGTTTACAATGTTTACTGAGGGAATAAATCAAGAGAGAAGTAGAGTCATTTTCTCATAGACTTCTGAACTGGAGGTTGCCGCCTGGTTACAATGCAACAGTTCCCATGTGCACAGACAAACTCCACCAAGGAACAGTTTTGCAGTTGGGTGTGGAAGAACTTGACTGAGCGGAGTCCTGACCTCAACCTCATGCAACACCTCAGGGATGGACTGGAGGGCTGACCTAGCTAAGCACAAGCAAATCCAAGTAGTCAGGCTTCAGATCTTGTGGAAAGCCTTCCTAGAGGAACAGAGGCTGTAACAGCAATTACCTATGGGCGTAATATGCAAGGGTCCAAATACTTTGTTTTGAGGTCCACATACATTTGGCCATGTAGAAGTAAAGAGGACGTAAACAGAGCCAAGCCGAACCTAATCATGCTGCGATGTTTGTTTGTGCAGGCTCATCTTTTAGGCCGGGACTCGTGATAGAAGGGTGAATAATGTCTACCCAAAAGTCCAGTTCTTAAAGTTTGTCCAAGAATTTATTTTCCTGGAAGAAATCAAACTAGGACATCACTACTGAATTATATGTAAATACTCCTGCTCATACAACACCTACTAGCAGCAACATGTTAGCATCCATGCAGCCTTGCTCAATGCACAATGCGATCACTATGTTGCATTTGGATCAATTCAGGTTAAGGGGCACAACCAGTGCACTCTTCAATAAATATTGCAACCAAACCATTTATGAAGCAAGGGCCAAGCAATTGTCGGCACCAATCGGACTTCAGTGTGGACACTGGATACATGTATGAATAGCTGGTGTAAATGTAATCAGTTTAACTCATGTCTAGATACAATCTGGATACGAGGGGGTCTGTGTTATTCAGTCATGATTACCTTGAGTGCTTTGGTGGCCACCGTGGCAGCAGTCTGCATCATGCCGTCAGCAATGCCCAGCTGGTCGGTGTTCTGGAGGAACGGTGTGACAAGGGTGACATACTTGGCGCCACACCAAGGCTTAAGCAGATTCAGCGCCCAGCGCTCCGTGTCCCCTCCAACGTTATCCAGGATCAGGTCAAATCTTGAGGTGGAGAAGGGTAGTGTTGGTGAAACACACAAGACACAAGCATAAAATACATATGTTGGGACTCGCTGATTAATAAAGACAAAGTAAATGAAAGGGGGGTATTTGTAGGTGTGGAAATAAAAAGGGTAATTGGGAGAGAGATTGAGTCAGAGTGCGATTAAGTTTGTCAGAAAAGTGAAGAGCCCCCACACTAATGAGCCGACCGCAGCCAGAGGGACTGGGTTGCCATGGCAACACGGGCTTGTGATTGATACATACACACACACACACAGTGTGTCCAATTAAACACCAACATAAAAAGAAAAAATGACTGCACGCGTGTGTGCCATTCTCTCACTTCTCCAGCGCACTGAGCGGCTCCTCGACACGCCCGGCGGTGTAGTCCACCACGTGGTCCGCCCCCAGGCCCCTCACAAACCGCTCTGCATTCTGGGAGCAGGTAACGGTCACGTGGGCTCCCCAAGCCTTTAGCATCTGGACGCAAATGAAAGTGTCAGCTGTTATGTTGTTGCATCATTTGATGGCTGACTTTGAAAACAAATATACGTTTGAGGTTGTTGTTGTTGGGAGCAGAGTGTTACCTAATGTTTGAGAAGCACACAGAATGTATAAATAATGAGATCAAGTGTTACCTCTGTGTAATGTGAGCTACAGTATTCAGGTCACTAGGCAAAGTGTGTGGCACAGTCGGGAACTGGGCGGGCCAAAGAGACTTTTACACCGCTGTTTATTTAATGATCCGTGTATGATGATGTGTTTGTATCTAGAGCAGTATCTTCTGAGCCTGACACACTTAATATGTTGCTTGGCATCACCTTCCTCTTCATCACCATACCTGTATAGCAAATGTTCCCACTCCCCCAGACCCTCCGAGGATCAATATCCTGCGGAGAAGAGGGGGAAAAAAAGCAGAAATGCAAGTTGAATGTTTCGCCGATGTTTTCTCCACCATTGTTGCACAGACGCTCCTCTCATTAAGGATTCGTCTCAAATGCACTGCTGGCCTTTAGCGCGTCAAGTTCCGCGGCACATCGCCCACAGGCTCATTACAGGAGCAGGCTAACGGGGGCTAAGCTTAGAGGGAGTTGCTCGGTGGAATAATTGGTTAGATCAAAGACAGGGAGCTTCTTTGGGGTGGACGGGGATTAACAGCAAGTGGAGATTGTGTGCGTGTTTGTGTGTGTGTAGCAGTGTTTATCAATCCTCTCACCGCTTCTTGGCACAGTTGACCTCACTGAGCCCACCGGTGTTGACCAGTGCCGACCAGGCTGTGGTTGCCACATAGGGAACGGCTGCTGCCTCTATGTGACTCAGTGACTTTGGTTTGTGGGATACCTGAGCACAACACACATCTACAATCAGTGTTACTTTGGAAATGTAACAGGAAACAGATTACTAATCACCTTGTTAAAATGTTATAAATACTATTACAGTATTAATTACTTCTTTAAAGTACTTTTCTGACAAATGTTTCAAACTTAAACTTTGTATTCTATCGTCACAGGTACTTACAGTACATGGAATGTGAAAAAACACATTTTTCATATGCTGATGATCAAACCGATCAATTACACAACTACGACAAACAAAATTCAACAATTAATGAAACTCAAAACACAGAAGTGATACAGAAGGAATAAACTCCCACAGAGAAAAAAGGGAAACCTAAACAACAACATCAGCGAACAATACCTCGTTGGCACTCAGCACCACGAACTCAGCCAAGCTGCCCTGCTTCCAAGGTGGGATGGCCGCCCACACCTGATGGAGACACACGGCAACACGACACTCATCAACCACACACACAAATGGCTGCATGTCAACATTTCTATACAGCTATTTCACTGTCGTTCAGTGCGTGGTGGAGTTATATATAATTAATCAAGAGAAGCACATGTGTAATGTCGCCCAGTGAGTCGCTCTATTTTCGGTTTCGGCTGAATGAGTCAACATGTGGTGGTGACAAAAAAGCAGAATATGATCTCATAAGCCCCAGTTCTCCTTTACATGAACATCTGGGTCATTAAGCACAATGTGATGAGTTAAGGAAGAAAAAAATTGTTCAAAGCAGACATATAATCATAAAGGAATTATGAGGCGTTTGAGGGCAGTTGAGGATGAACTAAAGAATAAACAAGAGCTAAAAATGATTCAAACAGAGATAAATATTATGTATTAGGACAAACCATTAGTTTCCTTAACAAGTAATCCGCCAATTAAATTCTCAGTTAATTGAACAATCGTTTGTTCTATTTTCCAAAGAAAATAGTGAGAAATGCCGATCACATCAACGTTATCAGATTGTTTTTTTATTGCACACACACACTTCCTCCCTTCCTGTCCTGTAAAACAAACCACGTGTATGAGAACATCAAACATTTCTACACCGCCTTATCTCTTATCATGAAATGCTTGTCACACTATATGTATGCTATATTGTGTCTGTCCACGTTAAACCACTTGTCGCCACCAATATATATATAAGAACCATTAAATAATGTCATTTTTGCTTGAAAGAATTGATAAAGAATTGTTTTGCTTACGGTAATTCAATTAAACTAATTTCTGTCAATTTACAATTTTGTCAATCAATTAATTAATACTAGTTGCAGCTCTACAATGTGATCTGCTTCTATAATATATCAGCAATCGTAAAAAATACAGCTAAAAACTAAACTTGAATCCATCAGTTTGCCACACTGGTTTAATAAGATCTCACACCATCTCACAGATTGCTGCACAAATCCCACTCTGCCACTGAGATGTGTGAAAAGACTTTGCGTCATGTTTCTCTAAGCCGGGGTGGAGGTGACGGTGCATAATGCTGAGCGGATGAGCCGGGGTCGTCAGCGGTGCTCAGAGACACCGGGGTCACGAAGCTCAAGTTGGCATTACAGAGAGCCATGTCATGTCAGCCGGGAAAACACACTCCCACATCGTTCACACTCATACTTTATGCATACATGACTCACTGTGTGCAGGGACACACAGCTGTATGCGTAATGACGAGGTGACCGTGCACACACACACCTCTCTCCTCTGCTATTTTGCGTTGTTTACCTCATCCCTTTCTTTGAAGTACTTCACATCCAGGCCACACTCCATGATGACTCCGGACACATCTCTGCCCAGGATGAGAGGGAACTCGCTGCCCGACTGCTTGATATGCAGAGGGTCTCTCTTCATAGACAGGGTGGCGGCGCCGTAGCCACCTGACAGAGAGAGAGTCTCAGAATGCAGATCATTTCCAGGTCATTTGCTATAACGGCAGCACAAGAGTAAAAACAATGTGCTTTTTATAGGGGGGGATATAAGACACCAAAGTAATTACGTTGGTTTAACAGTAGATAGTGATCAATGCGGTTTAAATAAACACTGATATCAAGTAACTGCAACTAATGATAATCTATTCTGTTCTATTGTCCTAAATCGTCTGTAATTGTGTGGAAAACAAAGGAACAAATAGTATAAAACAGATTAAAATGGGTTTGGCAGTCAGATTAGAAAAACCTTCACTATGTTGTCTTCACAGTCCTCCCCTAGTGACGACAAAATAACAACCCAACATGCAACAATCAATGTGCAATCCAACTTGCATTTCCACTTGATCAACCTCAAAAACACTCACTGCCCCCTCTCTATCCACCCCCCCACACACACACAGCCCACCACACACACAGTGGTATAACTGCCTCTATGTGGTGGAGGACTGAAGGTCTGCATGACTCATTTTAGGTCAAATATAACCACAGCCTTACATTACATTACATTACATTATATTACATTAGTCATTTAGCAGACTCACAGCAAACATCAGTCTGGGCCTCTGCATCCTCACTGTTGAGTCTCTATAAAAACACCATGTGTTGTGTTAAACCTGCCCCAGCAGTCACGTGACAGATGTGACTCCATTTGTTGTATTCATTGCCATTGCATTCAGTCTATGACACCTGTCACTCACCTCTCATGCTGACGTCAAGCGGGTTCAGTCCCGCTGCGTGCACTCTGACGATGACCTCATTGGGGTAGTTGATGACGGGGAAGCTGGCATTCCTGGTGAAGCGCAGCGCGTCATTGCCTCCATATGCATCAATGACCCAGGCTGGCATCACCGTCAGGCTGCTTCTGGTCGTGCTGAACAGGCTGGGCTGACTCCCGTGGCAGCAGACCGGTGTGCTCACACTAGTGAATGGACTTCGCCTTAGCAAGCACCTGCTGTGCACCAAGTGTCTCAAATAGCTCATCTTCCAACTCTTAAATCACTGATATTGCAGTAAACGTGTTATGTCCCATGTCCTCTCCCTCCATGTTCCACTTCAGCCCCTCCGCCTTTCAGCCAATAGGAGCTCGGCTTCCTCGGCGGCCGTCCAATCACGAGGGGCGCTGTTGGAACGCTGGATAAAGGAACCAACATGGCGGCCCGCTAGAGCCGCACGCCGGGAGAAGGTTGTTGTTCGTTAGCGGGGTCGTTGCAGACCGACCGTCAACATGCTCGCGATGACGATACGGGAGGTTAGTACGACTGTGTCAGTTCATAACTAACATGTTATAGAGCAACATGTTATAGAGCAACATGCTATAGAGCAACATGTTGCTCCTCACCAGCAGAGACTGAAACGTGTTGTTTGGCAACAGTTTAAAAAACATCCTTCTTATGCAGTCTATTATGGGAGAGACTATATTCCACATGACGTTGCTGCATGACGTTGCTTGCTTCATGACGTTGCTTGCTTCATGACGTTGCTATTGAAATATACTCGTGTACTTAAGTTGTCCCGTCAAAAGAATAAACAAAACACAATGTTTTAACAGGACACAACTTAAAGGCTCTCCTATCTATTGAGTAGCGTTAGTTAAGAAGTATTCATATAAGTGTAAAGTAGCAACAAATGTATAAACTCCAATAAAATACCACAAAATGATACTTAACTTCAGATAAAGGTGGTGATTTTTTTTAATGGAAGATATTTTAAGGTTGAAATGTTTTGTTTTTTTAATGCATTGGTGTCAGTGTGATGCTTTCCGGGTCCTGGTGTTGTGCATGTGACCCACTGTCACACTGTCATGGTTTACGGGGACACATGAACAGAGACATTGTTAGTGTTATCTCTTGGGTCTGTGCTTTTCCTACTAAAACAATAAAAAAGGGTCTATTTGGTGACTGAATAACCGAGTGACATTCCCCCACTGGTATCTCAACACTGTGTCCTCCAGGTGTCTTTGGCGCTCAGGGAGGGAAGAATCTCCCCGACAGAGCTCTGTAGGAAGTGTCTGACCCGCATCAGGAAAACACAGCATCTTAACGCTTACATCACTGTGACGGAGGAGCAGGCACTGAAACAGGCTCGAGAAGCAGAAGCCAGACTGCTGCGAGGTATGGACGTGTGAGCCTGTATATCCACATATTCTGTGTTACAGAGTCTTGGGTTTGACTGATCTCCTTTTCCTTCAGGTGCCCCAAAAGGTCCTCTGGATGGAATCCCCTTTGCAGTAAAGGACAACTTCTGCACAGAAAATATCAAGACTACATGTGCTTCCAGGATGCTTAAAGGTCTGCTGAACCTCATTAAAAGTTACAATGTCTGATATATTCTAATGATAACCCACTCTTACTTGTGCTACAGACTACATTCCACCCTACAATGCTACAGTGGTCCAGAAGCTGTTTGACCAAGGGGCTGTCCTCGTGGGGAAGACCAACATGGATGAGTTTGCTATGGGGTAATAACAGTAGCAGCTAGTCACAAATCCCAGTCTGTTTTATACATTGCTTTATGAAGCTGTTACGGCTGGGTACAGAAAGAGAGTTTTTATCTTTAAGATAACCGGTTATCATCCTCTTATTCATGTATTTGTCTTGCAGTTCGGGCAGTACTGACGGGGCTTTCGGCCCGGTGAGAAACCCCTGGAGCTATGCTGCTCCCTACAGAGAGCGGACAGGGGCGGCGCCCGACTCCGACTGGGTCGTCACCGGAGGAAGTTCAGGAGGAAGTGCTGCCGCTGTGGCCTCGCTCACCAGCTACCTGTGAGGAGAACACATTCACTAGTGCCAGAAAACTGTTACAAAGAAACACAAAAACAATAAAGATTTGATTCAAAAATGGCGTTCACTTATCAAATGTACTGTTCTGATAATTACTTGGCAGGGCTTTGGGCTCAGACACAGGTGGTTCGACTCGTAACCCTGCAGCACTGTGTGGTGTTGTGGCCCTGAAGCCCACTTATGGTCTGCTGTCCCGACACGGTCTCATCCCCCTGGTCAACTCCATGGATGTCCCCGGCATTATGACGCGCAGTGTCGGCGATGCAGCTATCGTGTTGGGTAGGAAACTCTTGATGACCTGTCATTAGACGAATGTTGAGCGTCATTGTGACCCCCATTTGAAAAATGATTTGATTATGGTCACTCTACACATCCAGCTCTTTCTTTCCAAAAGAGGGCTTTGAATTCAGTGTGACTTATCTGGTTAAACAAAGGACAAGTTGTCCACATGTTGGTTCCAAGAAATGCACAGTAAATGTCCTTTATTCTTGAAGGTCGTATACATCAGAAGTTAAGTGTTGTCTCCTCAAGTAGTGTGGTGGGATAAATTCAACAAAATATTCCATACCCAGCAGCTATGTCATCAGGGTTCTCATCTGGTATGTCCACTGTCAGTTAACTTATTACTTATCACTTATTGTCACCTGCACCATCTTTCCACCAACACCCAGTTTAAGTTTATATATGTATGCTCACCGAAATACCACATGGAATGCTGAAATTAAAGGGACCCTGCAAAGTTTGACCACTAGTACTGGTATGAAGCCGTGGTTTTAAGAATGGGTACAGATATTGTATTTAGCAAGCCCCAAGCCGGCACAATTCTCACCCTGCCGTGAAAACAACACAACATTTAAAAATACTTTAAAGCACTATCCATGTAATGGAAAGAATATGTGACATTGTAAATCAAAGTTGCAGGTCCACATTGTTGTTAATTTTTCATACTGTGATGAAACGATGGTACTTACCTGTCACACAGGTATCCTCCAAGGCCAGGATATTAGAGACTCAACAACAGCTCCTGCTCCCTCGTCCCTGACAGAGCTACCCGAACACTTTGATGTCAAGAACATCTGTGTAGGCATCCCTAAGGTGAGTTTAGCTCCTCGTTAAAATCCTCTTCTCTGTATTATCTCAGCATCTCTGTTCGGTTATGCAGTATACCATTTTATTTTTATTTTTTTCTTAAATGTAAGATGTTAGTAAGTTAAGCTTTGATAACTGCAACCGTCAAGCTATCGGAGACAAAACTTATGATGCCGAACAGACTTGTATAGTATATACATAAAATGATTTGAGGAAGTCAGCAACAATGGCAAAATCTTAGAGAAACAAACCATATTAGTTGAATGAAACATATTAACAATCATAAATTTGACTGGAGGAGAAGGTATGATGATTCTTTTTGTTCACCTTTTTATGCTTTTTTTTATCACCATATATCATTGAGACAGATTCTTGGTAGAGTTTATGTACATGATGTTTTTTATTAAAATATATATTATATTATATTATATTATATTATATATATATATATATATATATAAACACAAATGCATTGATTTCCTTGTCTTTCCTGTGTCTTAATGTACATCAGGAGTACCACGCTCCTGGGCTGTCTGAGGAGACTCTGGCACAATGGAGTCGTGTTGCTGACATGTTTGAGAGGGCGGGTGCGCGGGTGAAGCAGGTATCCCTCCCCCACACCCAGCATTCCATTGTGTGCTACCACGTCCTGTGCAGCGCGGAGGTGGCATCTAACATGGCCCGCTTTGACGGCCTAGAATACGGTACAAAACCAGTACACAATACGTTAAGGGTGCAGCGTGCAGCATTTTACACGTAGAGTGCCAAATCACAAGTTAGATCACAGAGGGAATTTTTTGAATAGTAGAAAAAAAGAGAAATAGGCAAATGCCATTGATCCCTGTCTCTTCTTCTGTCAGGCCATCGTAGTGAGGTGGACAGCTCGACGGAGGCCATGTACGCCTCGAGCCGACACGAGGGCTTCAACGATGTGGTGCGGGGGAGGATACTGTCTGGGAACTACTTCCTACTCAAACAGTAAGACGACAGATTGAAGCTGCTTGCACCCTTCTGATTCAATTTCACTAACTACATACGAGTGTGGAGCTGACAGTGTGCCTCTTTATTGGTTTCACCTTTTCCCTTTCACATTTTTAGGAGCACTTTTGGTCATTAAATATATGCCAGAGAAAAAAAATTGTCACCCCTCGTTTTTTGCCAGGAACTACGACCGCTACTTTGTGAAGGCCCAGAGAGTCCGTCGACTGATCGCAGACGACTTCAAACGCGCGTTCGCCTCGGGCGTCGACGTGCTGCTGACGCCCACCACCCTGGCAGACGCGGCCCGTTACTCTGACTTCAGACAGGAAGACAACCGTACGCGCAGCCTGCAGGAAGACGTCTTCACCCAGTCTGTCAACATGGCAGGTACAGAGAGAAGAAATAAGAAAAAAAAAAAAGAAGAGAGGTGGCCTTCAACTGTTCATGCATGGCATAGGAAGTGTGGGAGGATTCAGGAACTTATATTTATATATTTTGCGCGTGTGAATACATACACGCATATACACCAACGCACCAAAAACCTACTTCAGTTTAGCTTCTTATTTTTCCATCCTATAACAATGGTTCATTGTATCATGTCATAGTGAAATTAAAAGGGGAAATATTATACTTCTTATTTTCGTTTGTTATTCTCTGATGGCAAAGGTAATCATTACCTGGTCAACACATAATCCTGATTTCAGCTCAGACAGAAGTGTAATCTAAAGGAGCGTGTTCACATTCAGTTCAGATTTTTTGCGTGATATCACTCTCTAAACTAACCTGAAACTCACCTTGAGATTCTAATCACTACCTTGTCCCTGAACTTTCCTTCAACTCTTTTTTTCCCTCGCCCCAGGTCTCCCCGCCGTCTCTGTGCCAACCGCTTTATCAAGCCGCGGCCTTCCCATTGGTTTGCAGCTCATAGGCCCCGCCCTACAGGACAAGAAGCTGCTCAGCGTCGCCCAATGGATCGAACAGAGGGTCGGGTTCCCCTCCATCAGTGACTGTGGAGACGAGAGCGGGAATGAGGTGGGAACGACGGAAAGAGAGCAGACTTCAGCTGCCACACATAATGGACTTAATAAAGTGCAACTATGATGGACACTCTTAGCTTGTTTGCCTTTGCAGGAATTGTTTTCAGGAATGAAAATAATTACAACATGGATAGACTCAGTGCTTAATAATATGCATCATAACTGAGAAAGGGAACATTGTGTTCAATCTGTGAACTGCTGCCGTGTGTGTTGTCAAAAGGTGGTGCTATTAAATATATGCAAGATGGGCTATTTATTGATAGAGTAATATTTATTATTCTTCAGTGTCCATGCGTAGATATTTGTATTATCGTTGTGTATTATTGAAGGCACTGAAAAAACAGTCACCAAATCAAGCACACACACATGCTGCTTTTCTTTACCTGCAGCGAGTGTGTGTGCTTGATTTCGCAAAACTTACTAGTTGAGTACGTTTTTGTTTTTTTGTTTTTTGTTTTTTATTGGTCATGCCTGCGGTGTCAGTTTCCCCACTTTGATCCAGACTGAAAAATTATAATATTATAATACTTCTGAAAATGTTTTGTCATATTTACTTGCGGTTTCATGACGTATCCAGAGTAGGGTTACGAAGAGGTCGTCCTTTTATCAAATGCAAAGACCAGCTCTTGAATTTATCTCTCCAGTTTCTGTAGATATTTTGAGGAATTTATCATTACATTACATTACATTACAGTCATTTAGCAGACGCTTTTCTCCAAAGCGACTTACAGTCAGTAGTATGTTACATATCATTCACCCATTCACACACTGATGACAGGCTACCATCAAGGTGCCACCATCAGACTCTAACTAACATTCATGCAACATCCAGTCCACACCGATGGCAAGCCTTCGGGAGCAACTTGGGGTTAAGTGTCTTGCCCAAGGACACATCGACTGCCGAAGCCGGGTATCGAACCACCGACCCTCTGATTGGAGAACTACCTTGCTCTCCACTACGCCACAGCCGCCCTAATCAAAAATAATTTATTTGTTACGTGTAGTAGCCTGATTTGTTACTGAAGAAAGATAAATTGCAAAAGAATTAGGTAACGACCCTGTATGACCAAGCATGACCAAGCACCAGCAGACTCTTTTTGCTCCAGCAGACACTTGCTCTGAAATACTCAGACTGTCCACATTGAACTAGTGGAATTAGCTCAAGCGAAATCAATCCAGTCAGCCAATTACAGTACTGGAAACTGGCCTAAACCAAGGTGCTAAAATGAGTGCTCACAGATTGACTCAAACTCCACTTAATCCTGACCCTTTTCTCTGCAACGTGGAACTTGGCCTTGTTACATCCCGGATTAATCCTGATACTGTAATTCAATGTTCTTTCAAAAGTGCACAAGATAGAACATTATTTTTTACACATAGGATATAGGATTTTTTTTAACCTTTACAAGAATGCTCAGTTTTTGTGAGGATCACCAAGGTTTTTTACAAAAATGTGGTTCTTAAAAATACCATGTTCAAAATTGCTTCAACCTTCGATGAGTTGTTATGACTGTTGTTATGACTGATGCTTTGTTTTTCAGTCAAGAAGTTCACATTACCACTGCAACACTGAACAAATGATGATTATCTTATCTCCCTGTTCACTGCTTCAAACAGATCACTTCCTCTTTTTTTCTCTGTAATTTAATTTCCTGCATTTGAATGTGTGCACTGCAATATATTTATATATATATATACATATATACACAAATTATTATTTATCTTTTCTCACTTGTTTTAAGACAAATACAGAACAGACCTTAGCGGGCCAGGTCCCTGTTTCCCTAATTTTGTTATAATGCCCATGAATCCCCAAATCCTGTTTCTGCAATTAGCATGCAGCTAGCATACTTGCTAAATTTAGCACAAAACCTGTTGTACATCAGCCAAAAGGAGGACAACTCAAAGCATCTATTTGGGACTCTAGCCAGGCCACATTAAGACAATTATAAATAGGCTTAAGAGGACAGTTAGAGCTGGTGCCCATGATTCTGCACAGGCATGAGCTAATAGTTTAGTAGACATTTTTAGGAACTACTCTTATTCACATATTTGAAATTTGGGCAGAGCCAGGCTAGCTGTTTCACCCTTGCTTCCAGACTTTATGCTAAGCTGTGCTAATCACCTAGCTGGCTCCAAAAATGTTTAACTAAATAGCAACAGTTCTTACAAATTTGAGGATCCTTATGATTTTGCTTCTACTCCTCTGTTACAAAAGAAGCCATGCCCCTGTAGAAGTCATTCTAGACGGTTACTACACGAAGGAAAAGTTACAACGTGGCTTCTAAACCGTCGTTAGAGTTGGTATCAAGAGAAGAAACGTTGATACCGGTGTGGCCTCTGAAATGTAGAGCTTTTAAGTCCCATATAATGCGCCACCCTTGTTTCCACTATTTCACACAGCGGACCCGCAGACAGTCCATGCTGGGTTCTTGTTTCCCTTTTGACATTCTCCTCTCCGGATGTGAGGATTTGCACGGTATCCCCTTCTCAACTCTTTGATCCTGGCTCCATCCCTCCCACCTGCCCAGCTATTTTCAGGGCCTCTCATTTGAACCCGGTCTCCCTGTTCATTACTCAAATGTCGCCATTGCTAAACGGCCGACGTGCAAATTAAATCTCGTTAAAGGGCGGGCTCCTCACATACTAACATGAGCCTTCTCTCTTGCAAGGGCATCATTCTGGTTCGCTACATGGTCCCTGCCTGTAATCTCTGCTTGACAGTCGCTGAAAGACCCCTATAAAGTACTTCAGATTGTACAATACCCTCACAGTGCAGAAGGAAGTGTCATGTCTTGAGGTTTCAGAATTTTTTTATTGAGATATATGATACCCAAAGCATGCACACCCAGATGTCACCACAGCAGAGAGGACTCCCACACATGTTCTCATTGGTTTGAGAGGCGGGAATTTGAATTGCAAAGATCAAGACGCGTCTTTCTTAGAAAACCAAAGTGGTGCTTTATTCTGAAAGAAAAACAAGCAACAAATTGTGTGTGTGTGCGTGCGTGCGTGCGTTCGAGCCAGCTCCTCTTAAATCCAGAGGATTAGTTAACACAGCTAGGTGTTGTTAGGTGAAGGGATCTCCCAAACACAGAGGTTGGTTCCCTTCAGCTCCCTGCGCCTTCCACAGAGTATCTTCTGGTTGTGTAAGCTCAGCAGTCTTTTAAAGACTGTTTTCTTGGATGCCGTTCAAGGTCGAGCATCACCATGGGTGTCTAAATGTGTAAGCCCTGTGAGGGACTTGAGACTTGTCCGTGTCCATGCATCCTTGGATATAACAACCAGTTCTCTGTAGGGATGGATGGTTTGTTGGACTGACTAATCATACACTTTCTTTTTGCCTCTGACAAAGAAAGGTAATATTAGTTTTATAGAAGTATACAATACAGGTTTATTTATTTTATCTTTGAGAAATCTCAGTAGATTTCAGAGAAGGGAGGATTCAGAACAAGATGGTTCACAGATGGTTGCCATGGTAACCATATATTTGGTCTGTCATTGACTGCCGGTATTTGTTCCTCTTCAGACACGCTTGAGTGATTATGCAGTGAGTTGATGTTTTGAATTGCACGGTATGTTACAAATTGTTACAAATTTTTCTGTTCTTTTGAACAGAAAAAGAGGATATGTTGACTGATCTGCATGCAGCAGCTGACTACAACCAACAGCCAAGATCAATCAAAAATCTGTGTTGCCAGGAATCAGCAAAAGTTTAGTTCCGCATTTGTACAGGCTGTGACGATCGAGCACAAATCCACCTCCCTGAAGCAACGATGCGCGCCACGATGGTTGATCACACGTTATATGCAAAGGTTTCTTTAATATTACAGGAATAATAAAAGGTAATACAACCACTGTATGAAAGTATGATTCATGGTTTTGTTCCTGTTGTTATGCTGTGCCAAGTCACTGCCCCCTCTTTTGGAGTCATACAAATTAACATAGTTTTAAATGTAATGCTTTGGATTGTGGTTGAGTTGTACTTACATCAATATCAATGGAGAGTAGTTTCTTTAAAACACATGAAAGACAACAGAGAGTTGCTTCCTGTCCCTTTCCATGTAGCCGCTGAGCTCTCAGCAGGCTTTGAAATGAGATCTCTCTCTCACACACACAAACACACACACACACTCAATGAGGATGAGTGTGTAATCTTACTACTTCTTTTCAAAATCACATTTGGATAAAGTATGGTATCTCTGAGTTGCAAGGTTTACCTCTGCATCACATCACTCTCACTGGGCAGGATGTGGTCACCCAGTTTGTATTCAGTTTTCAGTTCAAGGTTTTTCTTCCAGTTTTTTTGGCACATACAAAAAGTTCAGATAAGCCACTTGGCATTGTGCTTTCACTACTAAATAGCATTAATGTTTTTTTTCCTTTCTCTATCTCTAGCAGGTGGTTGATTCTCTGTAAATTACCACTCAAAAAAAAAGAGATGGCTACATTTCAAGACAGAATCATCTATGATACATTCATACAATAAAAATAGAAGTATGTGTAAATTTAGTCAAAGACGTCTAAGCCCTGAATTCACCCGTTGAGTCAATTGCCATGCTAACGTCTCTGTAGCTTACTGAGGCAAAGCGGTGGTGTGAGCTAAATGCTAACGTCAGCTTGCTAACATGCTCCGAATGACATTGCTGACATACTTAAGTTCAGCAGGTGTAATGTTTAGCACATTTGCGGTTTTACTTTGGTTTGTTACCACGCCAGCATTTGCTTATTAGCACTAAACACAAAGTGCAGCTGAGGCTGATGGGAAGGAAGTTAGTTAGTTTAGCGGATGATGGTGCTAAATGAAAAGTTAAAGGACCAGTGTGTAGCATTTAGGGGGATCCATTAGCAGAAATGGAATGTAATATTAATAAGTATGTTTTATTAGTGTATTTTTGTTAGCTTAGTGCGAGTCCTTCATATCTTCTCTGAGCACCATCGGTAATGTTATGTACGCTTATGTTTCAAATGTATGTTTCCACTCAGTAACAAAATTATAGCAGCACCTCACTGAGAAAATATCTTCTTCACTTCCCTAAAACAGTGACTGGCCAACATGTCATACCATTAATCATTTCACCTTTCGGAGTTCTCTCATGGTCCTTATTTAAATAATAAGTGTGCGGAAGCAGAAGTTACACAGCAAACACCCTTGAAGCTATCAGGTGCTGCAAGCGGCATGCTGTGAAGCACAGAGAAAGGTGCTGCGATATTGGTTTTCCAGCACGCAATAGTCTTTGACTTAATGATAAGCATGAAAAACCTAAGGGCTGTTTTTTGTTGCGATATGTTGCATAAATTCTGAGTTGGTGTTCAGGGACAAAACGTGCTTGTGAAGCTTGAAGCATTCAGGAAAGACGGTTGATTCCTGTTTGGAAAAAGAGCAAGAGAAGTGTGAAGGGTTGTCCAACCCCAATCACCTTCTCCCTCCTCTTGGCCCCTTTTTTTTTATTAGCTCCCTAGCATGTGATTGCCCTCACACCACCCCCACCCAGACACCAGCAAACAAACAGCCATGCTGGAACTCCAGTTCCTCCTTACCTTTCAGGTGGACAGGAGGAGATGGGTGGAGTGGCTGGAGGTGGGCCTCAAGTGGTCACACTCCGGCGGTCGACTAAAGGAGAGCTCTTCTCCTCGATCACCTGACCGCACTCCAGTTGCATTAAAGTTTCACGGGCGTGCCCGCAAGAATGTGGCTAGCGCTCCGTCAGGCCTCTTTAGCACTGGATTATGAGGTCGAGACAGAGAGGTAAGATGGAGATCCCCATCTTAAAAATAAACATGTTTATGAGGAATAAACCGAGGTACCTGATGGAGAGGTGGCAGATGAGAGGCAGGGTCATGGATCAAAGGTCCTGACCTGAGTCTAGCTTTGGGAGCAGATAAGATGAGCTGGACAATGCAGCCATTGTGGTGTGATCAGGTGGGATACAGTTCCCGCACAGATCAAGAGTGGGTGCAAAGGGGGAGGGGAAAGGGAAGGAGAGGGGGAGGGAGGCAACAGGTGAATTCCAGCAGTTTGTCTTTCACAGATAGACAGCCACCCTTTGATGGCAAAGCCCCGGCACCAGGTGGAGGAGGAGGAGGCCAGGCTCACCGCCTTTTAATGATTAATCATTTTTGGTCAATTATTCAAGTATTTTGCATTTGTCCGGTGCTTACGTCCTCCTTGCCATGGCAACCATTGTGTCTGTTCTGTTCTAATCTAATCATTAAATTCGGTGCTTTTGACGCAGGTCCCCCATTACATTGATATTTAAAAAGCACCAATTAAAACTGACAGTCATGAAACATTGGAATGATAAAATAAAGCACACGTGAGATATGACAAGTATACGTAGGTCAGTTGGTAGAGTAGTGGTTAAAATGACTTCTCAATTTAAAAGAAAATGTCTCAGTATACGTGCACGTAATCCTAGTTCCCACACTTAAGACGCATACTGCCTTTGGTTGTCAACTTTCTTCTTATATGTAAACTGATTTTAGAGCACAGAAACCTTTCCCCAGCAGATGGATTTGAAAATAAAAAAAAATCCTACATTTACCTTCTAGTGTTGGACATCCAAGTGAACTAGATAGGAAAGTTTCTATAAATGTGCACCAATTAGCTGCAGTTTACTAAGAATGTAGGTCTTGATAGTCATGTCTGATTCAAACAAGTATTCAGGCTACCTTAAGAAAGAAAGACATTTTCCAATAGTCGAGGTAAGAATCAACTCGATGCAGTCACTTTGAGAAAACGTTAAGAATCCAGTATCTTTAGACTAACTTTGTCATTTAGGCCTTAAGCACCAGTAAGTCATAAAACTGAAAGTTCTCAGAGCTACATGACACTGGTCTGAGACGATGTGTGCAGATAATAACTTTCCGAGACTCTAATAGCAAGTGAGTTTATTTTAATTGCCACAGTAAAGTTGCAGTATTGAGTAATTTACTCTTTAACTCATACCAGAGTTTATAGCCGACCTGATAGTCCCAGGCAAAAGTCTACAATAATGTTATCTCCTTTCCTATATACAGCTGTGAAGTAAATTCAGGGATAAATAAAAAGCAAGCAAGCATCTTCAGTTTCAACCATTAGTCTTAAAAGCCCATCTCTCGTTATACATCTGCAGCAAGGGACCAAAAAAAAAAAAAATATGTGTGTATATATATAGATAGATCTCTAAAATAATAATAATTGAGTCCATGTAGTTTCTTACAATTGAAAATTTTATTGGACTTACAAAAATTTAAGATCTAAAAATCACATTTCAGTCACACATAAGCAAAATTAAACGTTTCTAAACATGTTTACAGTCACTTTGTAGGCTGGAACCAAGTACCAGAACATGTTTAGTCATTCAAAGCGCGCATGACAACATTGTCCCACCCCCACAGCCTCAACCAGGCCGGTGGTTTCCCGGACAAAGGAGCATTTTCATACAGACCCTGCAGACCGCAGCAGGACACAGCGGGGAAGAGGCGCGTCCCCGCGGTGCGTAAAGGGGAAAACGGAGACAGCGCTGGAAGTGCGCGCGCTCTTTCAAAACTAATTCCAAAAGTGACCAAAATAAAGTGTGATGAAATCCAAATGGGGTGGAGGAGAGACTTTACTCTGAGTGTACCGGCAGTGCGCGAGGCGCTAAAGTCAGTCGGGTCGTTAGGACCATCCATGGAGCAGAGAGGCCGCCACGGCCAGAGGCAGCAGCGCGGAGGCGGCGGCCGTCCCGCTCCCTCCGGATGGAGACACACCGGTGGTACTCTCGTTACTGGGCCGAGTCAAGTTCGTGGATGGGGCTGGGGCTTCCTGGGCCTGGACCACCTGCAACAGATAAAGACCACCACTATTATTATTATTATTATTATCACCTCCTGCTCCATTAACAGAGCTACCCGGTGCTTTGGAGACAGTGCACCAAAGTTACATTTTAAGAACACTACAAATCTCTAAACATATACCATCTACACTCAGGGTTCAAACACGTTAGATGAAGTCATACAAACAAAAAAAACAAGTTTACTTTTTGCCTAAGTTTATCAACCCAGGACACTTAAACCTCCCATTTCTGGAAGAAAAAAAAAAAAAAAAAAAGTGTTTTTCACCGGACAGCAAAGTGTCGGGCTGCAGGGATCAAAGTCTAATTATTTAAAGTCACTTACATGTAAATTACCTAAACATTTAGAAATGACAAAAGGCCTTCTGCAGCCATGATAATGCATTAAGTGTGTTTAGCATCAGCCCTATGGTCCACCCAGTCTCAGCTTAGAGAGCCGGACACGAGAAGGAGCTCCGGGAGGTCTGGGGGCTCAGCGCGTCTCTGCCTCCTTTAGTGAGGGAGAGTGATGGCGCACTGCCATGAACGCGCTCACCTGCGTGGAGAGGAGCTGGAGAGCCAGCAGCAGAGCTCCGAGGTAGACTGCACACATCTTAGTCATCTTGTTGTGGAGGGTCACGGCTGGGCTCGCTGCTCTGCACAGGTGAGTGGGTGAGTCGGTGAATGGAAGCGTGGCTGCTGCAGCGAGCCTTTATACCCCGGTGACGTCATCAGCCACTCAGTACCACCTGCTGCAGCCCCATGCCGTGTTGCCTTCAGGCGCTGTCGGAAATATTCAGATAGACTCAGTGAAAGACTCTCATTTACAAAGTTGAGTTAGTTTGATAACTTTTTTTTTTTTCAAATTGAAGAGGCATTAGTTCAACAATCCCCACAGAATATGTATGAAGATGAAAATATTTGTGTGAAATAACCTGTAAGTATTAGTTTTATTTATGATGCGTTGTAATTAGATATTTTTTCCATTTAATGCTAAAATTGAAAACGTGATTCTAACTAGGACTACATATATAATGCATATATAAGTCATGACAATAAAAACATGACAATAAAAACCTGTGCAATACATTACACTGTGCAATAATAGTTAAAATAGTTTTTTCTGTCTGTAAATATAATATTTCAGTTATTGTTCTTTTTCTACTGTTTCTTATTGCTTATTTATAATACTTGTTTTTTTTTATTTTCATTTTTTATTTTTATCTTGTCTTTCTTCTACTATGTCTCTTTACTCTATGCTGCTGTAAGCCTGCAAACTTCCCCGCTGCGGGACTAATAAAGGATTATTTTATCTTATCTTATCTTATCTAAGTCAATTCAACCTTTGTCAAGGCAGACGCAATATCATGAGACATATTCCGGTGAAAACCTTCAAAATAAAACACACTAATGCTAAGAGTGTCCACCAACAAGAGTGTGGGCTCCATTGTGTATTGGAGAAACTTTCAACATAAGTACTGCAATGACTCTCAATGGAAACATTGGTATGGAAATAATAATACTTTGCATTAAAAGCAGTGTGACTCCCACTGAAGAATATGGAGTTCTCCACTGTAAACACCAGAGGGCAGTGAACACACATTATTCTAAACACACCAGACACACGGTGATAATATTAGTGCACACAATTTTTGCGTAAACTTTAAACTGATATTCTTGTTCTACAAACATTTTGTGGGCCCCCAATGGCTGCATGTTCTTAGAGCAGGAAGTATCAATTAGATCTTACATGAACATTAATTGCAATATTAATTCTTGTCCTTGTTTTAATAATGATCAGTATTAATGTGTTATAATATTGGTAATTTTCTCGTTGTGGACTATTGAGTTGAAGAACCATAGTCAGTTAAAACTTATTCTAAAGTCTCAAACTTGAAGTGTATATTATGATTGCAAGATTAATATTCTTCTTTTTCCTATTATTATTAGTATTATTATTAATAGTTTATTCTTATTATCTTTTTAATTACTATTGTTGTTGTTATATCAGTAATAATACCACTACTTGTAATCGTGGGAATCAGTGCTTATGTATTTATAATTGCTGATCACTTTTAAAGCACGTCTGGGTCTGGCCCCGACATACATAGGAGAAATGTTGACCCCGTATGAGCCAGCTCGCAGCCTTAGATCCTCAGGTGGGGCCTTCTGGCTGTTCCGAAGTGGAGACTGAAAACTAAAGGCGACCATCAGGGCCCCTCGGCTTTGGAATTACCTGCCTGAGGAGATAAGGCTTCTTAATCAGTAATCTCTTTTAAATCACTTCTTAAAACACATTTTCACAGAATGGCTTTTATGTGATGTCGTCGTTTTAATGTTTCCTTTTAATTTGATTTTAGTATTTTATCCTATATTCGTTTACTATTTTATGTTTACCTATTTCACTTGATTTCATTTATTTTGTTCATTTATTTGATTGTCACTTGTTATTTCATTTTGTTTCTTAGTTTAGTTTTATCCTAACGATTGATCTTAATGTTTCTTCTATTGCACTGTTTTGCTGCCTTGTCTGTCGAAGCACTTTGTAAACCTTGTTTTTAAAAGGTGCTCTATAAATAAAGTTATTATTATTATCATTATTATTATTATTATTATTATTATTATTATTATTATTATTAATTGTGTTGCAGTTCTACACTTTGACCACCAGGGGGCAATGAAGCTCAGATTCCCCGACTTGTCAAGAGTAAAACAAACACGTGTACTTCCGTTACATATATTTTTCAAAATAAACCTCTCAAACAAGATAACTTTGTGTCTTTTTGCCAGACTTTCACTTTTAACGCATATGATCTTACAGAAGAACACAATTATATCCCAATTCAGACTATTCGACATATGTGCCCCCCCTTGTATGACACATCTCCTCCTTAGTTTTAAACGCGCTCTCATGAGACTTTTGACCCAGCTGAGCTGCCGTACTGGTCCTCACTTCAATCTCTTCCGGTAGAAACACGCACAGCGCTGCGCGGAGGACGCGACGTAACACCCACCCACACACACACACACACACACACACACACACACTCTGGTTAGTTTCGGTGTGTTTTCCTGTCCCGCGGAGCTCCCTCGCCTCTCCATGCTGCTGTGCCGGGTCTCGGCAGTGGGCCGGACGCTAGCGGGATGCGGGCGGAGGTCACACCGGGGAGGCGGCCTCCTCCCCCGGGCTCTCTCCTTCAGCTGCGGCCGCCGTCAGGGTGGAGGCTCGGACGGAGGCTCGGGCGGAGTCAGCGCTCAGGGGCTGTACCGAGACACGGTGCTCCTTCCCCGGTCTGAGTTCCCAGTGAGACTGACCGGACAGGAGCTGTTGGATCGAGAAGTCCAGACGCAGAAGGTGAGAGGAGGCATTGACCCCCAACACGTGACGTCACCCTCTGTGCCCTGGACGCCCTGTATGTAGCACGTGCCTCAGTCTAACACTCGTTTGGGTTTATTCTTCATGATGCATCAGATGTGTTGAGGCTTCCCCCCCCTCCCTATGATGTGATAAAGTCAGGCACCTTTCTGTCAATCATGCAGACTGGAAATCATCCTTTAACCTGCTGGTGTGCATGCTTACATATGCACAAGTCACATCTGAAGAATCTGCAGTGTCTCAGTGGTTAAACACTGCTCCAGAGAACAACATTTTGAAGATGCATTGTGTTTTTGTCACATGAATGAATATGAATTCTTGCTACTTTTGCAGGAGTGTGGATTTGCAGATTTGTACTCCTGGCAAAGAGAGAGGAAGGCCAAGAAGGAGTTCTGCCTCCACGATGGACCTCCGTATGCCAATGGTGACCCTCATGTAGGACATGCCCTCAATAAGGTGATCCGTTAGCAGCGTGCTGTCATGTTTCAGATGTTCCCTTCTGTTATGGTGCATTATACCTTTCTGACTGCAGACGACACCGTGTGGACGTTGTTTTAAAAGCTATAAAGCCAGAATAAACACTCAATTCACCGTGTCTTGTTTGCTCCAGATCCTGAAAGATATCCGAAACCGTTTTGAGATGCTGAGGGGGCGGCAGGTCCACTACATCCCGGGATGGGACTGCCATGGCCTGCCCATCGAGCTGAAGGCTCTGGGGGAGTTGGGGACCAGCGGCCTCACCCCCCTGCAGATCAGACAGAAAGGTAAAGACGGACAGAAAGCTGGAAGAACGTGACTCATGTTAGCTTTTTGCGGCTGCTGTAATGTTTTCATCCCATCCAGCGCGGGAGTTTGCAGAGGGGGCCGTAGCTCGTCAGAAGGCGGCCTTCCAGCGCTGGGGGTTGATGGCCGACTGGGACCAGTGCTACTACACCTATGACGGAGCCTATGAGGCCGCTCAGCTAAAAGTCTTCCAAGAGATGCACAGCAAGGTGGGCAATGATATACTGCATTCAGCAAACACTTTTATGGCAATGTTTAAAGGCTCAATAACCTAACATAATAACATTATAGTTATTGCAATAATGTAAAACCAATAGGGGATTATTGTGATTAGCACAGGAGTGGGATTTAAACTGAATTTTGCCTCTCAGTAGCATATTAGTTTTACTCTAGACAGTCGAATATATAATTTTTCCTTTGTCGTTCTTCAGGGGTTCATCTACCAGGACTACAAGCCGGTCTTCTGGTCCCCTTCATCAAGGTACCTGAGTTAGTTTGCTGTATGGAAGCATCAATATTTGTATTCTATTCTAGATCGGCACATGATAACTGACTTGGCTGCTGTGGTCTGCTTTCATCCCGTCTCTGTGCCTCTGCAGAACGGCCCTAGCAGAAGCAGAGTTGGAGTACAACCCTGAGCATGTGAGCAGAGCCATCTACGCCACGTTCCCCCTGAGCACACCTCCACCTGGGATAGCTTCAGAGGGTAACGCATCCACTCACATACGCTTACAGTTAATGCTTCTGAACGGGTGAGAGATGTCTCAACAGTGTATGGGTGTGTGTTTGTGTATGATCTGCGTACCTCAGCAGGATTGGAAGGTGTCTCTGTGTTGGTGTGGACCACCCAGCCCTGGACCATTCCCACCAACCAGGCCGTCTGCTACATGCCCAACGCCCAGTGAGTACCACACCACAACAGGACGGGGAGACTGAGGCAGTTTGAGGGCATCTCTCTGCAGACATGGCTGCATGTCTGCAGAGAGATGCATTATTTACATTGTTGATTAATATTGGGATTATTTTCAAGATTGATTGATTTGAACTGTTTAGTTATTAAAAATTTGAAAATAATAAAAAATGTTACCGTTGGTGGTCAAAGGTCTTCTGACCGACCAACAGTCTAAAACCCAAATATAATCAATTTATTATCATACAACACCAAGAAAACCAGCAAATATTCACATTTCAGAGGATGAAACAAAAGATATTTTGGAAAAATTGCTTAAAAGAATTCTTAACTAGCAATAATTGATCTGACTTTGCACATTCATTTCATGCAGTATTACTTTTTGGATTAATTGACTAAATCATAACCTAAACCACATTACCTATTAACCCTGCGTTATCTGACCAAAACGCACATTTGTGTTGAGGATTACCAGGAGCTGAGAAATAGTGGAGTGACTTGCGAATTTTTCAAAATAAAATCCCTATCCCAATACTGGATGTCTGAGGCTGATCCGGTGCTGAATTGTAGGAGTTGAAACTTTCAGTTTTCGAACCTCTTAAGTAAAGGCTCCCCGTTGTTTACAGGTACTCCGTGGTGAAGAGGACGGACAACTCTCAGCTGCTGCTGGTGGCCACTGAGCGCACAGCTAGCATGGCAGCACTGCTGGGCACAGAGCTGGAGACTGTAGGCACCTTCACAGGTAGAGCTGACACACTCACACACACACACACACACACACACACACACACACACACACACACACACTCACAGCTGGCTTCCCGGTGCGTCTCGTCAGTTACAAACATAACCATGCTAATGTCCCCTGTCCCTCTGTTCCAAGGCTCCCAACTTGAGGGCGGGATCTGCAAACATCCCACAATTCCTGACAAGGAAGTGCCGCTATTGCCGGCCAATCACGTGACTATGGCAAAAGGAACGGGATTGGTCCACACGGCGCCAGCTCACGGCATGGACGATTACAGTGTGGCTTCACAGTTTAAACTGTCCGTGGTATGTTCTGTTTTTAAAATGTCCACCTTTGATGAATCGAGAAAAGCTTCTTGTTTGTACCATGCAAGACAATTGATTCATTGATTAATTGTTTCAGTCATTAATTAAGGAAGAAGAAGCGAAACATGGCTGACATGGTCGTGTAACTGTGTGTATGTGTGTGTTTTCCTTCCACCAAAGGAGTGTATGGTGGACGAGGACGGCAAGTTCACTGAACTGGCCGGCCCTGAGCTACAGAATCTGTCTGTGATGACAGAGGGCACTGACAAAGGTACAGAACAATGAGGGAAAAGGGACACGTTTTCTTGTGAATCTGTGAGCGTATGTGTAGTTTTTTCATATCTCTGTCTGTGCATCATGTCTGTGCTTGTGGATCGGCCTGGCGGCGTGTGCTAGTGATCTCCATGCTGACGGAGTGTGGCGCTCTGGTGAAGGAGGAGCAGTGCGTCCACAGTTACCCGTACGACTGGAGGACGAAGCAGCCCGTGGTCATCAGGCCCAGTAAACAGTGGTTTATCAACACAGCGTTGCTTAAAGACAAGGCCAAGGTAAAACCGGAAGACATGTTTTAGTTTTTCTTGAGCTGGAAAAAGAAAAACAGCCTGTCCCTAGTGCAGATAAAGCGATGCATTGTGCTCTTTTCGAGGAAGCGCCTCACTTCATATTTACAAAATACCTCTGTGTGTGTGTGTGTGTTTGTCCAGGAGGCACTGCAGAAGGTGCGTGTTTTGCCAGAGTCTGCGAGGGGCAGCCTGCTGACCATGCTGGACAGACGGACGTACTGGTGCATCTCCAGACAGCGGAGCTGGGGCGTCCCCATCCCAGTCTTCTACCACAGAGAGACCGGAGAGGCTCTCATCAACAAGTAAGCTGATACGCTACACACATGCAGACAAACTGGCTGCGACGCATTCTTTGAGACACGCTCATGCTACGTGCACACTCACATTTTTTGTTGCAGACACACAATTTCATATTTTATTTCATTTTGTTTTTGTTCTGTTGTAGCTTTCCTGAAATATTTTTGTCACTGGTTAAACCATGTAAAGCCCGGTGTAACTTTGTATTATTATTATTGTTATAATCATTATTATTATTATTATTATTATTGTTTATCAATTAACATTCTTCCCGTCTCTGCAGACACACCGTGTCCCATATAGCAACGCTCTTCAAAGAAAAGGGCAGTGACTGTTGGTGGGAGCTTCCTGTTGAGACTTTGCTGCCAGAAGCTGTGCTCAACAAGGTGAGTGTGCTGCAGGTGTGAACAGGTGACTGAGATGTGGGTTTGAAATAATATTTGCCATGGTAGGGGATAATAATAATAACAACAATCATGCACACTGATGGCTGACGACTTCACCTCTTGATCAAATGATAAATCTCTGAATAAAAATGAAGATTCCCACTTAGCATGAAATCATTTGTCAATGTCTACTGATCGTTTATTGTCATCACTTTACAAAACAGCTGCAAAGCTGTTAAAAGTAATAGTTTTACATTTGGTTTTGATTGTTGAGCGACATTTATCAACATATTTCATATTGGAGTAACAAAGTCAACCTATTATCTCTCCAATCTGCAGCACTGTTGCATTTTTACTCTACATTAGCTCATTGTTTTCCCAGCAGTGGAACATCTTGTAGGCTAAAGACAGATATTTTGGTCAGGAGTTGGAGTTATTCTGCCCCCTAGTGGCTTTAAAAATTGATCAATGTAGTTTTGAATATGATTATAAATACTGTCATTAGTTTTCTGTTGGCCAACTAATTATTCACCTCCTGTTTACAATCTTCTTGCGCTTGTTTTATCAGAGTAAAGCAGGTCCGGTGACAGACTACGTTCGTGGAGAAGACGTCTTAGACATCTGGTTTGACAGCGGAGCTTCGTGGGCTGCTGTACTAGAAGGTACTTCTGAACTTCTCCTATCTGAGTTCTTACCGAGTACACATACAGTTGAGTACATTTTCTGGGAGTCAGCATCCGTTAAATACTGTAAAATCTAATGACTCAAGTGTTACTTCCATTTATTTATAATCTGAGAAACTGCTTGAGAAGGTGTCAAAACTGTTTTATTTATAGAATAAATATATTTATTTTTTTATATATATATATAAATTTTTATATATATATATATATTTTTTTTTTTATTAAATAAATATATATATATATATATATATTTTTTTTTTTATTAAATAAAACAGTTTTCAACAATCTGTTTAAAGCTGCTGATTACTTCTATAAAATGCTTCCTTTCTTATCCAGTTTTCATAATCTACAGGTAAATTAATGTACATATTCGTGATAATGCTGCTCCTTCACTCTTCTTTCTCTCCATTGCCAGTCATCAGAGTTGTGATGTGATCCTGTTCACTTCAGCCAGCTTTCCAAATGCCTTTAATCAACTCTCCTGTCATTAGTTGTATTGTAGAGAAAGCTTCTTACACTATCCCACTGTCCACTCATTAAGTTCATTGTATTGAAAGCAGAAGCTGATAACACGGATTAGAAAGGCAGTGCAGCCTCAGCAAAGCAGGGTCACCGTGCTGTGCGTCTGCTTCTCAGTAAAACAGTAGACGGTGAACAAAGCCTTTTGTTGACAGGAGCAGTTTTAAGCTGTAACCTTGTTAACACTGAAGCTTGTAAAATTGTTGTAAAATATGTTCTTGTGTTCAGTCTGTTTTGCGGAGTTGTTGAGACACAAGTGCATATTTTTTGTCATTCGACAGGGAATGTTTTTGTTTTCTTTGCCAGGATTTTCTAAGTTACTTGTGATTTCAGCTGTGGAAACAGGTGAATAAACAGTTTTCCAGGTAAGAAAGGTGAGCTTTAATTCATCCACTAAAGGTAAATACAAGCTACATACATTATATTGTATGTTAGCAAGTTAAAATAAATTAAAACTCACCTGGAAGAAAACGGGAATGCTTTTAGTCTTAATTAGCAAAGCCCCCTGTGGCTGAAATGAGTATTACAACAACACACTTTTTCACCCATCTATATAACCGTTGAAAAAAAGTAATTTAGAGAAAAGGTAACTCAAAAAGATTATCCTGGCCAAAACTTTTTTCACCTCCTCTTAAGTCATAAACACAACGATTCAGATCACACTGAGAAAATGGATCACCACAGTTTCCTCTGTGGACTTCTGTTGGTGTGACTCTATGGATGGCAACTAATATAAGATAATCCTTTATTAGTCCCGCAGCGGGGAAATTGCAGATATATATATCTTAATAATATATATCTTATGACTTGCTGACCATAACACATCATTCTGTAAACTATTTAGATGAAGACGTCTTGTGTTTGCTCACAAATCCAAATCCAAGACCAACAGATTTCTCAGGTTCAATGTGGCCGTTTGCTTTTGTGTTGTCATCTTTCAGAGGAGATGGAGGGAGACTCTGAGGAGCCTGAGTCCCGTCTCAGCTGGCTCCCTGCTCAGCTCCGCAAACCTCTGGTCCCAGGTTGGCAGATCATCCACCTACCAGCCAACCCAGCTGCCTCTGTCTCCTAATGTGTCTTTATCCCTCTCTCTCTTTGTTTCTCTGTCCGGTTCTCTGTCCTCCGATGCCAGATCTCTCATCTTCCCTCTACTGCCGAACAATGCAGCACCTCTCCCGCTCCCAAATATTGAAGATCTTTCAATCCAATTCAGTATATTTATTAATACTCGTCATAGCATATTTGAATGTGCTGTGGGGGGTATTTATGAATATCAAAACATGGAAGAACTCTCCTTTCTCCTCCTCTCTTTCTTTCTGTGGCAGTTTGTTTCTTTTTCCAGGAATGGCCCAAACCTGCACCTCTTTGCCCTTTGTCATGTCTGTCTGATTGATTCAGGACGGAGATGGACGAAGCTGAAAGTCCTCTGTGTCTCTGATGCCATGGCTGAAACACCAGCCTGTCAGATAGCTGTCTGTATGAAAACTGTAACCACCTTGAGTTCAAATGAGATAAAACAAGCTATGTTGGGCTGTTTGGACAGGGCATGCTTATTGAGTCTAAAGCGATGGTCACCTTTGAGTGCAGACATGCTAAACTGTTGAATTCCCACACTAACACTGGCTGCTCTCTCTTTCCTGACTTCTGGGACAGTCTTGATGCACTAACCGTTTTATTTAGCTAATCTGTGTGTGTGTGGAGTGAGTGTAGAAATAACTTCTTTTTTTTTTTATTACTCTACTCCGCCTCCAGAGTCAGACTCCAGGGCAGATGCATATGTGGAAGGGAAGGACCAGATCGGAGGCTGGTTTCAGTCCTCTCTGCTCACCAGCGTAGCCGTCAGGAACAAGGCTCCCTACAAGTGAGTGCCCCGTCCTCCTGTGCTGGTGGGAGCTATGTCCAAACCACTGTACATGACTGTAAATGACTTTGGATGTTTGTACCACACCGAATTACAACTTTCATAGCAGAACAAATGACTGCAAACTAGTGGGTACACTTTAGTTTAGCACAAATGAATGGTGTTTGAATTGGGAAAAAAAACCATGAGGTAGACATTGCTTCCACAAGCCTAAAAGAAGCTTGTGATTGGTCATTGGTGTAACTGATAGTGACACGTATCATCCACACGTTTATCAGTTTAAAGTTGCTGAAATAGGTTTTGCGTTTAACAGGAGTTAACGTTACAGAAAGGCAAAGAAGCCTCTACTTTAATGTCAAGGAAAATAAAGTCAAACACTTTTTAAAGTGTTTCTTCCTTGATGTTTCAACAGCTACACCAGCCCTTTTTTTTTCACTAAAAATTGGGAGACCAACAAGAAAAAATATTGGTGGAAATGAAGCAGCAGAGGCTGAGATATTCTGACTTTAGGTTTCTAGTAAAACATTTCATCCTTCATTTCCCATTTGATAGTTTCCTTCAGAATAGTGTCCCCTCGCCTCCTAAATGCCCACCTCCTCAACCCCCCCACCTTCACCGTGTCACACTCATATATTCCCAATGACATCATCAAACTTTAGAAATCTCCGTAAGAACCACTGAAGCTATTATACAACCCCTTTTACAGGTCAATGAACCCAAACTTCATGTGTAAAATTGGCGGTGTTCCCCTTTTAAGCAACAACTTAAAAATAATACACACAAATATTTAATTGTTATTTTATATTTTCAGTCTCACTAATGTAAGTGAAATAAATATATAAATATCCTAATTTTGCTTACATGACACTCTGATGTTGTGTGTCTGTGTGTGCAGGTCTCTGGTGGTCCATGGTTTTGCTGTCAGTGAGAAAGGAGAGAAGATGTCCAAGTCTCTGGGCAACGTTGTGGATCCTGATGTCGTCATTAATGGAGGGAAGGTAAGGTCAGGGAGAGGCTGTTAAACCTCTGAGAAGCTGTCCTGTCATTTTAAAGAATAGCTCTTTGCAATCATGAAATGCAACCTGTTCTCCCTCCCTATCCTTTGTGGAGTGTAACCACGCAGATAGTTCTGGTTTTAATTGCCAAGGTTGTGATATATCTGCTGCGGAGACCTTAACCACACCCTAATACACTGAGTTGAGTTTTTCCTCCATTGGGAATGTTTAGTAATTTAGATGGTATTCCAAACCTTGAAGGATTAAACTAAAATGTTATCTGCAATGCTAGAAACCTCAAGGAGTAGGTGGTGTGTTCTAGTGACTGGGCTGATCAGGTCCTTGCCCTTTTATGAGTAAGTAATTATTAAAGATAAAATTATGTTTGTATTGATGGTGCATCTGTGCACTATTTGCTCATGAAGCATTCAGCCATTGCAGTTTGCAATTACTTTTTATTACAGTTAATTAATTCATATACATAAGTCATATTACTGACAACGTTTTTTCCTCTTCAGGACCCCAGTGTACCAGCCTACGGGGCGGATGTGCTGCGTTGGTGGGTGGCAGAGTCAAACATCTTCTCTGAGGTTCAGATTGGACCCGCTGCACTCAACTCAGCCAGAGACAGCATCGGCAAGGTAGCAGAGCAGTGAGGACATGGTGCAAGTGAACGTTTGTATCCCCGGCTTTAACCCTCTTACCCTCTTTCTCTTTTCAGCTGAGGAACACTCTGAAGTTCCTGCTCGGAAACCTGCAGGGCTTCGACCCACGTGTTCATGCTGTGGACCCCAAAGAGATGCACTACATCGATCAGTACATGCTGCACCTGCTGCGCGACTACAGCATCAAGGTGTGTAGAGGTGCATGACATGTTCATCTCAGTCCAAACAGTACGATCTGCTGACTGAAGTGAGGGTACCTGTGAAAACCATTGAAGTGTGTGTGTGTGTGTGTGTGTGTCTGTGTGTGTGTGTCTGTGTCTGTGTCTGAAGGTGACAGACGCCTACAGTGAGTTTGATGCCGGCAGGGCCATCCGTGTCCTCCAAGCCTTCATCACCAGAGAGCTCTCCAGCTTCTATTTCAGCATCATCAAAGACAGGTGAAGTCCAACATGAAAACAAGTGGTTTAGCTGCGCTTGTATTCTTCTAATGGCTTTACTTTGCCTTAACCCTCGTGCCTCATTAGAGACAATTTGGGCTTTCTTAATTTTTCAGACATTTTGGCTGTGTTAATATGGCATACATTTTGGAAAGATTTTTATTTTGGAACTTCAACTTCAGATCCTACAATAACTCCATAATAAACTATGTAGCCAACATTCAGACACTCAGACCCCTAATTACAGAAAAAAATAGGAAACCCATTAAAAATACCATTTATGGTCTCACTAGAGCCCTGGGTTCTGGGTTGTTTGACTTTTTCCTCATGTTTGCCCTATAGGGCTAATGCATGCTATTTCCCTGGTTTCCACTAGGGGGCATTGCTGCTCTATAATGCATTTGATGCAATGCATCAAAATCAGTGTTGTTGCTAATCATTGACATATCCCTGACTGTGATAAAACATCACCCTAGCATTTAGTATACAGAAAATAATTCTATTTTTTTGTTTTCAATTCAAGTGTCATTTTGTTTAAAGGGTTACAATTCTGACAATTAATTAATATTTGGTAGTTATAATTAGGAGGGATGTTTTTTAAAACATATTTAACTCTGTGAACTTGGTAAATAACATTAACATAGTCATTTTATTGCAGTTTTAGGGAGGCAACATTTTTTGGTGGTAGTTTTCTTAAGCTGAACTGCACAAAAAGTAAAAAAAAAAAAAAGCATCACAATCAATGTTGTTGCTAATCATGGACTGTGAAAACAATCCCCCTAGCATTAAGTATACAGAGTAATTCAATGTGTGTGGTTTTTACCATAACAACTAAAGGTATTACAATTCTGAATTAAATGAGTATTTGGTTGATGTTGGTTGAAGAAAGTCAGTCAGTCAGTCAAGTCCAAAATAAGACTACTATATGATTTATGGCAGATTTGTATTCTAAGGGCATCAGGCACTTTTTTAAAGTGAGGCCCAAGGGTCAACTATTTTTTAAACTATCGTATCTCTTTGTTATTCGTGTCTGTTCCTTTAATTCTGCCTCTTTCGATCAGGTTGTACTGTGATCCAGACGACTCGTTGGGCAGAAGATCCTGTCAGACTGTTTTAGAGGAAATTCTGGACGGGGTGACCCGATCCATAGCTCCCATCCTGCCCCATCTAGCTGAAGAGGTGTATCTACACGCACCAGGACATGACGGTGCGTGTACTCCTGGAGTTACGCCACATGACCCCGCATGTGTTTTAAACCACACCGGCTCTGTATACATTTTGTGTTGTCTTGCGAACAAAGAGTCTATGAACTGTAATTGCTTCTGCAGAAGGCGAGACGTTGTTTAAGAGCGGCTGGATCAAAAGCAGTTCGGTGTGGCGGCGACCAGGATTGGAGGAGGCAGTGGAGGGGGCCTGTGCCATCAGGGACACCTTCCTGTCCTCCATCCCGGGCAAACACGCAGCGCAGTACGACCTCACCATTGCCATTGAGCCCGGTTTGCTGTTTGAACTCATGGAGGTAAATCACATGTTGAGAGCAAGCCACTATACAGAGAGAGAGAGCGAGAGAGAGAGAGAGAGAGAGTCCACAAAAGACACTGGAAATGACTTCACATGTTCAAATGTTGAAGCAACAGATCGATATTTACATGACAGCATTTAAGTAGAGTGATTGTAGTGATTGTTTCCTGTTGTTTAACTGCTTTTTTTTTTGTGTCATCACTTCCAGTGTGCTAAAATCATGCACACATATAATATTAGATATAATGTTTAATGAAATCTGAAAGAAATGTTCTAACTAAATAGTTTGCAAGTCATTTGTAATGTATATAACCTACATTGATAAATGACCTGGCAAAACTTTAAGAGGTGCAATTTACCTGGTAATGCAACACACATTAACAATACTATCTATATACTAATTAGATACAAATACAATTTTAAATATGCTACACACATGTTGGAAATCCCATCTAGTTATATTCATATATTGTCAGTCTGTTTTAACGGGACAGTATAAATACTACCTTGCTCCTCTCCACTCCCAGTCTCTCCAAGAGCAGCCCACCTCCACCTCCTCCCAGCTGGCTGAGCTGATGACGGTGGCGCGGGTCAACCTGACCGGCAAGCTTCCCCGCGACCTGGCCCCTGATGCCCTGCTGAGCAGCGGAACCTTCCTCATCAACCTGGAGGGTGAGGAGCGTCAACACTGAGCTAGTGATTTAAGGGTGCAGAGATAAAAATCAACAAGATTTGTGGAAACCGTTTCGTATTTGTTATGTCTTAATAGACCTTTCTCACAGCAGACATTTGCACCCGGCGAACACTGGTGGGATAACAAACAATTCTAGTTTCTATTGTTTCAAACAGCTTCTTATTATAATTAAGTTGTGTGATCATATTGTATAAACTGTATCTTTTGCTACTGCTAAATCCAACCTGCAGATATCACCATTTCATAAAACGTCATGCTGAATTCCCAACTCATTGTTCTCGTGATATTGCTTGTAATTGACTCTTTCACATGAATATTTTGACTGAAGTCAGTGTTAACTGAGCCAAATTATAACGTGTGTGTGTGTGTGTGTGTCTGTGTGTGTCTGTGTGTCTGTCTGGTCAGGTGGTGTTATACGAGAGGACAGCGCCTACAGCATAGCAGCAGTGCCCACCGCTGCATCCCGCTGCCCGCGGTGCCGTCGCTACACTGCAGATTCAGCGGACTGCCTGTGCCCGCGCTGCCAGCCCATCGTTTCACAGGCTCACTGACAGCCGCGCATCACGTCACCATGACGACCAGTAAACGTCCCCTTGGGTGAAGCTCCTCTTGTGGGCTGAAGAGAGACCATGTTTTACAATCCCTGTCGCTCTCAGCTGAGTGATGCAAAGCTGACTCCCAAGTTTTTCCAGTTTTCTTTTATTTTGGTGACTGTCAGCCTAGAGAACCCACAGCTTGGCACGGGGCTGGCATTGGGCAAAGTGGCCTTGTACGCAGATAACAAAGCATGCAACGGTTTTATGCTCTTACACAACTTCCTAGAACAGCAGGAGTGAACTCTAAAACCACAAGCCTGAGTGTCGATGTATCGTTGATTTTTGAGAACCAGCTGAGCACTTTTAGATGAAAATCTCTGAACTTTCAGAAAAGCTCTGGTATCGTCACTGTGGATGAGCGCCTCCCAGCGCCCTGCCAGCGCTTTCCTGACAGAAAACACTGCACCAAAAAACCTGATATAGCTTGAGCAAGATTGCTTCCTGTATGTTTAGTTGGGAATTAAAGATACAGACTTGTATTTTCTTAGAGAGGGAGCCATTCACGTGGCTCATCAGTTTTTTTTTTTTAAATGTATAAATACATGAGAAAAGAATTGATCACTATGTGACAACAGTAGAGAATTGATAAATGGTTTGGGAAAGCTCTTGAAACGCTTACCTTTATATAATATATCCTGTTCCTCTGTAAACGTTCCCATAAAGTTGAAGGTGTATGGGGGGAAAAAATGTCTCAATTATGAATAAATGGGATACTATGACATTTCTGACTTTTTTATGACATACTGCTCTGTCTTTTTTATACTATGACACTATTTAAACATACTACACCGTGACTTTTTTTCAACATACTACATAACTTTTTCATGGCATGCTAAGAATTTTTTATGGCACCCTTTAATATGACTTTTTTTACATTTTTTGTGCCACGCTACATTTTGACACAATATTTTTTTATGCTCTACTATAATATATATTTTCAATTATATTTTTTCAACATAAAATACGTTGACTTTTTCACATACTATATAGTTTGACTTTTTTGACTTTCTTTATGCCATACTATATTATGACATTCTATATATAATTATATGACTTGTGACATTCAAGATTTTTTATATTATCATATCCTACTATACCATGAGTTTTTTATAATGCTTTTTTTTTAACATACTATACCATCTTTTTTTTTTCTTCATCATGCTAAACTGACTTTTTATTTTAAAGAATGTCATGTACTATACTATGACTTTTATTTACATAAATACATAATATTCTTTTAGGTTTTATGCCATAGTATACTATTAATTTATTAAATATTTTTTACCTACTATTTTATAACTATTATAGAATACAATGATATGAGTTCAACCCACTATACCTTGACTTTTTAATAACATTTTTTCTGCTATACTTAACGATTACATTTTCAAAAAGCCTCTTTTTGGACATACTCTCCAGTTACTTTTTTTACACACGTTATACTATGACTTTTTAATGACAAACTATATTGTGACTTTTTTATGAACATACTAAACTATTACTTTTTTCGACAAACTTAACCATGATTTTTTCATGACATACTTTACTATGCCTTTTTCATAACTTTTTTTAATGCATTTTTTTTTACAAACTTTACAATGATTTTTTTATGGTTTTTTTCGACATACTATACTATGACCTTTTTATGACTTTATTCAACATACTATACTATGACTTTATTCAACATACTATACTATGACTTTTTATGATTTTATTCAAAAGGGAGGCTGTGGCACACCAGGTAGAGCGCTCATCCCATAACCACGAGGTTGGTGGTTCGAACCCCTCTACAGTCAACATGCGGAGGTGTCCTTGAGCAAGACACCTAACCCCCAGTTGCTCCCCAGGCATCCCACTGCTCCTCTGTGATGGGTTGAATGCAGATAATAGTAATTTCTCATTGTTGGACTAATGAAGGCTTCATTATTATTATTAACATACTATACTATGACTTTTTTAAGGCTTTTTTCGACATACTATACGATGAACTTTTTGACTTTTTTTCAACATACTATACTATGACTATTTTTTTTACGACATACTATATTATGACTTTTGTTATGACTTTTTACGACACACAATACTATGACTTCTTTATGAATTTTTTCGACATACAATACTATGACTTTTTTTGACTTTTTTTCAACATACTATACTTGACTTTTTTCGACATACTATACTATGACTTTATTCAACATACTATACTATGACTTTTTTATGATTTTATTCAAAAGGGAGGCTGTGGCACACCAGGTAGAGTGCTCATCCTGTAACCATGAGGTTGGTGGTTCGAACCCCTCTACAGTCAACATGCGGAGGTGTCCTTGAGCAAGACACTTGCTCCCCGGGCATCCCACTGCTCCTCTGTGATGGGTTAAATGCAGATAATTGTAATTTCTCATTGTTGGACTAATGAAGGCTTCATTAATATTAACATACTATACTATGACTTTTTATGGTTTTTTTCGACATACTATACTTAGGCTTTTTTAACATACTATACTATGACTTTATTCAACATAATATACTATGACTTTTTTCAACATACTATACTATGACCTTTTTGACTTTTTTTCAACATACTATACTATGACTTTTTTATAACTTTAAACAGGTAGAGCGCTCATCCCGTAACCACGAGGTTGGTGGTTTGAACCCCTCTACAATCAACATGCAGAGGTGTCCTTGAGCGAGACACCTTGCTCCCCGGGCATCCCACTGCTCCTCTGTGATGGGTTGAATGCAGATAATTGTAATTTCTCATTGTTGGACTATGAAGGCTTCATTATTATTAACATACTATACTATGACTTTTTTAAGGCTTTTTTCGACATACTATACTATGACTTTTTTCGACATACTATACTATGACTATTTTTATGACTTTTCATGACATACAATACTATGACTGACTTTTTTCGACATACTATACTATGACTTTTTTATGACTTTTTTTTTCATGACATACTATACTATGACTTTTTTGACTTTTTTTCAACATACTATACTATGACTTTTTTATGACTTTTTTACGACATACTATACTTAGGCTTTCTTCAACATAATATACTATGACTTTATTTTAACATACTATACTATGACTTTTTTATGAATTTTTCGACATACTATACTATGATCTTATTATGACTTTTTTATAACTTTATTAAAAAGGGCCGCTGTGGCACACCAGGTAGAGCGCTCATCCCGTAACCACGCGGTTGGTGGTTTTTTCGAACCCCTCTACAATCAACATGCGGAGGTGTCCTTGAGCGAGACACCTTGCTCCCCGGCGCATACCATTGCTCCTCTGTGATGGGTTGAATGCAGATAATTGTAATTTCTCATTGTTGGACTATGAAGGCTTCATTATTATTAACATACTATACTATGATCTTATTATGACTTTTTTCGACATACTATACTATGACTTTTATGACTTTTTCAACATACTATACTATGACTTTTTATGACTTTTTTCGACATACTATACTATGACCTTTTTTTTTGACTTTTTTCGACATACTATATGTATGACTTTTCATGACACACAATACTATGACTTTTTTATGACTTTTTACGACATACTATACTATGACTTTTTTCGACATACTACACTATGACCTTTTTTTGACTTTTGTCGACATACAATACTATGACTTTTTTCGACATACTATAGTATGACTTTTGTTATAACTTTTTAAGACATACTATATTATGACTTTTCATGACACACAATACTATGATTGTTTTATGAGATTTTTTGACTCTATGACTTTTTTGTTCAATTTACTAAACTATATCATTTTTCCGACTTATTTTACATACTATGACATTTTTTTTAACTATTCTCAACGCACTATCAAAAGATTTTTTTTTTGACGACATACTATACCATTACTTATTTTGAAATTCTTGTGGCAATTTTCATGTCAAATTTTTATTACATGCTATAATTTAAATTTTGGACATTATTTGAGACGTTTTTTAAATGTTATACTTTGGCTTTTTTGCGACTTACTATACCCGGCCTTTACATTACTACGTCTTTGACAAAGTTTTTGTGTTACTATACAATAACTTTTTTGAAAAACTAAACAGCAAAATATGACATTTTTTCAACATACTGTCAACATACTATAATTTTTACGACATACTATACTGACTTTTTGATAAACTATACCATTACTTATTCATTACAGTTTTTTCCACATAATGTTTTTGTGACTTTTTATGACACACTATACTACAACTTTTTTTACTGTGACTTTTTTAATGACTTTTTATGGCATACTATAACTCTTAACATGTTATGATTGTCATTAGAAGTAAACAATTAGCCAACACTGCAACATGTCAACACAAACAGCTTAGCTTTCTAGAAACCTCTTTATTCTGCAACGGATCAGCCCAGTGGCAACAGCTGGGCATAGGACCACAGAATAGGAAGTTTACAGGCACAGCTAGTACAGTACTGTCTGCGTATATAAATAAAAAATAAGGTCCATATTTCTTTATTATACATCTCTTGTCCATGAGCGGGTTAGTGAAATAGGAAGGAGTAACGTCAAACAGAACTTGATATGGCACACCGTTAGGACACCAACACACTGACTTTTGAGGTTAATCAGATGGAAAATGAAGGAGAAGTGACAAAGAAAAGACATGCCCCATCCCTTAATAACCTTCTCATAAACTTATTCTGACAATATAACACAAATATTCAATATCATTTATATTACATGCGACAAAATATGGATTAAAAAAAAAAAGTTAAAAGCCTATCATATCCACCCACAGCCTACTATGATTAAGTTGTGAGGACGAAGGTATTGTATTAACAATGAGCTGAATGACAAAACACAACATCTCCTCCTGAGAGGGTGAGAAGGCCCTTCATCATCGTGCTCCTTCTGGACTGTCTATCACACGCTGCATGTGACTTCTGGACACCACACTCCTGAAGTGGTACAGACCTTGTATTGATTAGATAGTGTGTGCGTGTGTGTGTGTGTGTGTGGGGCACAAATTGTTATTTCCTTCCTTATCATGTCTCCACCTGCCTACTATGACCACGCCTTAAAAGGGTGACCACACCCGACCCTCCCCCCTCGCAGGGTCAGTCCTCAGTGGTGAGGACATCCACAGCCTCCAGAAGGTGCAGGGCCAGGCTGTACTGGGCGTGGTTCTCCGGCAGGATTTCAATCAGACGGCCGACCAGCCTGCTGGTCTGGGACAGGGGGACCAGGGGGCACCGCAGCTCACTGGGGTCCTGCAACACAAAAAAAACATGAGCGACTTTACGTTGTTAAACAGGCATGCTGACAGTGTTGGTTCCCGCTCGGAAAATCAATTTATGCACGTTTTTCCACAAGTCTGATAATACATTTTTCAGTAATCCATCAACTCCTTTTCCAGTTTATATTTGCTGCAGCCAGTAATGTTGTTGATTTAAGGTTCAGGGTGCCCCTTTAACGAGCAGAACATGCTGGGATTAGAAATGCCCTTATAGAAAAGAGCACTTAGCCTCTAAGAACCAGAGACTAAATGTCTTAAGTGTATCAGATGACATTGTCTTGGTGTCTCACCATAGCCTTGAGCCACGTGCAGAGGGTGGGGGGCAGGCGGGCCAGCAGCTCCATGGCAGCTTGCGTCTGGCTCTGGCTGTGGAGCAGCGAGTAACTCAGCCTCTGGCCAGTCAGCACCAGCAGCTGGGAGCCCAGCACATCTTTATCCTCCACCTCTAACATCACCTGGGTGATAAGATAACACACACTTCAAATGAAAAGTCGTATCAGAATATTGGATTACATGAATTATCAAGCACTGTGATCATCATAAAGGTTTTAGAGACGTAGTAAAAATCCAGACTTTAGCTTTTGTCTGCCACAAAGTAAAGAAACATTTCCCCTTGCCTCTTCAGCCCGGGGGTCCAGACCCTGGTTGTAGAGCTCGCAGACGATGTGCCGCCTCAGGATGTCGGGGTTGACCTGTAGCAGGGGGCCCAGCTCCAGACACAGCGAGGGCCACCAGTCAGCCCTGGGGCCAGTAGATGGCAAAGAGGGGGAATTGGAGCCCGGGGCTGAGCTGGAAGGATCATCTATAGCCTGCACCCAGCCGGTCAGCACCCGGAGGAGGAACTGAGACAGAGTAGGAATGAGGGAAACATGGAATGAGATGACAACAAATGGTTTGCTTTTGAGGTCGTCGATTTCTATTGACCTCTAGGTGTAAGTCCACCTCTCACCTCTTGTCGTAGCGAGACCAGGCCTGGGTCCATGTCTCCACTGGGCATCAACTGAATGGTTGTCAGATCTCTGAAGAAAGCATTCTTACCCTGGTAAAAAACACAAACAATAATAAATGAAGACTACAGTGTTTTTGTAATCACAACAGCTCTAAACGAGAGTGATGTTTGACAGATTGCTTTAAGTATTAACTTCAAAGTGGTCAGAAGATACAAAAAACTGTTTTGAAAAGTTAAACAAACATAGAGGTGCACTTCAGCCTCTTGTGGCCAAAATGAGTATTACAAAAATAAACACTTTATCCTAACAAAAAACCTCTATTACCTGCTGTGACATGAAAAAAAAATTACATCATCTGTTCTTAAGTCATAAAAACAGGAGAGAAACTAATTAGATCGGACCTAGAAAATGGTGTTCCTGTTTTTTTCACTTCCATATATAATACTGCATTATGAATCAATATATATTGACACAACACAGACAAAAGCAGTGCATAATGCAAATAACAATAATAATCTTTGAGAACTTTAAAGTATCTAGTAGCTAGTAAATGATGTCTTAACGTTTATCTTATGTAGACAGGCTAACCTTCTCAGTCAGCATCAGTGTTTGTGTGTGTCTGTCCGTCAGTCCATCTCCTCACCTTGCTGTCAAACAGGCTGAGTGGTTTGACCTTCAGACTGAAGGTCATAGCGGCATGTAGCAGGGAAGCTAACAGGCAGTGGTGTTGCACCAGCGGGTAGTGGACGCCTCTCTGCTCCAGAGCCAGTTCAGCGAGGGACTCAGGGCCTTCAGCCCCGCACCACGCCTCCTCCACCGACAGCTCCGGGGCGGAAACCTCCTCCACCGCCGAGTCCGCCTGTGGGGGAAAAAAACGACCGGGGAGATGGTGAGGAGAAAAGCTTTTGTGCTCAAAGAGAACAGGTGCTTTAATTCACATTATGATCTAAAACCACGGTCATGTTGCAGATTACAACGCATGCACACATTTTAAAGTCCCGCTGCACTCAAAAATGTATTTTGCTTATTGTTCCTTCACGGTGATGTTTGAGCTTCACTTTGCAGTATCGTGTTATGTGCAGAGTTTCATACTAAAAGGCTGCTGAAGGGGGAAAGTTTTTCTGTGATCACCTGAAAATCACAGTTAAACACGTGTACAAACGAGCATGCAACGCTCAGTGCACAGGTGTGATGTGGAAACGTGAAAAACCTCCCGTGCACAAACACTGAGAACGGACTTTTTAGGATGCGTTAAATCTAACAAGTATACTTTTTGAATTGAGCAATATTTGCATGTTTATATATTCTAGATGAAATTATAAGAATTCCTATTCAACAATTTTTGTGGAGAAACCCTATCAAGACACAAATCATTACTGCAAACAGCTACCTAGCTAATACATCAACTGCGTCTCCAGTATAGGTGCGGTTAGTAGTGGTAGTGATAGGTTTCTCCATGCTTTTCCTTTCAGGAATCTTATTACTTACATAGTAATCAATATAAGACAAATGGCTCTGATTTTTAACCAACACTCCAGTCACCTCCATGAGGATCTGCAGCAGCTGGACGCAGCAGCCCAGGAACGACGTCACGGCTTTGTCTCCCATCCCGACATCCTGCGCACATAAACGCACGTAATATACCTTTAAATATGCAGTTTAAGATTATTTTAGATGCAAAGTTTTATCAAATTTTTCCCCAACTTACCCGTCTACATAAGCGATCTTTGGGTGCCTTCCCCACCTAGAAAAGAGAGGGTGTAAATGTTATATGATGCCTCACAGACTCAACAACGCCTTCCCACAGACACACTCTATACTTCATGTGCATGACTTACCTTCTCCATCAGGAAGGCTGCTGCTGAGAAACGTTTGACAATAAACGTGCTCCACATCATCGCAGAAATACCTGTGAGGAAGATTCAATGAAGTCCAAACACACACTAGTGATGGTCATTTTCAGAAGGAAGGCTACTGATTTACAAAGTGGGGACATAAACATCACTTCTGGTAATACGGTACTTTAGCTCACTTATTTCAGCAGTTATTTTACGCATAACTGAAGAAAATAACACCGTTTCCCGCAATTATATTTAAAACACACATTAATAGATGGATTATTATATTGGAATATTTGTATGTAAAACCTAGTTCCTCACCTAGTTGGATATGCGGACTGGAGACCAGCTTCAAATGCTCAACAGCCCACCAGAAGTATCGGCCATCCTAGGAAGAGAAGCAGGTCCAGATTTAAGAACAAAAGGTGATTGGTTCTTTGTTATCCACGTTTCCTTGGATTTATAAAAACCTGACTTCCTACACTTTGGTGAAACTGGCTTGTTGCGGGAAGTAGTGATAATATACACCAAATGAACTGAAGATAAACATTGTTTTTTAAAGAAACAAAAAAAACAACACGTGTGTTTGTATGTGTGAACGTGCACCTCGGGGTCTTTGTTCCACTGCACTACATATTCCCAGCAGCAGTGGGCGAAGAGCAGGTCAGGTGAGAGGGAGTGTGGGAACCGCTGGCACACTGCCACCAACAGCTCTGGAAAACACGATGGACTTTATTAGACTTGGATTTGATGTATTGTAGAAAGAGGTTCTGTGTTATAGTGCGTACTGTGGCAGTCATAACATTAATAAATGAATGCTGTATGAATCTACAAAGGCCATTGACATCATTAACAAACAAAAGCACAGTTAAATCTATCTAACATGAGAGCCAATGTATAAGTTTATATCCACAATTATGTATGTCAACATTTTGGACGGTTCTTAGTCCGGTTCTTAGTCCTGACCTGCTGTCCTGTCTGTGTCCTCTTGGCTCTTCTCCTCCTGCTCCTTTCCTTCTTGTCCATCCTTCTGCTCTAGTTTTTCATCTGCCTCTTTGTCTTCTCTCCTTTGGAGGATTTCCTTCAGTCGCTCAGGGGCCAAACTGTGTCTGAACACCCACTTGGACACACTGTCGGCAATGCCACCTTTACAGATGGGCGTGTAAAGAAAAAGACAAAAATATGAGATGATCTGTTTTATAGTAAATGGTAAATGGACTGTACTTGTATAGAGCTTTTTTTATAGTCTTCTGACCCCTCAAAGCGCTTTTGATTGGCTGGGTGCGACTTACGTAACCACACCCAGAATATTACCGAAGCCCTGAGAGGCAAGTCTAAATTGTTTTCCTCCTGGTTTTGGATATTAATAGGTTAATTTAATTATTCTGCAATTACAAGTAATAAAAAATGTTTTGGCAGGTGACATTTTTCTTTTGTAAGTATTGTTTTTCAACAATCAATTGTTTGTATTTGTAATACTCATTAATCTTTCCCATATTCTTAAAAAGGACCAAAAGCATTCATGTTTTCTTCCGGGTCACTTTAACTTTCTCCATTCATTCAAGTTTGTGTTAGCAAGTTATGAATATTAAAACTCTCCTGGAAGAAAACATGAATGCTTTTGGTCCCATTTAGAACACTTGAGGAAAATGGTCCTCACAACAATAAGGGCTTCTGTAGAATATGGATACTGAAAGACAGAAAAGACTGGGGACAAAAATATAAGAAGGAAGTAAAAAAAACAAAAAAAACTTTGAGAGGCAGACTAGCTAACAAAAAGTACTCATGTCTTACTATTTTGTTAGCTAGTCTGCCTCTCTATATGTATTTCTGTCTGCCTGCATACAGCCCTGAGGATATTCTTCTTCACAGCCTACCTGTGCCTCCCTCCAGCAGCGTCTTGATGGAGCACTGTGCTGCAGCGCCCCCTGCTGCTCCCTGAGGTGGAGGCACCAGCAGCAGAGTCTGCAGCACCAGCACGTCCTCCAGCTGGCGAACACACACCACCCACTGCTCCAGCTCCATGGACACCGCCTCCCACTCTGACTGCAACTGTCACACACAACCACAGAAAAACCGGCTGATTCAGAACAGTGTGGTACACATATTATGCCTAGTAGAAGTAGGTTTGGTGTTGGTGAAGAAGGTGGGTAAATAAGTACCAACTCGTAAATAAAAATCAACCCATAGACTGATGAGTGCACTCCTCTGTGTGTGTGTGTGTGTGTGTGTGTGTGTGTGTGTGTGTGTGTGTGTGTGTGTGTGTGTGTGTGTGTGTGTGTGTGTGTGTGTGTGTGTGCATGAGACTTCCCCTACCTTGCTGTCACCTCGGCTTGTGATGCTCGCCTTGGCAGCACGGTGAGCAACGAAGGCGGCCAGCAGAGCAGCGGCAGCATTGTGGGACTGGATACATGTAGAGCGAACTTGCTGCCACCAGGGAGAGATGGACTGCGTGTCCCATGACTCCTCAACCGCTCCTGAAACAAAGGACAAGGAAGCATTGACGGTCTTGTCCTCCTCCTTATCATTGATCGGCACTTTTGCAAATGAGTCGGCACACACCGAACACAAGCACACACACCGAACACAAGCACACACACCGAACACAAGCACACACACACACACACCGAACACAAGCACACACACACACACCGAACACAAGCACACACACCGAACACAAGCACACACCTTTCATGTCGCTGAGGGCGAGGAGTAGCGTGTGTAGATTTCTAACGGCCTCTTCTGGTTTCTGTAGCACCTCCTTCTCTCTTTGCAGCCACACACTTAGCAACAGAGACTGAACGGAAGTGTAAAACATAAAAGAGGAATAAGCATTCATTTAAAGTGATGGTACTCCTGTAAATACTTAATAAATGATGGATTGCTTTCCATTCTTTTCATTGAAGTTTTTGGGTTTCTACAGGCAACATACCCATTCTAAAAAACACAGATTTTAAAATATTAAATAACAAAAACTACATATCATAGTTACATTAATCCACTTATTTGTCACAATTCATCAGCTGCTCCATTTGCTTTTCATCTGACCACACTTTTACCTCCATTGTCAAAACTCAAACCTCCATCTTACCAGTAGCTGCTGAGGACTGATGCCAGCCTGCTGCAGTGTGTCACAGACTTCACGAAGAGGGCTCCTTCCACACAGACAACCCCAGAACATAAAGTTCCCTGCAAAGGACACACAAGAGCAAAGTCTTTAGTCTGGACGTGTGTGTGTGTGTGTGTGTGTGTGTGTGTGTGTGTGTGTGTGTGTGTGTGTGTGATGCGCTCACTCAATGTCTTATGTCAGTGAGACTTCTGTATATCAAAAGGTCATTTTGCTTTCTCCTCCACAACCCACCGTGTCTAAATCCTACCTATGCTATTTTTACACATGGAGGAACACAGCAATATAATTCCACTGGTGTGAGACAGACACTACGAGCATCTCACTGCCAAATGACACTTCATACTCTTATGCATCTATTCATTGGCAACGTCATGCAGAGACACATATCTTTTGATCGTGTCATGGTATCTGCTTGGATAACTGTGCCTGTCTGGTCGTACGATGTGCGTACATATGGTGCCGTACCTAGATGATTCCATTCCGTTTCAGAGCCGCGGACGACCCTCAACCCCCCATCCTCGGTGCACTCCATCTGCGAGAGAAAGGCTCGGGCTGGCATGGGTGTGTCGGGTGAGTCCTGAGCGAAGGAAACACTTGGTCTCGCGGTGAGCTGGGCGTAGCGTTGCAGGGTGGGGCCAATGCGGGACAATTCATCCTCCATGCCTTCGAGGGAGTCCTGCTGGGTGGGGTGACCATAAGTTAAGTGTTTATCATAGAGTTACGAGTCATAACAATGACCACGTAGCAAAAACACTGCCGTAACTGGTGTCTGTATCATAAACCTTACGTGTACCTATTATATGTTATTAAGTACTTTTATATCATGTATTACAGTTTGAAAACGTCTACACGAGCACCATTAACAAGCTTTACATACGTGTGTGTGTGTGTGTGTGTGTGTGTGTGTGTGTGTGTGTGTGTGTGTGTGTGTGTGTGTGTGTGTGTGTGTGTGTGTGTGTGTGTGTGTGTGTGTGTGTGTGTGTGTGTGTGTGTGTGTGTGTGTGTGTGTACATTTTCAGAGCAGGCCTCATTGTCTGCACCAGAGTGCAGTTTCTGGATGTCGGTGTAGAGCTGAAGCAATTTCAGCTGTGAGGAGCAGAGCTGGAGTAATGCTGCATCCACTTCCTCAGGGTCTGAGATGAAGAAATACACAACCATGAATTAAGCGAGAAAAACCATTGTATGATATGTACGCAACATTTTACGTTTACAGTACAATATTGTTTCTTAATAATAAACTGTTACGTTACCTTGTTGCTTCAGAGTTTCATTTAAGGCGCGTGTGACGTTGGTAAGACATGAGACAGGAGCATTCTTGTTTGACAGCAGAGACTCCAAAGCCTGGAAGGAAGAGCGAAGACTGCAGTTAGAAATTTGACAAAGACACCACAAAGACAACAGGCCTCTCTGTGAGTGTCTGAGTCAGTGTGTTTTCTATCTTTGTTTCTACCTGCTTCTTTATGGCAGGGTGTTTGATATCCAGCAGCACACTTTTGGCTTCGCTCTCCAAAATGTCTGAAAAGAAAAAGATGAGTAAACCTCTCTTACTTCTCCATCTCCATTCAGCTCTCCCTCCTGTATCTCTTACCAGGCTCCACCTCTCTGCTCCTCAGTATAGTAGTCAGTCGTTTTATCAGGTGCATGTCCTTGGCTCGCTCGCTTTTCTTGTCACTGGAACAGGGCAGACAGATAAAGATGGGGTTTGGCTATTGCTCTAAAATTCATGCTCGAAGGTTAACTTTTTCTGAGAACATGAAGGCTTTTGAAGTTGTGGTTGAAAACCTTGGCTGGGAAAGTACTACATTCAAACAGCTGCACATAACAGTTTTGCTGCCTTCTTTGGCTTGTTGGCTGCATGTTAGCAAGTGCTAACCAATTAGCTAGCCGGGTACATATAAAAAATATAATTCATAGTATTCAGTCACAACAGTTGTAATGTAAAGGTTATTGCCATTAAATTACAAGCGTGGCCAATGAGCTGCATTGAACCTAACTGGTCGTCATGAGAATACTTTATGAATGAAGTTAATCTGAATCGGATCTAATTGGAAAGAATAACTATTTGGGACTGTTTCGAATTGCTACATGGTTAAATATATCGGTTTTGTATCGTATCGAATATTGACTATTGAGATATGTATTGGATCGTCCTGAGAGGGAAAGATACATACCCCTACTAGGATGGCATGGCTAGTACATACAGGGACCAATAGCGAGTCTGTAATAAAACTTGTGTCTAAGAAAAAAAGTATCCCTACACAACATGTGCAAGCAATCTTAATGTAAAAGAAAAGCTAAGTGTTAAAGGAACAGTTTGATGTTTTGGGAGTCTAGAAGTCAGTTTCTGCTGTTGGCCAGAGGAATAGTCTTGGACATAACCCCCATTAAGACTGCAACTTTGTGTATGGTTTAATTAAGTGAGATACAGTATGAAGTATATTTAGTGTTCTTCAAAGTTGCTGGACTATTCCTTTAACATGCATGCATGCATGACAAGCGCTGCTCTACAGTATCTCTGAGCTTCATGTATGTCTGAGTACCAACCTGAGGGCCAGGTGGAAGGGGATGTTCACTGTCCTCAATGCTCCTGTAATGGGATCCAGCAGACACACCTGCTGGGTGTGGAGCTGCCAGCCCTTACTGGTCACACTGTTCACCCCCATCAGACGGTAGCCAGCGTACAGCAACCTGGAAGTGCACACGCATACAATAACAACATTTAACATAGATTATATTGCGTGCTATTCCCCAGTCGGTCTATCAGTGAGTGTCTGAGTGTTCAGTATATTCTTCTGTAGTACTACATACAAAAAATGCACTGGTGCTGATTTGTTTGTGATGCTTTTGAAGCTAAGAAATAACTGTCAGAAAAAGTGAACGCCTTCAGTTTTAGCGTTGTTTATACCGGCAGTGTTTGCCCACAGTGAAGGCTCCAACTCGAGGCCCCTGCTGCATCCCCCACACCTCCAGGATTCCCCTGCGGGGTGCGTAGATGACCAGGAACAAAGCATGGCGTCTGGGAAGGGAGGCCGACGGGGAGAACTCCCGATCAACTCGCTCCTCCGGGACCTGCAGCCAACCCAGTTGAGCATCTCGGTAACCTGCAGTTAAGGTAAATCAATCAATGTTCTTATGATTTTATAGGAGGCCATTAATGTTACATAGACAGCATGTAAACATTTTGTGCTCTTGGAACAAATGGATACTTATGTCATGTTTTATGTTAGCAAAATTATATATATTTACTCAAGTCTTGACAAGGTAAGGCGATCAAAATATACCTAATATAACGTAGAAATTGATATGGATATTTTTTAGGTGTCTAAAACATATTTTGCTTATTCCAGCACCCATAGAAGTACATTATTTTGCTCCTGTGCCGGTAATGTGCCGATGTCTGTTACTCCAAACCAGGGACGTGCCGACCATCATACTGTAGTAACTCATACAACACCACTCTAAAAGTTCCAAACTATTTCTTTAAGCTTTTCAGTCCTTTTCAAATCCTCTATATTATCCACTTATTAGTCCTTGGTCTTTTCTCTCTACTATGTCCTCACCTTTCCACATGCGGATGGCGATGCCCCGGGCCAAGTCCAGCAGTGTGACTCGACCAAAGTCATCCGTCACTCCCGCCAGCGTGTTGCAGGGGGACAGACATATGGACTCGCCGTGGCGACGGGAGTCTGGAAGACCGAATCTGGGAGGAAAAGGTTAGATTTAAAAGAAAGGACAGAGCTTTATATTGCCAAGAACAATAAGGCATGAAAGGGCATTGCTGCATTTGTGTTGAGATATCATGAATGCTACCTGATCCCCAAAGCAGTTGCAGGCTCCACCTTGGGCTTCTGTTTCTGGACAGCCTCCTCTTCATTCTTATGCTTGTTCCAACCTAGCCACCCACTGGGAGAGAGTGATGAAATGATGAAACATGAACACAGAGAAAGAGATAAGAGTATAAGAAAAGTAATAAGGGAGAGGGAATGAAAGCCAACTACCTCCCTGTATGGATCCAGCTGGCTTTGAGCAGAGAACAGGCTATATTTCAGAGTATTGATTGGGCTGTTTTGTGCTGTTGCAGCAGTACAGAGATGTCAATAGTGCTGCATTTAGCCTTCAATTGTATATGTAAAAGGAAATGAATGGCCACACAGGCCCACGGAAACTCTGGACAACCCTATTTGTCTTTAATAAAAATGAACTACACACATTGAAATGTGGTCATTAGTTTTGTCCTGCTTCTTTGGAATTATTACTCGTTCGCTTTACCTGCTGTCTTTGGCAATAGATCGTCTAAATAGCTGCACGATTATGTAAATTAATGAAGATAATCTTGCTTATACACACATGGAAGATTGGTTTTACGCACACACACGCACACACACACACACACACACACACACACACACACACACACACACACACACACACACACACACACACACACACACACACACACACACACACAAGCCAACACACCTGGCAGCACTGAAGAGGGCTGAGGTGAGTTTACTGGCCACAGCGAGAGCCACGTGAGAGAGGAGAGGCTGGGTGCTTCCCTAAAGACGGACAGAGAGAGAGTAATAATTCATCAATAAAGCCATTCTTATTGTGAAATAAACAGCCCGACTTGCTCCATCTCTCTCTCACTCACCTCTACAGCATAGTAAAAGCCTGTGTACGGGCCACCTCCCACAGTCACATACTGGCTCATGGCGGGGGGGTTGCCCTTGACTGACGCATTAAACCCCCCCAGGATAGATGCATTCTTCATCTGGTCAAACACACACAGCGTCATGATGCCTAACAGCAGGAGAGAGGGAGAGAAAACAGGGATGAACAGGTATTAGTGCAGCAGTGAGTGCAGCAGTTTCCAGGTCATTCATTTATTCAAATCAATAACATTGTTTTACTTACAACGATCTCTTTCTAGCATACGACTCCAGTGCATTTATATAGTCTTTATATAGTTCAAAGCCTCATTCATAATGTTAACAATCAAATTCTGAATCAACATTCAAATGCTGTGCATCAGGCTGTGTAATCAGGCTACACTAATATCATTAGTATCATACAATTTGTAGAATTTTAGTGATGGCTGCGTAAGATTGTTCCTGACTTGTGCGGTCCAAACATTTCCAATAACTCAGTCCAAAAGTTTATATTTATTATAAAAAAAGAGAGATGTAATCCATATTTGCTGGCGTTTAGTCTTTCTCAAACAACATTTTCACTGCGGTCTAAAAATGTTGCTCTCTTGCTTGCCGCACACAAAGGGAGGCACGCATTCAAAAAACCTCAATAGAAGCTTTGAATGTAAAAACAAAATGACTTACAGTACAGCCCTACGTTAATACATAGAATGCCGCTTTTCACTGGAAGAATTTGTCTTTTGTGAGAAGACATTTGGCATATGTGTGATGAAGAATTACATCTTATTACTTTACCCGTGTGATGTCATAGGAAATCAAAAGATGGCATTGGCAATCAACCTCCAGTATGAAGAAAAACATTTCACCATTTAAAAAAATAGTCTCTCACCCACACTACTGTGGTCCACAATGGTGTCCATGTCCTGCAGACCCCACTTCTTATATGCCAGGGGAGGAGGTTGGATCACATCACTACCTGCTGCTGTCGCTGGATGGAAAAAAACAACACAGCTGGTCATTTGGTTACCAGATGTTAGGACAAGGAATTACATAATCTATAGCTAGCGGGTATGTCTTACATTTAGCAACATTTAAAAAATGGAGCACTGTGCTTGAGTTTGATTGAATTGATTTAGGCCAAAAAGAACATCCATGGAAAGATGCACACAGACACACCAACACAGCACTGCTAGATGCCCAGAGAAACCCTGCTGAAGCCTGGCCTCTAACCTTCTAGACACTTTATAAGCGTGTGTGTTTCATTTATGTCATATACATTGAATGTGTTGTATCTAAGAACTGTTATGCTGCTCATTCTGTACACATGACATCTATTGCATTCTGTCCATCCTGGGAGAAGGATCCCTCCTCTGTCGTTCTCCCATAGGTTTCTTCCTTTTTTCTCCCTGTTAAAGGGGTTTTTTAGGGGAGTTTTTCCTGTGCCGATGTGAGGGAAGGACAGAGGATGTCGCATGTGCACAGATTGTAAAGCCCTCTGAGGCAAATTTGTGATTCTGGGCTATACAAAATAAACTGAATTGAATTGAAAAAAGTGTGTGTGTTCGTGTGTGTGTGGTGTGTGTGTGTGTGTGTGTGTGTGTGTGTGTGTGTGTGTGTGTGTGTGTGTGTGTGTGTGTGAGGGGTAGTTTTGTGTACATCTCCTTTGTACCTGAATGCCTTGTTGTAAACACTATCCACCAAGCCAGCAAGTGAAGAACACATCTCTAGTTAGCACACTGCAAAATACTTTTAACACTTAAAACTAAACGTTTACAACCAAAACCCAATGACTCTCATCCTACATTATGAACACACAAGGATATGCACATACTGTGAACACTCCCAGTTGGATGCATGCAACATACACACACTATTCCACACATGCTAACACAATCAGCAGTACCTCTTGCCACTTGGTTCCTGCAGGCACGCAGAGACTGAAAGAGGCTGAAGCCGTCAATAGTGACCAGAGCGGCGGGGTAGAGGATGCTTAACTCTTCATGCTGTGACGGGATGAAAACAAGTAATTATACATCGGCTGAATAACATGGTGGGACACGTTCAAAAGCTCAGGAAAAGAGAACCTTGAGCTTACATCGAGTTTAATTTCATCACAGAAATGTTATTTCAACATATATTTTCAACATTTCTTTTCTTGTCGAGAGTTAAAATAGAAGATTGGTTTTGTCTCTGTATGGTATATATGAAGCTACAACCAGAAGATGGTTAGCTTAGCCTAAAGACAGGAAACAGAGGGGAAACAGCTGGTCGGGCTCCGTTCAAAGGTAAGAAAATTGACGTACCAGCATCTGTAAAGCTCACTAATAAACATATTACGGTTTGTTTATTTAGTTAGTTGTTATAGTTTGACTATTTCTAACCAGGAGAACTGTGTTCCGGGAGTCACCATGATGTTGCTAAGCAACCAGAGGAGGCTGTGAGGTACCTGGCTGCTGGCTTTAGTTTCTGTATTTATCCTACAGATATCATCTCATCTAACCTTTGACAAGAAAGCACATGTGTATTTGCCAAAATGCGTGTTCAATGTGCCCATCACCTGCTCAGTTACTCCAGGATGACGGGGGATCTCGTATGTGCGACACTTGAGCCTCAACACAGGGTCCTCGTGCAGCAGCTGGGCCAGGAGGAGAACCCCGTTCTGATGACAAACAACCAGCGTTACATTTGATACTGACTTGTTTCCATTTTCTCTTTCCTTCTACTGATTATCTGAAAATGTAGTACATTAAAAAGAAAATAAGATAGGCAAGGTACCTCTGTGTAGAAACGGACATAGCCGGAAGTGAAACCCACAACTACACATGTCCAATCAGGCCGTCCTGTGGAGCTCCTACACACACACACATACATATGTTGTCATGTACACGTACACATAGCATTCTGCTTATCCTCTATTTCCTACAAGAGTACTTCTTACCTCTTCTGGCTTGCCAATGGTATACAGATAGAGCTGCTCACACACTCTCTGCAGTGAGAAAAGATACACAGAGTAGGATGTGGTTCACTGTACAGCTCTCTTAAGAACATTAGAAGATGCACTTCTGCATTAGCTCATGTTTCATTTGTTTCTCCATAGTACAACATAAATCCCTTTTCAATGTGACCCTTCTGTAGTTTTCCTTGTCACTCTCACATTCATTCTAATTCCTGCCTGTGAGTTTCAACCAATATAGTGTCATTTTCCTTCATCACTTAGATATTATGCTAACCCATCAACTGTTGTGTTGTCATTTTCATCTGATTTTACTCTTACCCATCGTCAGTGCTAAGGGTTCCAGTCCAAGACACAGCCAAGGTCATCTCCTCTCTGCCGCTGTCATCTGTACGCCACTTAGCTGTAAGAATCAACGAACAAATACAGGGAAGTATAACTCCTCTGTGTACTTAGCGATGAGTGCGTGTGTGTGTGTGTGTGTGTGTTAGGGTTGGGCCAGTGTAAAAACTGGTTATGATATTAAGCCAAACAACAGCTTAATATCAAACAAATATACCAAAGTTTTGCACTAAGTGTTGCTTTTGAGTCAGCAGCTGTTCCCTTGTGAAACATAATGAGACTGAGAGAGCCCATGAATGAGACTAACTCTTCCTTGCCTCTTTACGTCACCCCAAAAAAGCCTTCTCATTAGAGATGTTCTGAAACCCTTTTTCCCTTCCAAATGCGGATATTTGCTGCTTTATAGTTTACTTTTGCCCAATACAATTTTTTGCTGGTTAGAGCTTGAGCACATCATAATGAAACTTAATGCAACTTCTGTTAACGTCAGCTTGTAGCACTGTTAATTAGCCAAGCAGGACTGTGCTACCCACCAGATGTAAACTGGAGATTTAAACACAGATTGTTCACAATGGAGCATTATCAGGGACAAAACTTGTTGTAGATGTTCCTGTATAGCGTAAATGAGTTGATAAATGACAAGTTAATGTGATATTGGGTTGGTGCATAGACTTGTATACAATATCTGATCCAGCATTTTAGGCTTAATTGGAGGCCTCTCCGATACTGGTATAAAACACCTCTAGTTGTTCTATTGCTTATTACCAATGGAACACATGATGATGTGGTCGGCAAAGGTTGCTGATGAAGGCTACTTTTTAATTTGCTAGAATGTGTCTTAATCACAAATGCCAGTTAACTGGTTTGCATAAAATCAAACTGGTTGAAGCTCGGACCGTACGGGCAAAACCGTCAATCAACCCAATTCCAGTGTGCGTTTGAATATCTGACCTGAGAGAAAGACGGCCTTCTGTTCGCGGGCCACTACTAGCAGGTCAGAGCAGGGCGACAGGGACACTACACAGTCCTGCAGCCAGGGTGCCCTCTGCCCTGTGGTCTCCTCCTCCACCTGCGGGGCAAAGAGGAAAGTCAGTGGGAGGGGACTCCTAACCACATACAACACCTCAGGTGAGTCTCACATATTTCACAAAAGTGGTTTGCAGCTTTTGTGTTATTGTCATTTGTTCTATACCGTCTTTCGTTATGAGAATGTGAGAATAGAGAATGAAACACAAAAGGACAGACCGTTGTGGCAGAAGCGGCTCCCTCTTCCTTGTTGTCTCCACTATCCCATGTCGCCTCCCAGTCCGAAGTATCCCAGGACAACTCATTTTCTGTTAGGTAAAAAGGGGGATAGGGAAATCCAATTAATCATTTGTGACACAACTTACGGACACTTTTCTGGCAGCCAACACATAGCAAATGATCTTATGTTGGAAGAAAATTGACTAATTAAACTGTTATAGATGGGGGGGGTGAAATCACTAGCTAAAGTCACAGCTGTTGTGTATGGAAGTGTTAAAGCCACCCACTAAAAAAATGTACTGAACCAAGACACGCTTATGATGTTCTAATACACCGTATGCAGCTAAATGAGAGTACAAGAGGGGGAGGACTGTTGGAGGTTGTGCTGCAGGGACATAACCTAAAAACCTTCCACATGTTGAAGACAAAGCGACAGAACAAGTCGCAAAATCCAGGATGAAATCCCGTTGCCATGGGCATTTATAATGCATTTATAATGCATTAAGCCTTGGTGCAGCGTGTGGGGGGGTCGATGTTACTGCCCTACAGCATTGTGGTGACGCATCAACATGAAATAAATACTTGAGGCCAAGTGCAAGTGCCCTCTCCCTCTCTCTCTCTGTGCAACTCTGTTCTCCCACGATGAGCATCCTGCAGTGATGTGTTCAGGTGACTCATAGCACAAAGGGCAGACACATGTCTCCTCCTCCCCTCTCATTGGCCTGGTGGTGTGGTTAGGTGAGCACTGATGAAGCTGTATCCATCTCCATCTTTACAAAGCCTGACCATCAAATGATGTTATTGGTCAGGTCTTTGTACACATGACATCTATTGACTTCTGTCCATCCTGGTAGAAGGATCCTCCTCTGTCTCTCCCAGAGGTTTCTTCCTTTTTGTCTCCCTGTTAAAGGGGTTTTTAGGGGAGTTTTTCCTGTGAATGTGAGGGTGTAAGGACAGAGGATGTGAGGGTCTAAGGACAGAGGATGTGAGGGTGTAAGGACAGAGGATGTGAGGGTCTAAGGACAGAGGAGGTGAGGGTCTAAGGACAGAGGATGTGAGGGTCTAAGGACAGAGGATGTGAGGGTGTAAGGACAGAGGATGTGAGGGTCTAAGGACAGAGGATGTGAGGGTCTAAGGACAGAGGATGTGAGGGTGTAAGGACAGAGGATGTGAGGGTGTAAGGACAGAGGATGTGAGGACAGAGGATGTGAGGGTCTAAGGACAGAGGATGTGAGGATGTGAGGGTCTAAGGACAGAGGATGTGAGGGTGTAAGGACAGAGGAGGTGAGGGTGAGGACAGAGGAGGTGAGGGTGTAAGGACAGAGGATGTGAGGGTCTAAGGACAGAGGATGTGAGGGTGTAAGGACAGAGGAGGTGAGGGTGTAAGGACAGAGGAGGTGAGGGTGTAAAGACAGAGGGTGTGAGGGTCTAAGGACAGAGGAGGTGAGGGTGTAAGGACAGAGGATGTGAGGGTGTAAGGACAGAGGATGTGAGGGTGTAAGGACAGAGGAGGTGAGGGTGTAAAGACAGAGGGTGTGAGGGTCTAAGGACAGAGGAGGTGAGTAAAGGACAGAGGGTGTGAGGGTCTAAGGACAGAGGAGGTTGTGTCTCTGTGTTCCAGAGGTAACGGACTGCTGTCGCCGTGGTTACCGGTGACGTGGTGCAGCACGCCACATGACGTACATGTGCACCGCTCACTCACCCGTCTGAGTCTTCTCCTCCTCGGGTCTCTGGCTGAGGAACAGGTGGTCCCGGACCGCGTTGAGCTCCTGGAGCCGACAGAACTCCACCAGGCTGCAGGACATGTCTCCCCCGTCCCGTGAGGCAGACAGACAGACAGACAGTTAGCCTAACAGTGCTAACAGGCTGTGGCAGACGGACGTACCGTGCTGTCTCGTTGACGGCCTGTTGACGGCCTGTTGGCGGCCTGTTGATGAAGACAACCCCTCTCTGGTGCTGAACGGTCTCCTAGCTCACGGTCGCGGGAGCCTGGTGCTCTTATTGCCCCCCAGCAGCAGCCGCTTCCACCCCGTGTTGATGACACATCGTTAGCATAACAACACACAAGCGCTTCCGCTTCCGGAGTCGAGCCTTTCAAAATAAAAGCAGTGCGATGCGTTTGTTTACAACAAAAAAAACACTACACAACTACCTTTATAATACAGAATTAAAGAGATATTTTTTGTATAGTCAGTTTATACATTAAAAAAAAATAGTTTAATCCTACAATATGAAGTCTTGGTATTTGTAAAGTGTAATGGTGTGTTTTTTCACTAGAGGGTGGTAGGGGAACACTTGTTAGATCTTGTGCCACTTCTTCCTCTACATTACATTACATTACATTACATTACATTACATTGCTGTCATTTAGCAGATGACTTACATTAAGTGTATTCAACACCCAGGGAGCAACTTGGGGTTAGGTGTCTTTCGGCATGTTGACTGTGGAGGCCAGGGTTCCTCTCAGCTCTTAGGTATTGTCTTCTACCAGTGCTCAACATTAGTGTATTATACTAAAACATAATGGCATGTTTTCCATTGTAGTTCTGAAGGCAAACAGTAGGCTTATCTGAGACGGCAAGACCAAGTTCCCTTCATATAACTATTCTGGTTGGTGCAAGGTGAAGATTTCAGAAAGAAACGCGATCAAACTTTTTTTCTCCTCCACGATGACATAACTTATTTTCTATAATCTTTTGTGGGTATGTCATAATTATGTCCTTTTTTATGCATCATATGGATTTCATGCACTCATTAAACAGTTTCACCATATCGACCCTCAAACAGAACAATGTGGCGTTTCCTCTGGAATGGTCTAATTGTTTTGTTTTAGGTCTTGTGGTTGTTTTGTATTTTGGTCTTTTGAAGCAACTGCAAGAAATCAGTACTTAATCGTCACGTTTTCTTTTTTAATCCAGTGACTGACATAAAAACTGCCAATGTTTTCGAATGAATATCGTCTTCCTATGATATTGTAGCATCTGGAAATGTTTGAATATAATACAGTTATCCCCAGCAATAACATTTTAATTTATTCTACTATTACACAAAACAAACAAAGAAATGCAAGCCAAATTGCCGACAGTAAGTGTTTTTCCGGGGAAGATTTATTTATTTTAATGATCCTACTTACTGGCCAAGTGTACAGGTCATGTCCTATTTACTCTGTCTGTCTTGTTGCCCTACATTTTTTGATTGATTACCTTCCTTTGCTCTATGAAGTTAAAGGTTCAGTGTGAATGTTCTAAGGGCCAGTAAAAAATATTCAGTTCTTTCAAAGTAGCTTGTGACCGTAGGACTCTCTTGACCCCACACAGAGTATCATGTTGGTGGAGTCTTGCAGGGTCAGAGGTCAAGGTTACTACTTTCTCGCCTCTGTGAACACACCTTAATGCCTGCAGTCAACATGACCAGCTGTTAGTGGCATTGTTCAACGCTGCTCAGTGTCTTTCTTTCCCATCCTCTACTTTGCTCTTTAAAAAGAAACAGGCATTTTGCCAATATACTTCCTGCATTCTTATGAAGAATCCCACCTAGCTCTCACACCCAAAACACACGCACACAAGCACACAAACACACAAACGTACAGTAAACACACAATTACAAATTCATCTCTGGGGGGTGTCCAAAAGTTTCCGGTCCGGAAGGCCGGACACAGAAACTCAGGAAACAATTGGGTGTCAGAGAGGTCCTGTGCCATTGCTTATTGCGCTGTTGTTGCGTCGGCTGTTTCACAGTCAAGAGAAAACAACTCTCCATCTGGTTCCCCCTCTTCCTTTGTTGACAAGGAAGTGAGCTGGCATCCCTCTGTCCCAAGACGGCCGTGTTGTTGATACACAAAGATAGATGGCATTGATTTATTCAGACACTCGTAAGAATAGGTCCCTCCAGTCAGACCTAGGGCACTCTGAGGACTGTTTTGTGTCGCTTGATTCTTGGAATTTATTCAAAGAAACAATTGAGTTCCGCTTACGTCATATGATGCCATTGACATCCATATGGTGGAATTAGAGTAAATTGAATTAAGAAGATTTTAATTTTCTTTTATTGTCATCTGAGACACAATAATGGCTTATATTAAAGCTATGTGGCGGCTGTATGCTCTGACTTTGAGTGTGCTTGCAGTCCAGTCTTGAACGCTTCCTTGCTGTAATCACTTCACAAGTACACTCAACATCTGGGAAACACAAACTCTAAAGGAAGTGGTGCAGTGTGAAAGACGGAGGCCGGCACGCTGGCTGGTTTCAGGAACCCCTTGTGTAATCTGACTCTTTAAATGAGGGGTACACGAATGCACGCCCACGCAGTCTGAACACCTACAGGTCATCGAGAGTGAAAAGTAGGCATCATGTCTTAAACCTGTGGAAGATATTCAATATTCTTAGTATAATGTGGCAAAGTAATGCGCGTGCTTTGGCACGTGGTGGCTGGCTGTGTTATGCCATTCAACATATCGGTGCAAAATTTCTGCAGCTCATCGCACCAACGGTTCATATTCCGCTCTGCTTTTTACATTTGGTGTAAATCCTAGTCCTTTTGCATTCTTACATGTAAACATTGTTGATTTATCCCACTATTTTATATTAATAGTGGGTGGTTAACAGGGCTGCTGGGAAGGGTACATTATATTTCCATAACTGTTTAGCATAAAATTAAATCAAGGTCTAAAGGCAACTTCCCCAAAGTCCTTTTACTATGTCTCTTGTGTGCACTTTACTCTATGCTGCTGCAAATTTCCCCGCTGAGGGACTTATCTTCTCTTATCTTATATTGGTATTCTTTGAAACTGAAAAGGTTGTATGAAAATGCATCTTGCAGAAATGTGCTCATTTAATGTATATATATTGCAATCAGCAATTCAAGATGTGTTACATTTATTATGTGTGTTAGGGCAGTTAAGACAGTAATATAGATCCAAAGATCAAACAGTCATGTGGTTACTCTTTTATGACAAATAAAGTCTGTTCTCTGAACTTGTCTGCAGGGAAGTGTCTAGGTTTTTTCAATAACAATACGTAGCCAGCTGATGTTTCTGCTTAGTTTTACTGTAAGTTTTTCAACGTTTCGTGTGGTTTTGGTGCAAGTTTCCAGATCCTATCAAGTAGTAAGGGAGTCAACAAACAGAAAAGGAGGCTAGTGTCTCAGATGAACAATCATCGCCTGATCTCTTGTCCTCATCTCATCTTGCTCTGAAATCCCCTAACCAAACACAATCATCACTGCTGACGTGATAAAATGTACGAAGCTTAAGTGCTGTGAAACTGAAGACACGAGACTCTCTGATCCCCCCACCTGAGGTGATGGCAAAATGAGCACGAGGGCATTCGCAACCATGAGATAAGTATTAAATATACTGTAATCCCTTTCTTTTGAGCTAACTAACAGGCAACATCGACTCTGAATCATCCCTTTGAGTGCTGTCACAGAGGCTAGTCCAACAACCAAATGCCAATTTTCACTGTCCCCGAGGCGTCTCCCAAATTGCATTTGGTGATGTGTTTTTGATGATGAGACTAGCCATTCACGCCCACTTGTCCACAGCTGCAATGTGACATTTGGCACGTACTGTAGTGCATGTCTAGCACCTCCCGTGTGTCGTGGAACTGATCCTTGCTGGACAAGCATAATATAAAATTTGCTTTAAAGTTCACAGTGTAATGATTTTTTTCAGATTGACACCCAATTGTCTCGATGTTATTTCAGACGCATTTTGTGGTTTATTAAAACTTTCAAAGGAATATCATGTTGCCCAAAGTCAAATTTAATTAAAACAAATTATGAAGTAAGTACTCCGAAAAGGGGTGGGATATTTTTCCGTCCTCAGCTTTTCAACTCAGACACAATAATTAGAGGCCCTGTAAACTTATTTTTGTGTTTTGAGTTATGTAGTCCTACATGAACACTAATTTAGCTGCCGAGGTTCAAATAGTTTGGGTTGTTTCAATTGAAAGATTTGATTTGGTCTGTGCTCTTCTCAATGCTTAGAGATGGGTGGGGTTGGAGGGCCTTGGTAACCGTGGTTACTGCGTAAGCAACGTAACCGCAACGTCCCCGGTTCTAATTCCAACCGTGGGACCTGTCTCTCGCTCCGATCATCATTTACACCTCCAGCAGTCACGGAGCAGCATTACCATTCCTGTTGAGTAGTGTGTCTGTTCTCCTGCCAACGAACAGCAGCACGTGTCAATATCTCGTCGTTACATGCATACAGTCTTTTCAACATAAACTTCTGTCTTCACACAAAACACTTTGGTTAGGTTAAGGCAACATAATTACTCGGTTAGGTTTAGGGAAAGATTGTATTTTGTGTTAAAATAACTACAGTAAGTACGGAAGTCTCTCTTTTAGCTCATTTTCTCTACCGACTCCAGAGGGAGATATCTGGGTTTTCTAGCTGCAAGATGCTCCACTGTGCTCACTAGCTTACGGTGTCTGCCCTGATCCAATCACATCAGTTTACAAAACAATTTTAATGCTGATTTATTAGAACTGTAGCTCAGAGGAAGAGGCACCAACCAAGAGCTGCCCCATAACCGGCTTGAGTCCGGCCGAGGACCTTTTTTTTTTTTTAAATCTCTCTAATTATCTCATTACTGTCTCAATGTAATAAAAAGCCCACAAATACGCTTACAACCTGTTAACTTTTGGATAATTAAACAACAGTGGCCTCAGTATTCATAGTCATTTGTGCGTTCTGGATCACACTGCAGGGTGAGGAACGTGAAGATATGAAAGGGGGTTGATTTATGTTGTGCCTGGGATCCCACAGTAACAGGAGACATTTTGGTTTCCACCGGAGTCAGCATATTTCCAGAGTCAGCCCTCTCTTTACTTTGGTTCAGTAATCATCATCAGTTAAGTTAACATTTATAAGGGCGAAGGTTCTCTCGCACCACCCATTCTAGTGAAACATTGATGGTGAAAATGCAATGAAACATTGTTCCACTGCAGATTTTTAAACTGTGCCATCAGACTGGGAGGCAATAACAGCGTATCTCAGAAAGTTATAAAAAATATCAATGCGCTGCTGTCTCATTTCAGATTTTTTCTAAATGTTAACGTTTTTTATGAATTTAATTCCGTCACTTTTAGTGGAACCAGGGTTATTCTGCTGAATCTATTCAGGCATTGGCGTTCATTTTTAGCCTGTGCCAACAACAGCAACTTGTTATGCAAAAGCTAATCTCAAATCTTTGTGGCATATCAGCATATGTCCACAGCCTGGCTCCATCGGCTCCATGCTTATTAAAATCCACCCGTATTCCAATCATCAACTGATACTCAAACATAAACAAGCACATATAAATGTTCAGGGTTTGTGTAGAATGCTAAACTCGTTATTTATTTTTCAGAGTCGTTATTATGGTTTGCATATCAGCTTTTCTGCTCCTTTTGCAGTGTGGTTCACTTGTCCTAGAGCATGACCTTGATGTTTGTGTGCATAATGAGTAATGCCAGGTGTCCCTTGGATAAAAAACGGGAATACACAATGCAAATTTTCCACAAGAAGTTCACAGGTAGATCACACTTGTTTTACAAGTTCTCAATTTAACTTTGAATTTACTCTGAGGCAATAATACAGGTTTGACTGTGCAACAAGGATACATATTGAATACTAAAGGAGGAAGTAGGAAGGAAAGACACCTGTGTGTGTGTGTGTGTGTGTGTGTGTGTGTGTGTGTGTGTGTGTGTGTGTGTGTGTGTGTGTGTGTGTGTGTGTGTGTGTGTGTGTGTGTGTGTGTGTGTGTGTGTGAGTGTGTGAGTGTGTGTGTGTGTGTGTGTGTGTGTGTGTGTGTGTGTGTGTGTGTGTGTGTGTGTGTGTGTGTGTATCCAATGTCCCACCACACATGGCAGGGTGTTTGCAAATACACAACAGGGGGGGATTCAGTTTCTGTTGTGGCTTTTCAGGCACACATATGGTTGGGAATGATTGATGAAGCATTTTCTTTCTCCTTTTGGATGTCGACACTAAAGCTTCCTTCTAAGGAGTGATCTGATATATCCCATGCTCAAGGGGGTTAGAGATCAATTAAGCACAAAATAATCCCTTTATATATCCCTTTTTTTTCCTGAAGAATGTTTTTGTATTAATTTGGTGGATCAATTTTGGATCTTGATAAAGATATCTTACAGTGCCAGTGAATGGGTGAACAGCAGATGTTTATTTGGATCACAGCGTTTGTTACTTTCCAAAATGAAACAGCAAAAGGTTATTCTTAAGGTGATCATCCTCGATATTAACAGTCACATGTCTCAGAGCTCTGAGCTCTGAAGTTTGTTTAAATATAGGTTTTGAATATTTCATGCTGCGCTAGGCAATTTGGCGTGCTGGCAACTTCAAATTTGTTTATTTAAAGTTACTGCGAGGAACTTTTAAGTGGTTAAATATTAAATATGGATGCCCTTTAATGACATACATAAGTAAACTAGAACATTAACTTAAAGTCATTCCCGCTTTTGACCGCACGGAAACATAAAAAAACTAAACAAAATGAAAGCTCCTTATTCAAAGTATTTATGGTCAGAAATTATGTAAGGCAATGGTAATAAACCAAATGTTCTTTGATTTTGTTTGAATTCATTTTTCCATGTGTGATAAAGTCTCAATACCAGAATTTATTCGGATGAATATCGACCAGCTACAGTGTTTACATTTTCCCTTTTCTGCTTTATCAACCTTTAAGTAGCTTTGTAACTGTAAATGTTTTTAAGTTTTTTCTTAAATGATCTATTTTATGGTTCAGAGTTTACTGACAGGCAACGCTAGAGTCACTGATTTCACCTTTCCCCCCATACCTACCTCCGATAAATTAAGAGATCAACTCGCACCAGCTGAAGAGATCCCATATTTGAGCCACCACCAAAGGGCGCAAGCTCCTTTAGAACCCCCTTGGAGAGAATGTTGCCTGCAGGTTCAGGTGGCCTGGAACACGGATGGCTCTAAGAGACAGGAAATGAACACTTACCAACATCAGAAGGAGACAGCTCCAGCAGGGGAAGCAAACGGGTCACTCCCTGCTTGTTTATGTAGGACACAAATATTGTCTTGTCCTTTCCGATTAGAACACACCGGCCCGTCTGAAGTGGACCAAAAATGCTTTAGAGCTAAGAAAGCTATTAGTAGCTCATCTGGTTGTTGACACCACTTGGAGAAAAAGACTCAGTAAACAGCTGTGCCGCTACCTGCTCCCTGGAGCCCGCAATCACAGCCCAACTGTCTAGATGCAAGCACCAGATATTAGCAGGCTGTCTTTGAAAGCAAACCTTAAAGACTGCATGTTATCCGCATTATTGCTACCTGAAAGTAAGCGTCTGTGAGATCAATAGTTGTAAACCAAGCCCTCTAGCCAGTTGGGCTCAGTAGCTGTGTGACTGCTATCATTTGTAACTTATATGATCAGAGGTATTTGTTTAACACTTTGAAGGTCCAGAACAGGATGCAGACCCAACATTTTCTTTGGAATAATGAAATAACGGCTGTACCAACCATTGTCTGCCTGCAAAGCTCAACCCCGAGACAAAATCTGGTATCATGGGCCGGCGGTCCTGGCTCGAGGGCTTAATGGTCTAACAAGAAAGCCTCCTCTTCTCCGTGCATGTCCAAACCGACGTCCAGCACATCATCGTGGCTCATGGAGGGTTCCATCTCAACCATGGCCGTCCCCTCCATGTACTCCCCAAGTTCCACCCCATTACCCATGAGTACTTCAACCAAAAGAAGCTCCTCGCCTTTGAACTCAGAGAAAGATCATTCAGAATACAAGTATGAACCTGAAAATGAGCATATGTCCCCATTAATTCAGTTTCATCAGTTACCTTTTTTCCCCCTTCAGCTACTTGGATACAAAACAAGAAAACTAACACAAATATTTTAACTGGGCTGAAGGGCTAGTCAATGTCTTTATGAAACAAGTGGAGCCACACCAGAACTATAATAAAAAGACAAATTAAATGCAGATATCCTGACACGTCTGCAGTCTGTGTGAGTCTGCAGCGTACTACTTTTAATATAATGTAAGGATCACATAAACGCTCAAGTTTTATTAAATGTTTATTAACATAAAATATACAGTTTTGTTTGGAATTCACATGCAAACTTTTACAAACATGAATAATTTAATCATTTAAAAAGAAAACAACAAAAAAAACGAAAAGACACAACTTTACTGGAGTTTTTACACAATGGAGCAACAATAAAAAAAAAAAGCTTGGGGCAGTGGGTTAAACCAACCTAACCTGTTCTTAGTTAAAGATCTAGAGACGAGCTTGAAATTCTGTCCGGACAAGTACCATAGAACAATGTGATGTACTGTACAACAAAGCCGAACAGATCACTGAAAACCAGTGAAAATGAGAGAAAGACAGAGGAATGCTATAGATTAAAGTCATGACCCTGTGACAAAATACATGAGGGGGGGAATAAAACCCCCGTGTGAAATATATAATGACTCACTGAGAAGATTACAAGTACATTCAACAGATGTTACATTGTACTGGGTATCCCTGCTTTGCAGTGGATTTAAGGCCTATATTTACAGTATATTAACCATGAGGAGTTCTGAATTCAAATGAGCATAGAGTGACACTGCCATCTAAATAATTACTGTAATACTGTTTCAAGTTTTTGTGTGCAAGTTAACGTGTGCAAAAGGCAGCAGGTGAGAAGAGCGGCTAAGGGCCCTTTCAAAAGTCAGACTGTGAAAAGAAATGGACATTATATTTTGATCCCTCCAGTTTACGGTTTTGTGTACACATGAAACAACGGGGACATACTATACAGTAATTGAGAGCACCGATACTGTTGTCTTAACGTCTCATGACTGAAACATACGTCAAGAGAACATTGATCTGTCATGAGTTAGCCTTGGCTTAACATCGTCATATGCGGCATTTCTGTCTTTCATGCCAGTGCGAGCCCCCAAAGGCAAACATGAGCTGCAAGGCCATGGCCTCTCCTCAGCAGAGCTGTGTTTGTGGCTACCGACGGGCTTCCAGCCAGTATTTACATGACAAATACAATGAAGCGAAAGGGTGCTAAAGGGACACCAAGAGAGAATATTGCCACGGTTAGATGGCACCGGAGCCACAGATCGGCACTTAAAACGTTAACAGCAAAGCAACAATACAAGTTTGTGTTCACTGAAGCAATTTTAGGGTATTCTGCTAGGCGTTAACTGTGCATACTGTCACAATGAGGGGATCATTTCCAAAGCAGTTCTTTTTTTTGTTTTACAGCGGTCAAAGAGGTTTGGAACAAAAAAAGGCAAACAAATCCTAGTTTAGAGTGTCTCTCTGGCAGGACATTCAGATTTGCCATTAATGCCTCTCTGTTCATAAAATGTATGATGTTCCTTTCCAAGTTTATTCAGTTTGTTCTAGACACCCAGACGTTGCTATGCTTCACTTTTAAACTCTAGTGCAGTCACAATTCTATTGCTTACAGTCAAAATAAACAGAAATCTCAGACACAACTAGGCAGCAAGGACTTCACAAAAGAAACAAGTGACATACCAAAGAGAAAAAAAAAAAAGGAGAATTGGCCCTTAACCTCCTTCATTTTCTGTAAGGACAACTGTTTGGCTCAGGTTTTAAAAAGAAAGTCTGCACTGAAACGGACTTTGAACTGTCCTTATTTGGTGGAATTGTGCAATGGGAGATATAAACCCATGCAGCCATTGAATAAAAGCTACTATGTCCTTCATTTTAATAAATATTATAAAAACACCAATATGGTGAATATGCATAGAAGAAACTATGGGGAATCTAATACATTTCCACATATCAGCCTATGAGTAAAAAAAAAAAAAAAAAAAAAAGCACTCATGGTAAATAGTTCTTGTTTGAACATTACAATGAACGTGTGGCATTTAGTTTCTCAAACCATATAAAAAGACATAAATAGAGTAGATGTACTCATGGGGTAAATGTCACGCTCTGTCGTCCATATAAGGGTTAATAGGAACAGTCAACGTGATGGGGATTTCCGTTTCTCGGCTATGAACAGAACATTTCATAGAAATTTGATCTTGGCTTTGCAGTCATTATCAGTCCCCCAAATGTGCAATGGGACTTCTGATATGCATTCAGACAGTTCACATTAGAATACTTCAATGCCAACCAATTCAGCAATAGAGGAGCAGGAAGGTGTGTTGACTTTAGACAGTTCAAGGCTTTGTGATATCTCAGGATTCAGTATTTTCTTCCTTTGAATATTCCTCCACGAGTTTCTCATAGGAGTGGCTGTGTTCTGAACCGTCACTCGTGAACACAGACTCTTCAGATTCAGAACTATGCTCCTCCTTGGAGTTTGTTTCAATGTTTTCATCACAAGTAGTAATGGAGAGTTTAGCTTTAGAATCGTCATCCTCCTCCTCTTCCTCCTCCAAGTTACTGCCGAGAAAGTTCTCCTCGTCTATAAAAGTAATGTTTGCATTTTGGAATGTGAGGGGATGGTACTCCTTTGAGTCCCACGTCCTTCGACCGCCTGCCCCACACTCTCCCACCCCTCCGTTCTCTAGCTCTACGTCCTTGTCAAGTTGGTTCTCATACATTTGGCCCTGGTCGAGTTCTAAATCACCTTCTACTTGGTCCTCTGTTAGCAGCAAACCGCTGTCTGAGCCCAGGAGGTAGTTCTTTGACTTTGAAAAAGCAACAGTGACTCGGTCACTGAAACTATAGCGCCTCTTTTGGCGAGGCGATCGGTCCAGACTAAGGATGGTGTGTCCGTTAAACATGGGAGCATCATTGCAACTCTTGGAACGACCGATATCTTTGGATTTATTTATGGCGTTGGCATTAACACCGTTGTTCCTGCAGTCTTTTTTGGTGCCGATCTGTTTAATCAAGTCATTGTAGCCTTCCTGCTTCTTGGACAGGAAGCCGAAGATGTTTACGTCATTAGGCGTGGGTGGCAGACGAAGGGAAGCCTTGTGAGACTCTTTGTAGTGCCGAAGCTCATCAAGAGATAGCTTGCGCAGCTTGCGGCGTTTCTTCAGTGCCTTGTGTGCTTCAATCACCATCCGCACTTTCCAGTTGAAGAACAAAGAAAGCCATGCCAACCCGAGATAAATCCACACTTCCACAAAGTAACGGTACAGAGTTGGGTATTCTTTATTTGGTTCCACACCTGCAAGGAAAAACAAAACAGTCGACTGTCATTTGAATCCAAAGTTATGGCCTGATTTAATTTAATCAGTTGAATCAAAATCATTTATTTCTCAGCTTACCTGCTACCAAGTCCCCAAAACCAATCGTTGTCAAAGTGACAAATGAGAAGTATAAGCCTTCAATATATGTCCAACCTTCTTGGGACATAAATACAAAGGGTGGAAGGACTAGATGGACCAGCACACCCCAGAGGAGAAATATAGCCGTGCAGGTGAATTGAGCCTTCCTCTGAAAAAAAAAAAAAAAAAAAAAGATAAAAATCATTACTTCAGGCGCAGGTTTTGTGATACCACCAAGAAAGGAAAGCACTTTTTCCAAGAAGTGGAAGAAAAAAAGCTAATTTCAACTTACTAGTGAAAATCCTTTCTTAGTTAGATACTGGCCCAGGTGCTTGGCTCTGCCACCGAAGAACTTTCCCAGCTCACTGATCCAGGTAAGACACAAAGGCACACCAAACAGGCCGTAGAAGATGCAAAATACACGGCCTGCTGACGTTTTAGGGGCAATGTTCCCATATCCTTCAAAAATCAAAAGCAAAATCATGGTGGTTAGGTTTGGGAGGTGTCAACCGACTATTAAGTTTAAGTTGGCTTGATAGGAGGAGATGGAAATAACAAAAACATGCCACCATAATGGGTTGTCTTAATCTTACATTACATTTTACATTACATTACAGTCATTTAGCAGACGCTTTTATCCAAAGCGACTTACAGGAAGTGTATTCAACATAGGTATTCAAGAGAACTACTAGTCACCAGAAGTCATAAGTGCATCTCCTTTCTTAAACAAGCATCTTAAAGCATAAACCAGAGCAAAAGTATAGTGCAGAGGCAAATTACTACGAAAACAATAATTGCAACAAACTAATATGAATACAATAGGTGCTACAAACTAATACGAATAGGATAATCTAAGTCCATCTGCCCTGTACCATTGAACACTTTGGCAAAACAACCAACAGTTGACTGAAATCGACTTTGTCCCAACGAAACAAAGTAAGACATCACAGAGTCTCATTCTCTGAAAAGTCCAAGTAACGTTTGACGTAACAACTAAAAGAACTGCCTCTTTTCTCCCATCAGAACTAGAGCCCTTATTGTTGAACATACCGAAAGTACTTACCGATAGTGGTGATAACAGTGGCCGCAAAGATAACAGCATTTGGCCAGTTCCAGTTGTTGAAGGTCTTGCTGCCAGTTATAGTGACCCCTTGGCCTGCAGCATCAGACACCACCTGAGGACATAGAAGAAACCCATCTGAGTATAAGTTTAATTCCATCTTTAAAAAAATAATTAATGGATGCCAAACAAATTGATAGGTATCAACTGCCAGTCCACAAAACAAAAAGGGTCCAATCTGACTAAAGCGTAGTTTACTCATCGTAGTAAAGCCGTGCGTAAAATGGCGTGGTGCACGTAGGCTCCACAAGTGTCTGCAGCACTTGGTTGTGCACCTCTGAACTTTAGGAACTTGGCCAGTGCAGTAACCAGTACTATCACAAATAGTTCACTGATAAAAGCAGTATTTACATGTCTAGGGATTTTAAAAAGAAGGCCAACTTGCTTTTAAATGCTTTAGGAACAGGAGGTAATAAAAAATCTAGTTTATATTTTGCAGCCAAATCAAATAGTTTACTGGATATTCAACCTTTGTTTCCTTATTATGCATGTAATACCTAACTTTTCTCTCTACAGGGCTTGCACAAAGGCAATAAAATTGTTCATGAATGTGAGATATGGGTTTACAGTTCATTACAATCCCTCCTCGAAATTCTGGAGAATAGTTTATGGCTTTTTTGACGGTTACACCTACAGTCTATGGGCATATCTATGAGTTACACTCGTATTCTTCACAGTTCATTTTGTTTGCACTCTCTGGCGCATAGACTAGAGTATAAATGCCTCCCATCATGCTCGGAGCTGCTCACCATCTGTGGAAGTTTGCACTAAGGCGCAAAGCACAAATATAAACAGAGCTTAATCTTAAGGAAGAACCGAAGTTTGTTGTGTGTAAGCCCCAATTCTTCCACCACATCCTTCCTGTGATATGTAGATGCTATCTCCAGTAGGACTGATGAGGTAAAACGACATCAGCAACCCTTGGGAATCGCCGTCGCCAAGGGGGCTTCATGGTGCCAACTAGCGCTAGCATTGGTAGAGAAACAGGAAGGCCTAACCAGCCATTTCATAATCCCATGATGAGCCGTCGTTTAAATGCTTACTAGTTCACTCCTCAGTGGTTGCTCTTTTTGAAGTTTGTTTATCAAGTCTTTATCAAGATCCAAAATTGATCCACCAAATGAATACAAAAACATTCTTCAGGGGAAAAAAAGGGATTATTTTGTGCTTAATTGATCTCTAACCCCCTTGAGCATGGGATATATCAGATCACTCCTTAGAAGGAAGCTTTAGTGTCGACATCCAAAAGGAGAAAGAAAATGCTTCATCAATCATTCCCAACCATGTGTGTGCCTGAAAAGCCACAACAGAAACTGAATCCCCCCCTGTTGTGTATTTGCAAACACCCTGCCATGTGTGGTGGGACATTGGACACACACACACACACACACACACACACACACACACACACACACACACACACACACACACACACACACACACACACACACACACACACACACACACACACACACACACACACACACACACACACACACACACACACACACACACACACACACACACACACACACACACTTCTTGTCTCCAACTGTGCTTGACGGGGGGCAGGGGTTGGCAAAATTTGCATGAGCCCTTAAGCACTGGAAGATGCTTAGTTCTTTAATAATAACAGGTCTGTGACAGCTCTTCTCTGTAATTAACAACACGAGGGGAGGCCATTCTTTTGTCTGCTGAAACAACACAGTTCCTCCTTCGGGCTTTAGCATGACAGCAAGTGATGTGATGACCAAGTTTGTGTTCCAACCATGGGCAGGAATTAAAGAGTGAAAACAACGGCTGGACAACTGTACCGCTAACGCGCACTTTCACATTCGACAGCCCTCTTGAGTCCACAGCATCTGTAATTACTGGTCACATATTTATGCATGGGTAACCTCGTTATTAACCAAATCTTATTTGGCTGAAGTTGATTATGGCAACCTTTCATACCCCACAACTGCATATCCCCGTTGGCCTAATGAACCAGTAAACACTACAGTTCCTTTTAAATATAAACAGCCTACATGCAAAAAGAAAGACAGAAAATGTTGGGTGCTATTTACCCTCCAACTGTGTACAATCAACCACATCTAACATACAAATAGGAAAGATGTGTTCATCTCAGTAGTAATCTGTTCGATGTTTATTTTAACATCAAATGTTAAATGGTAAAAAAAAACATGACTGAAACAAAAAGCGACACCATAGGGTAGTGATGCACGTACCCAATACAGATATCGGGCCCGCACTGACTCAAATAGCTGGATGCTTTATCAGGGACTATTGGACTGATCTATTAGAAGCAGTTAAATGTTTACATCTGATTACACGCGTGCGTAGCGACTCATGAGTCATCAGCATGCCAGGAGACCGCATAGCTGAGGGAGCCAACAACAAGTACAGCTGTTCAGAGGTATTTCACGCTTGCTGTGCCATGAATTATATGGCTATTTTATGTCTGAACTTAAATGTCCCAGTATATTTTGTTTTACACAGTTAGGAAAGTAGTCTTTAAGTCAGGTCTGATGTTGTCTTACACGTAAAAGAATGAACCCTAGACTCTTCCACACAGTGGGGCATACAGCTAATTAACTAAACACTGTTATCAGATCGGTTCTCAAAAGCCCAGGTGTCTGTTTTGGAACTGAAAAGGTGAGATCAGTCATCACTATCAAAGAAGAGTGAGTCAAACCAAAAGCAGGTCACTTTGGGAACTTGAAAAACAAATGTTTACTCATCAAATCTGCCCACAGTTAAAGGATAAAGGGCATTGCATGTACTGTTGGTTTCAGGCACTGTGGCTGGTACTAATGGAAAGTGATGAGGCGAGTCTCAGAACATGAACGTATATTTAGAAAAACTTTTGGTAAATTCCCCCAAAACAAGCAGCAATTCATTCATTCCTCTGCGTCAGTCAATATGAAATTTTACCCCACGAGCTAAGACTGGAACAGTTGTCGGGTTTTTTGTTTTTTTTTGCTGCGCGGAAAACATCGAAAAAGTGACAATGTTATGTTTGTGAGTCATGTCTGTGGTCTGTGTGCTGGACTCGGCACCGTCCTTATACTGGCATAATGAGGGTGATTTGCACAAGTTCACAGTCTGCCTGAAGAATAAAAAATGCTGAAGTTTGAGATGCACAAAATGCTGATTCGCAGGAAAACAATGAGGGCAGAGTGCAAGCTACATCACGTCGCGCAAATAGAGGACAAGGAACATGACCTTTTAAAAAAAAAAAAAAAAAAAAAAAAAAAGGCAGACTTTAGAGGGTTAGCATGTTAACCGCATCTTTAAATATCCTGCATTGCCACTGTACAGATGCTAGGAAGGAGAAGATCTACTACAGCACTCACTAAGTAAAGAAGTTCAAACATGACTGAACCAGCTGAGCGACGCACAAGGTCCTCAAAAAAGGTTGAAAAGGTCATCTACTGGTCAACTCGTGGTCACTTCAGGTCACAAATAACCCTGAGAACAAGTCAAAAGGAACAAGCAAAGGGGGAGAAGGATCAAAGACACTTTGCGTCACAGTGAGCCTGAAGCAGCTCAGGAGAAGGTTGTTAAACTGGCTTCTTTACGAGCCTGCCCACTGGTCAATTCATGGTAAAGGGGCTGGATGAAGCGTTGAGGAAGAGCCAATTAGAATTGTGGAAGTTTGTTCTCTAAGTGTGTCTTCTGTTACATAAAAAAATGAAAACAATATTAAAATAATCCAGCAATCTTGCTGCTAAACAACTCCGACTGGTGTTTAACAAAACATCAAAGTTGCATTTTGTGCACGACTTCATTGACAGAAAACATAATTGGCAACACTTTTTGGTAATCAATGAATGGTTTCAGTCATTTTTCAAGCAAATTAAGAAAAGGGAAACATTCTCTGCTACCAATGCTTCCAAAACACACAGTCGATCGATTGATTTACTGAAACAACCCATATTTAGAGCAATAATACTTTACTCATTAAGCGTACATATTTTAAGATATAGTGACACTGAAACTGTTGAGCTAACAACAATCTTCAGACATCCGTAACAAAAAAGGATTACACAAAGAAAAAAAAAATCACAATGTGGTGCCTTATGCTGACACACTCTGAAAGGATTAATTTGCTTTAGTGGGTTTGAAAACATTGCCAAACATGCAGGCATCTGCCACCGGCCCACTCTGATAAACAGAGCACAGTAAACGCCACAATGACAAACTCCAACTGTTATCAGGACAGCTGGCGGCCCAGCACACCACCCCAGCACACCACCCCAGCACACCACCCCGGCTCCCACAGCTGCTCGTGGGCAGCATTGACCCCACACTCAGGCTCCTCCATGTCATTACATATTGATTTCTGATACACAGGATAGATGGCTGGCAAACAATGCTTTTGAGAAACAATGCTGAGATTTCATTGTGTACACCAATAAATAAAAATCCACCACAGGGTGTGTGGAGAAAAAAAAGAAAAAGAAAATGGGAGGTTCGAAAAGTTGTGGAATGCCGTCTTATCACCGCAAATTAATGTTAAGAAGAAACCGATGCTGATTAAGAAGAACAGACAACTTGCGTCCATTTAATAGCTTTTTCCTTATTTGAGACATAAAAGCTGTAAAAAAAAATCCCTCAGACAGTGAAAGGATTCTTCCATCTGTTAAGCAGAGCATATTACAGACATTAACAGATTTGTGAGTGGCTGCTTTAATTTTGCACAAGGTTGAAAAACGTACTCATTAACACAACATGTGGTGTTTTTATTCCTCTCTGAATTTCTCTGTCGGCTGATAAACATTTCAAGTTCATTTCTACACTCCAGATCAGTGCTGGTATGCTGAAGTAAATGGTGACATTCTCACATTGTACTGACAATATCCTGCACATGTGGCCTTCTGGCTCTGGACTTAATCAAATTAGGCCTACAAGGCAATAAAGACATCACTGTCTTGTCAACTCATTGCACAAACCTAAACCCATGACATTCAAAATGCATCGATACCTTCTGTGACTTCAGTGTAACTCTCTTTTTATTTACTTTTATAAAAGAGGAATGAAAGACCAGCGGCCCCTGGGCACATGACCATCACCGCAAACAGAGCGCCAATTCTTTGTGCATTTTCAGTCGGACGAAAGGGAGCCGAGTTTCACTGCACGCATGTGACAGCAGACTGTTTTGCAAACTCCGAGCTTTCCAAGGGGAGGCCCACAGAACTTGAGAGCTTGCAACGATTGGTTGAGCGACAGAAGATGTATCGCCAACTGTTTTTAAGTCACTGATTTTTATTTTTATTTTCAGTCAAAAATGCAAGACACAGGCCCCCCCCCAGGTAGGTCACCTAGTAGAGCGGGGGCCCATGCACCACGGCCAAGTCCTCAGAGTCAGACCCGCTGCATCCCCACTCTCTCTCTCTCTCAACAGTTTGGTTGACAAATCACCATCACCAATCAATAATTAGCAGCACAACTTTTTAAGCATGACATCAACATTTCCAATGCCAACAATCCATTATATAAACAGTGGCAGTTCACGCGTGCAATTTGAAACTGTTTAACATTCATTGTTATCTAGAGCTTAATCTTTGCAACAATTCTGCCAGGAGAATAAATACAAGTTGGACAACCTATTATTTTCTTTTTTTTTCCCGCTCTGAGCATTCCCTTCGTATTTGCAGTGGAGCTAATGTGTGCAACCTCGCTGAACTTTTACAACAGCTCCTCAACAGCCAGCATTGATGGACCATAAAATCCAATCTGTAAACTGTGACCACTTCAAGGGTCTTATAGTTAATAGTAAACTCCTTGTTAATAAAACAGCAGAAGACTGACTTTAACGAGAGTGTCGCCATCTCTCGTTAAGACGGCTTATATATTTTAATCGTTGACACGCCGGGCAAAGTTTCCACGATGGAAACCTTGTAGAATCTCTGCTGCTTACGCAAATAAAAGTTGATAAAAGGCAACACAAGGGCAATATATTCTCCTAATATACTGACTCCAAAGCCTTTGCAGCAGGTGTCTCTGCAGACGGAAAAAAAACTACACGTCTAGAATGATAAGATGACAGCACAACTGACACAACTGTGCAACTGGGGGATAAACGGGTAAAGAAGCCAAATGTGTGATTTGACTTTATCTCTTCAAGCTGCCTTGGAGCCCCACAGATGACATGATGTGGCCCTTGTCCCTCAGAGTGGACATGTTTCAGTTTCACAAAGAGTTCAACCACCTCCACAGCCGTATTTTTAACAACCAAAAAAAAAGACTGCATCAAGAGGCGGAATTTGGCCATTACGGGGATTTGGTTGTTACAGACATGCCATGAATGGGGGTGGGGGTGGGGTTGTGGGCATATCCCTTTCAGACCCCCGCACCAAACACAGAAAGGAAAAGCAGAAGGAAGCAGAAGGGGGGGATGGTGCGGATAATAAATCTCCCTAATACTGATGTGGGCCCGTAAAAGGGGGTTAACAGGTTGAGACATGTTTCTGGTCATACTTGAAAGTGCAAAAAGCCCCCAAAAGAAACAAGAAAACCTGAAAGGAACCAGCATCAAGTGTTACTTGTGCAGGAAAAGGATCCCTCTGAGGTGGCATGTTGCATACACACTGCTGTTTACACTGCAAACACATGGATCAAGCCTTCTTTCCTGCACTCTTCTTCTTCTTCTTCTTCGGTGAGGATCTCACCTTCTCGTCGCTCTCACAAACGGGCAGAATCAACGCCGTAAAAGCCTCTTGATATGGAGGATGTGAACAAACAAGATGGCATGGGGTAAACACCTGTGGGGTTGCCGGCTGTGTTTCCTCACTATGTGTTCACACACACTGTGCAGCCACAGAGGTCAACGGCACCGGCTGGGCTACCGGTTAAGGAACTGCCAATTTTAATGACAAAATTGGCAAATGGAACACCATGTTCTGAGGGTTACAGATTGACCCTCAACACCCTGGTATATCACTGTGTATGTCACTGCTCCAGACAGCCTGACGGCCCGTCAAGGTTTACAACAGCCAATCAACTCACCGGGATGATTAACATAATTATCATCCACGAGGAACCTGCCAAAGATAACATTTATGAGGTAATCTGTCACAATCCAAAAGTCACGTTTAATGATAATTGCCTGTGTGACGTTGTTGTAAAGCACCATGAGGAGGTCCACGCACATGGTTCCTCCCTGTGGAACCATGGACTGACAACAAGTCATTTCTTTGGAGTTTTGATATTGTTTTTTGGGGGGGAGAAAGCTTACACAGCAGTTCATGAGTTATCCTAGTCAAGAAAGATGAAGCAATACCAGATTTCATTTAACACTTCATTTTAAATTTCACTTTGGATTACAAAAGGAAACCTGCAGTACAGTTGACAGTAGGATGTGTTTAAATAGAAAAACAAAAAAGAAGTGTTCAGTGGATGATCCATACCTCTAATATTTTGTCCAAATCATCTTTCGTCAGACAGGGATAGTCCTCAAGTATTTTATCCTTCTGGGCACTATACTGCTTTGCAGCCAGCTTCCAATTGGGCTCCTCCAGGACTTGAAAAATTGCAGCCCCAATGGACAGGTAAAAAATAATGGCAGAGGTCAACAAGGGGCCTTTATCTACCATACTTATGTACAATGACTCAACTCTGAGCGCGCGGGACAGGGGGGAGAGAGAGAGAGAGAGAGAGACACACACAGAGAGACACAGAGAGAGAGAGAGAGAGAGAGAGGGAGAGGGGGAGATAACGACAGCACGCGGAGTTATGCGGGACTCATTCTCTGTAAGAACTTTTGGCTCACGAAATGTTTGTCCTTGCGCGCGAGGGCTCTAAAGAAATGCGTGAAACGCGCCGAGGTTGACAGCATTTGGGCTCGAGACATAACAGGGTCAAACGTCGTCATTCAAACAAAACAAAAAAGCGTGAGCTGAGCGCGCGCAGGACCGCAGCTGGAGTAGTATTGTCTGTCCACGTGCGCAGCCGGAGAAACACTGGCTGCTGGAAGTAGTGAGCTGCGAGTGAAGGAGTGAAGGAGTGAGGAAGAGGAAGAGGAGCAGAGATCCGCCCAGAAGCGAGGGGGGGAAGGCTGCACGAGACTTTAACAAAAGCGTCTCAACTAAACTCTGCGTTGAACAATGTCCACCACGTTAATCTTCAGACTAACATTCATTTCATCTAATGTGACAAAGTTGATTTCATTTATTTATTCCCCCCCGAATGCACTTTAAGGAATTCGCTACAAACAAAAGTGTTATAATTAAACAACAAAACTAAGTCATAAAATCATACGTTTTAGCAATTCTGTCTATTCCCTTTTTTTTTTTTTTTTTTACATTTGCATCCGGATTTTTAAGCAACTTCAGAAAATTGTATTAATTCATACAAGTTCCATATTCATTAGAACAAAGCTCTCAGGTTTCTGTGGCACAAACCCCCATTGATTGCATGGACAACCCCAGTCTGACTGACTTTGTTTTCTTGATGTTGTTTGGTGTTATCATTTACTCAAGCACTGCTCCTGGATCTGCTTCTCCCTGCAAAGCATGTAGCTTTCATACTGTTCGCCCGCCTGCAGTCCTGGTGAATCATTGTGAGAATAAAAAGACTTGTATATATCCGGTATATAAGTGAAGTTTATATATGAGTGGACTCTTAAGAGTTTTTTTCAACGGCACTCACATGCCTGCTTCATATGTTGTGAAGCAGGTGTATAGGCTTAATATCTATTTAGGGTGTTTGGTGAGATTAGTGTTCATCAATATGCAGCATTCCCCCCAAGTGGGGTTAAACGACGGTTACTAGTTAGTAGAAGGACAGACACCTAAAGGTAACCCGTGTCAATGTCCACATCTCAACTGCTCTGTTGATTGCTCAAGTGATGTGTTCTGTTTTCTTTGTCGATGCTGTGAGGAGCAAAGATCAGACAAGAGGAACACATGTATTGATTGGTGTTCAAGTAGAACAGATCCTCAGACAGAGATTACACTTTGTTCCCATTCCTTACAGTACAGAGTTGGGCATTGCATGTCATTTGCAAGAAAAATCATGTTGATTTACGTTTCCAAAATGATTGTTTTTGCAAGACCTCAATGTACTTCTGGTCTAACATATCAGTGCAGGTTTGCAAGTGTGTAAGAATTGTTTCACAGTTTGTAGGTGTTTTGTGATTTGTTTTATGGTCCTGCAAGTACAAGTTAAGTATTAACTCAAAAAGCTCATTTTTAGACAAATGCACTTTCACATATTTCTTTCAGCTTTGAAAATGATTTTAAGATCATTTATTTTAAGACATAATTTTGCTTTTCCCTTTACACAAGGGCATTAAATGAAAGGCAATTCACGTCATCGCTATGTTTAAAATGCATTTGGAACTGTATAAAAGATACATTACATTACAGTCATTTAGCAGACGCTTTTATCCAAAGCGACTTACAATCAGATAGAGTCATGTTCACAGGATGTGGTGTGGTAGGAGACTGTACATTTACAGCTCTGTGCAGGTTGTAGTGCAAGTGCTAACCTGTTCTTTTATCAAACCAATTGCTAGGATAGCTAAGACTTGTTGGGTCCCCAGCAAAGAAAACAGAACAAATGTAAAATGTCATGTCATAGAGTACCTTTGACTGAAATTTACGGACAATTGAAATTTTTCAAACACACTTCATAAGCATAAAGAAAATACCTCACCCTAAGTCATACATATCTTTTTACAGTAGTTTTGCAAAAACTACCGTAAATCCAACTCTAAAATTGAAATTGGGGTATTATTGACCAATCAAGTTTGAGTGGGCATGGTTAAATACAGGTAAACAGAGGCCTAATTGTCGTTAGACCGATAGCCAATGGGTTTAGAAATTGCTAAATATGTAGCTGGAGCCAGCAACTGATTAGCTTAGCTAAGCTTAGCATAGCAAAAAGACAGGAACAATGGGAAATCACTAGCATGGGTCCGTCGAGAGGAAAACAAATCCACAGACCAGCCCCTCTAAAGAAGCAGTGCAGTCTTTCTCTGTTCATAGTCCTCTCTTGCCTTTGACACCGTTGATCATAATCTGAACGTGCAGTTGGCTGGGCAAACTCAATCTCATAGACAAAACTCAGGCTATTCAGTTAGAAAGTGCTACCTCAATGGTACTGCAAGTCGTTAAGGTAGTACCACAAGGTTTATTTCTGGACCCTCTATTATTCACTATATACAAACATTGTCTTGGACAGAATATTCCAAACTCTTCTTTCATTTCTATGCTGATGACACTGTGGTTTACTGCTTTTCACCCACTCCTGCTTAGTTTGAATATCTTCAGTATGCATTTGATTGAGGGCAAGATCAGCTTTGTCAGCTGTCTTTAATTGCTGACCACTTGTCCAGTTATTCTTGATAAATTTCCTTCCATCTTATCTTCTCTTTTAAATTTGAATAATGGAAATTACAATATCCGTTCACAGGAATTTATAAACTTGACATGCTTTCTCAACACCAGTGTGCAATGTAGCGTAAAATGCTGAAAAATGCTCTCATGGAGTTGTGCAAAAGCATGCACTTTTTAAATCAGCTGACTCGGCTATGTGCTGGTTTCAGATCTGCTGGTGTTACGGAGGTCATGTCAAACAAGGTCCTGCAATAAGCAACTTGTTACATAACACTCATTCATCCTTTGCAGTATCCACAACAAATGGAAAACTTGAACTTTTATATTTACTTAGTCATATCAAAATGCAACATGGGAAAGAGATTGAATACATTTCCTCTCTAATATGTCAATTTAGGTACATATTTTATTCTGCTTTCCAAACATTCCATTGTGGTATGGAGTTTTAATCATGTGAATCAGTTCAACATCACTTAACCATCTTGTAGAGAATATGTTTTGTGTTTCCATGTTACTAAAAAGTGAAACCAAAGAATGCAGGCCCACTGATTTTGACGTCACTATTGTTTTTCCACGTATCTTAAGAGATCTATCTTTTTGTCGTCCCATTGATCCCTTTGGGCTGTCCATATATGCAAATCAATAAATGCAAGTCAAAAAATGCAAGTCTAAGGTCAAACGTGCATTTGTTCAGAGGCACCACATACTAATCTGTAGTGTTGGTGATCGCCGTCATGGTGGTCTGGTGAAAAGTCCTTTGGGATTCATCGGGACATCCGGAGTTTCAGGCAGGCCTGATAAGACAACCGGTAGAGTCACATCAGATAACACAGTATCCACTGTGGATCCATTTAAACGTCTTTCATTTGATGACCAAAAGTCTCAAGAGGACATAATCTTTGTAGAGATCTTTGAAAGCCAAGAGCTTCTGCTGCATACTCAGACTATAACATTGAAATATTTCAATCACCATTAATAGACAAGAATGATTCAAAATGTTGCGATGCACGGTGCTTCATGTTACATTGAAGAGGCCTCAGTGAATTCAGTTGGGAAATTTGCAGAGCTGTGTATTTCACCTTGAAAACAGATCTGCAGCATTCCTGGGTCAGTGAGATGCCAGGTTTGTTTAACAGACTATTACTCAATCAGGTTACTCACGGTGAACATTATGACATTCTGCACTGCTAAAGTTTTCCTTAGATAAAGTCAGCAAAACCTGCTTTTCCACTGAATGGTACGGCAAGGCTCTACTCAACTCAACTTTTTTTCCATTATCAAATAGTTAATGTTTATCCTTTTTTATTATTGGACCTCCTTGATTTTTTGTTTATTTGTCTGTTTCTGTGTACCAGTGAGCGTAAGTAACCGGAGTCAAATTCCATGTATGCGTACACATACATAGCCAATAAAGCTGATTCCGATTCTGATTCTGAGAAGTTGTGGACAGTACCTGGCACTTTTTTTGGTACCACCTTGGTCGAGGTTCAAATCGAGCTGAGCTGATTATGGAAGGTGGATTTAAAAAAACTGCAGACTGCAAATGTCTAAGCTACTGTCAACAGCAGCTGCATTTTCTTGTTCACCAACCTCAGATTTTAAAGAACGGCAGCCCGCAAAACAACACGGCAGACTACGTACACTACGCTACATGCTACACCGTACACTACACTAACGTACATCTCATACACTACTTTGTTCACTCCTCATCACTAAAACCAACCAACTAAGGCAAGTACTAGCCAATCATAGGCAGAGTAGGGCCCGTCGTGCCTTTGCCATTTCATTTTTAATTTAAGGTGCTGTTCAGTAGCTCATGGGTAGCAATACAAATTCATAATCTCATTATTATTATTATGGCAATGAATAATTGTAACTGAAGTACATTGCACTTAAAAAGAAAGACAGATTCCATTGATAACACACAGCATATTTAAATAGCCATTTAGTTTTCTCTCAATCCGTGAAAAGTGTTTATAGTATGTGCTTCCTGTTTGGTAAGTAATATTGTATGCCATCCCTTTGTAAAGGATTATTTTTAGCGTGTGTAGGTGTGTACAGTGATTTGACCATGTTGAATGACTGAAGAACTGCTTCCTAGTTCCATTGTTTTATGTTCATGTTGTGATTTTTTCCAGAGCTTCTCGTGGGAAGGAAACCTGCACAATCAGCCAGCTAATTTGTTTCTTGTCGGTGTGTGTTTCTTTGAGCATGCATCTTTACAGTGTGTGTTCCCAAACCCGCCAAAGTCAGAGGACCAGGAAACAGAATCAGACTCATAATGAGTACTTTTCTGGCCAATGCTCACCTTCAAAAATACATTTTCATAGGTTGGTTTATTTGAACACACACTAATAGCATTTGTATGCTTCGACGAGACATTTGAATCATAATGAATGAACAACCTCTTTTGTGTGCAATGTGTCTCTCTTCAAAGTTCATTATGCACCAAAAAGAGTTAAACAGAAAATAAGTAGTTTGAATAGTTCATATTCACCTCAGGTTATTGAAACATCTACTAACTAAGGACATTTATCTTTTTTTCTTCTTCTTTTTTTTCCCGTTCCACTGGCTTTAAGATTTCTATATTCCATTTCAAAACTAACATTTACTGTTAAAAACCTGTGTTAGCAGGTGAATAGGCATATTTTTCAAAATGCTAGAGGGCAGGTTACCATACTGTCAGACATAAATTACAGACAGCCTCAAAAAAAGGTGCCGCACTGCTGAGGATTGTGTGATTTATTGCATTATGAAACCTGTTGGTTCACCGTGCAAATCCTGAATCCTGTTAAAGATTCCACTCTGACTAGTGTTAATGCAAATACCGTGTTAAGCGAGTAGACGTTTGCGGAATACCTTTGGGGAGTGCGATTTGTCTCAAGGAATACATATTATGCTGCAGGAATAGTGAAACCATTTTAATTCTTTGTAGTTAGAAATCATTATCTTCTGTCCTGCATAACAAGCAAGCTCTTTGTCAGCTGTGTTTTTGTCTCTTGGCTCTGCTTTTGTGCAACCATGCACACGATCCCTCTGCCTTGTATTGAGGGCTTTTAATGACAATGGGGACATATCGGGTTTATTTTTAACTAAACACCTACCAGAATGTCCCTTTTAGGTAGCACTCACCAATGCGCTGCCTACAACTGCTATATAGATTTCATGCTTAGTTCTAGTCAGATATGGTGAGACAAACTAGTGCTGCTCACTAATGTTTAACATGGGGATTTGTTTTTTTGTAAACCTGTTTTCTGGTATCACACTGAAAACAACAGCATAATCAGCATGGAAGTGCTAGGTGGTAACACAAGAGAGGAGACCTATAGATATTCATGGCCTCCTAGTTTAGTATAAACACTTCCTGTTTAGCAGATCTTAAAGCGGCTATCTACCAATTTTACACCTCAAGATCCATTCATTTGGCTTATTACAGTCCTGCAACAGTCAAAAATACCAGATTTTGTTTTGACAGACCATTTGATTTATTACTTGCCGTCCGAATGTAAAGAGAATTTAAACAAACATAATAAAAATGTTTCTAAATACATAACCTAGCTTTAAATAAAATCGTTGAAGGTAAATGTCATGAAAAGCAGATATGATTTGATTTACAAATACAAATCCTTGGGTCAAAAGCTTATGAAGTCAAACCTGTAGTGTTGACATTGATGTTAAAACGGCAATGAAGAGTTCCAACTAAGATTGTGTTTAGCATTATATAAAATATTACTGGTCCCATACTTTATGATATTCAGAACATTAACATAGCAGCATGTTAGTGCATGCTACGTGTGTGGCTAGCTCGCAGCCACAGCTCAGCACTGCGCTCATATGGCATTCACAGTACAGCGGTTACAGGCGCATTGGGCCTTCCCGACACACGTTGTTGCCAGGGAAGCACAGCGCCCACCCTTTAGTTTCAACTCAGGTTAAAAATACTGTTTCAGCGCTGTTGCCACTTTTTGCACCGTTAGTGCAACCGTGTCGCCATGTTCAGAGTCGGATGGTGGCACAAGTTATTATCTGAATTTTGTGTTTGTCACTAATAACTTCTGGTCGGTTGAAGGACAAGTGGTGCTACATTACAGGACACTAAAGGTCAGTGTGGTTGAAGCACCGGTAGATTTACCAGACTACCAGGCTGCGCCGTTTCCTTCACTTCACAAAAGGGCTCCCAGGGAAAATTGGATAAGGATAAGGCTCTTGAGTATGCTTTTCAAACATCAATATTGACCCACTTAAAAACACAAAAAAAGATGATTATCACAAGGTGACAAGTCTTGTCAAGTTACTTTTTCCTAGTTATTCTTAGATTAGGTCATTAATGAATTCCTTGCCCAAGTTCTGAGCGTTCCAAAAGAAAAGGTTGAGACAGACAAGCAGAACTGCTGAGTAAATGCCACAGGTTGTTGATGTTGCCGCTCTCCTCTCGTGTGCCGGCTTGTCTGAGCTGCAGAGAGGGTATAAGCCCAAGAAGAAATGCTGTGGGATGAGTGAAGACATGCCATTGGCTGCTGGTTCAATCTCTGACTTCCTGGTGCATCAGTGACTCTACCAGAGCTACGCTTCTCGAAACAAAGATTAGTGTCCCGGAACATGCTCGCAAAACCAAAACACACTTCACGTCATATCAGCGTACAAAGTCTACCCCCATTATCAGGATCATGTGTATCATTTGATAGAAAGATTACTGCACTAATTATTTTAAGGATTATAATCTTCGCTATAAAGCAAGCAAAGTGTCTGACCTCTTGCTCTAATTGTACAATGCTAAAAAAAAAGTCAATACATTAAGTGCTTTTAATACAGTAGGTCAGGAAAAGCTGCTACAAAGCTTTCATTTAACAGTTAAGATAAGATAAGATAAGATAAAATAAGATAATCCTTTATTAGTCCCGCAGCGGGGAAATTTGCAGGATTACAGCAGCATAGGGTAAAGTGTTAATGTTACGGTAATTTATAAACACAGTTATCATTTTATTACAGCCTCGTATGACAACAGTCACAAGTTAACAATCTTAGGAACAGTTACTGTAACCCAGCATATAGGCATATCTTTGCCCTTTACTCTGTAATAGGTTTCACATGTAAGCTGGAAGCCTCATGAACACGCCCTTTTATACAGTATCTTAAATGTATATCTTAGAAGTATTTTAGGTCTTGATCTTTTGATTGGCAGAGTGGTTTGGATAAAAAGAAGAAAAGCTACATCATGTGAGGACATATCTAGGGCATACAGAAAAATCAGCTGCTGTTCTAGCATTGTATTCTAACGCATCAGGACAAAACCCTGTATCTTCTGTAACCAATTAGCTGCTCCTGTTGATTCAGTTGCTTTGACTTTTACCAGCAGCCCAATAAAACAGTTTGCAAGTGTAAAAACAATAAACTCTGACTAATAAAAACCCCTTTAATCAATCGTATGGTGTTTTTGATTGTTTTTGGTAGCCAGGGTGGGGGTGGGTCCTCAATTTTCCTCGGGTTTACAACATTGTTTGACAATTACATAAGGTTTTTGTCAGCTGGTGTGAAGTGACTTTATGGTGCAAGCTACAAGATGCCTGTACACGGAGTTCACACCATCCGAAGGTCATGGTTTTTTGGTGTTGTTTTGCCCTTTCAAATGTATTCCCATTGAAGGAGTCCTATACTGTACCGTGTGGTTTGCACGTTGGTGACCAACTTGTATTCATAGCATTTTTAGGGTTGACTCAGTATGACACAGGGCAGACCCGTTTTCTAAAAATGATGTTCCCATATAACAAAACTGGCTGTCTATGGTTGGCAGTGTTGGCCTGATGGTCCATCGATCCACTTCTTAGGTCCATACTAAAACATCTTGACAGCTGTTTAATGGGTTCGTAGGAATATTTGTACCAACATTCATGGTGCCCAGAGGATTTATCCTAATGACTTTGGTGATCCCTCGACTTTTATTGTGGCGCCACCATGAGGCTATCATTTGGGAATTTGTGTGAAACGTCTCAACAAATATTGGATGTATTGACATGAAATTTGGTACACACCCCCCAGGAGGAATTGTAATAATATATCTGATACTTAACTTTTCATCCAGTGCATCATCATTTCATTCATTGTGAATTCCATTTTGAGGAAAACATATTTTGGTGTGGTTTATGTTTGCTTTTTATCACAAATAGGTTTCAAATGAGTCTGTGGAAGTCAACGTAGGGAGGAGGTCGAAGTGGCGAATGGGTTAAAAAAACACAGGGATTGCATCCAAGAGTTTTCCCTTCGTGTCCCATGTGAATCAAAACTTTTGTTGCCAAAATATAACCAAGCAGTAGTTTTGTTGCATTTTTGTTTTGCTTTGTTTCGATTACATAATCATTTTAGGCCAGACCATGATGTTTGTTTTTCTACAAAGCATAACCAAGTAGTTTTGTAGCGTTTTTGTTTTGTTTTGTTTTAATTTACAATCTTAACCACATGTTTCAAACTGTTTTAAACTGTTTAAAAGCGTAATCCGGGAGAAGGTACGTTTTCCTCAACACGTAATTAAAAGTACTGTTAAGTTGTATGGGAAGGTAATTTTGTAGGAGACATAGGGTTGATGTACAAACTCTTTTTGAATACCTATTACCCTCCTCTTGAGGTGTTTCAGGGGATTTTATCAAAAGATTAATCTTTTAATGTTTAACAGGAAAGAGGGCCCTGAAGTAAACAACAACATCTCAGGTAGCCAGAAAAACATGTTTGGACTCATTTATGCAGAGTGACAGATACCTCAGCTTCGTTGACCGTCAACAAATCAAATCAAATCAAATCAAATCAAATCAAATCAAATCAAATCAAATTTATATAGCGCCTTTCGTGCAAAATTGCAATACAAGGTGCTTAACAATACAGACAACAGAGTAACATTCTTATACATGAAATGTATAAGACCAGTATAAAACCAATAAATGTATAAAACCAATAAAACCAATAGTAGCACAGTAATACTGATAACAATGGATTAAGAAAATGCTAAACTAAAAAGGTATGTCTTAAGATTTCTCTTAAAAATGTTTATGGATTGTGATGCCCTCAGCTCCTCTGGCAGGCTGTTCCAGAGGCGAGGACCATAGACACTAAATGCTGCCTCACCGTAGTTCTTAGTCCTCACCCAGGGAACAACTAAAAGGCCAGTGCCAGAGGACCTGAGGGATCTAGAGAGAGTATACGTTAAAAGCATGTCTGACAAGTATTCAGGCGCTAGTCCGTTCAGTGATTTGAATAACCAATAAAAGGATCTTAAAATCTATTCTAAAACTGACAGGCAACCAATGGAGGGACTTTAAGACAGGTGAGATGTGTGCTCTCCTTCTGGTCTTGGTAAGCACACAAGAAGATACTCACTCGCGTGCACTCAGGATTGGTTAGGTACAGTTTATGGCTGCCCAGTTAACGGATACATTAAAGCAAGTTAAGTATGTTTTATTTGAAAAGTTTGACACCTCAATTTCAAATAAATGAATTGACATGAACTCTTTATTAAATGCATAAACCGCAGGTCCAATCAGATAATATTGCTATGTCCTTGTTTGTCTAATTGTGGTCATACTATGGATTGCACCTCAGGTTATCACTTACCTGTAATCCATAGTCAAACACAGATATGCAAACATGCTCACATGTTCACTTAGACAAACTCAGACAGACGCACTAAACACACAGGCTTAGACAAAAGTCATCTTTTTGTGTCCACGCTGGAAGGACCCTTAAAGTGACACTAAATATCTGTAGCTGTCAGGGTTATCAGGTGGTGGGTAAACAGACCACTGTTTCAGCTCAATTAACCCAGAATATGTTGAAATTTATGTTGGTTGCCCAATAGGTTACGTCAAGGTCAACTTTTATTTGCTGTAATCTACAAATTAATCTGTAGTGTCACAAACAAGTCTCTGAGTGTTCTATTATAGGGGGATTAGCATGGATTACTTTCCATGTCCCATCCACTACAAGATTTACAACTACAAATTAAACCAATGTGATTTTAACAAAATTATCCTATAAGTACGTTGTGAACACAGAAAAAAAACTACAGCTCCCATAAAAACATGAAATAATGAATGGAATTTAAGGGATTTTGTTTTTGAAAATAAATAAAGATTATTTTTATTATTAATACATTCATCTGATGTATTAATCTTTGACTCGTTACGATTGGTTTTGTCTGAAAAAAGTAAAAGATAACCTGCCACAATAAGCCCAAGGTGGCATCTTCAGACTAACAATGTTTGTCATTTTTTTCTTAAAAAAACATCATTACTTGATTAATAACTGATACATTTTCAGTTTTACTTTATGACCAAATATCTGCAAAACTACTGACATTCCCATCATTCTCATCTGTTTAGTGCTAATGTTAGCATGCTAACCATTAGGTATGGCAGATTATGAAAGAATCACCTCTCATACATAGTAGCAAGACATACAGATTAAATAGTCGTTTAGACTCTTTTGGTTGTTGTTTTGTGTCTCTTTGTAATCATTATACATCTCCCTGTGGTTGTATGTATTTTGATGGTAAGTTTGTGTCTCTTTGTGGTTGTTTTGTGTCACTTTAAAATAGTTTTGGTCATTTTGTGGATTTTTTTTGTCAGTGGTTGTTTTGCCCCTTTTTGTAATTGTTTCTTTATATATGCGTGTGTGTGTGTGTGTGTGTGTCTCTTTGTAGTCTTTTTGTGGTTCTGTGGTCATTTAGTGTCTCTTTGAGGTCATTTCATGTTTTTCTGTAGTTGTTGTTGTGTCTCTTTGGGGTCGTTTTGTTGGTCTTTGTAGTCATTTATCGTTTTGTGTCACTTTGAAGTCATATTGTGCTTCTTTGTGGTCATTTAATGTCTTTCTGTAGTTGTTTTGTGTCTCTTTCTAGTAGTTTCTTTATGGTCATTTTAGGTGCCTCCCTGGTTGGTTCATGTCTCTTTGAGGGACATTTGTAGATGAAGGCCAGGGGTGCCCCTCACACTTTGGGCCCCTGGTCCTGTGACTTTTAGGCCCGTTTAGTTATCTATCCACGCTAACAGACTAAACTAAGATGTTGAACCTCGTAAACATTAGCATTATCATTGTGAACATTAACTTTCTGATGTAAGCATTAAGCTGGAAGCGTGGAAGCTGCGCCTAAATATAGCCTCACTTAGCGCTAGCATTGCTGTAGACTCTTCTTGTTAATATTCGAAGAACATTGATTCATGCTCAGCCACTAAAGGCCTTCAAAAGTATCCCTGTGGCTAAAAGTTCCCTTAAAGTCAACCACACAATTACTCCACATAATACATGTCAACATCCAGACATGGCATGATGTGTCGTTAATGAGTACTTAGGGGAGATGAACTCTCACAATGTTTTGGGCAGGTCACGATGGCCTGGGGTTATTATCTGTTTGCTCTGCTCTGTTGTTAGTGAGACTGTTTGAGAGCAGCCTTGTTGGTGAACATCCTGACGGATGCTAGCATGCCGATGACCGTCACCAGATAAACACATGCAAGTGTACACGTGTCCATCTTTTCAGTGACTCAGCAGACAGACAGTGTTTAGTCTGCCTCTTCTTGACCTCTAGACATTCACTCACGTGTTATAGTTTGTCATAGCTGCAGGTCACTTAACACAGGATGGTGGAGAGAGCTGGAAAAGTGTGTGGTGGAATAGTTTGAGATGATGCAAGTGAATGAAATGTTCAACTTTTGCTTTTTAATTGTTCAGCTCATGAAAAGCCATCTGGTCGGCCTGGCCATCAGCTTAGCTGCCCTCGTGCTCTCCTCTCCGGCTACATCTTTCCAGATGTTTGCCGCAGCACTTGCCTACTCTTGTCATCTCAGCACAAGCCTATCTGTCCACTCTGTCCGATTACAGTGATTGCTGGGATTTGTGTGAAGCACAGTTGATGCCTCTTAAGAAAAGTAAACAAGGACAGTCAATGATTCAGGTTAAAAAATGTGCACAAACACGGAGGTTAAGCAGAGTCAGAGATGTGGGAGTTTCAGGTGGGTTAACTCAGAATGTGCTGTGGATGACTGCGGAGGCAGGGTGTGTATTTTGTACTCCCATTGGTTCAGAACAGGGAGATCAGGTCCAATGAATTGGTTGGAGAAGGACACGCATAAGGCAAACATATCAGTTGGATAATACTGGAACCAAATGTAAAAGACATAAATTGATGGTAACCTGGAGTTAAAAGAGAGCAAGAAGTAGTGAAGCAAACACCCCCATATTTGTTCTATATGGCTGTCCTATAAGAATGTGATTATGATTATTTTTGCCCTCAAAAGATTGGGACAGTGTATCTGCATATACCTTTAATTATTAGCCCAGTAACTTTTCTCTGGGCCATGCCAATAATGTTTTTTATCACTCAGGACTTATCACCAACGCTTTTACAGCAGTAATATTTTGAATTGCTGTCCCAGTTTAGTTTTATCGTCCACAGCTATCTCAGTGTAGAGGTTTCTCTCTTACCAGCACAATGAGAGCTGATGTTTTGCTGGTCAATGATTAATATCCACAGAAATGTGTTTATGAAACTGGGTGCTGCTGACAAGGCGTATATGGGTCCAACTGAATATTTCAATTCTGACTGCAGTTAACCACAAGAATATGAGTATGATGTCACTTATCTCAGTCGTTTCTTCACAACCTCAAAGCCAGCAGTTCAAATATTTTATTCAAACATGACCTGCTAATATATATACTAACAGGGATTGATTTTAAAGGGACAGTACACTCCAAAATCAACAATTCCAATTTTCTCCTCTAACCTTTGGTGCTAACCTAACCTAACTTGTCTCTTTCCAAAAAATTATGACCTAGTTTCTCAAGAAATTCCACGGAACTTGTTGTGAGCACCGTATCACCGCACAGAGAGAATCTTGCATCATCAACACATGGAGAGGCTCGTTATGGCGTCCTCCTCGACTGAGCTGTAGAGTTAGCTAGCTCGGTGGTGCTTGGTGAGCTAATATATGGTGCCTAAAAGATACCGGTTGGCCAGCGTAGCTTGGTAGAAAATAGTTCCTACACTAAACCATTTTATTCACTAGAAAGCAGACATCTTTTCAGCAGACATCTACAATACTCTGTTACTCACACCAAAACAATCTGGATGATAAATAGCACTACAGGTATGAGGAAAAATTTCATTTCGGAGTAAAGTGTGCCTTTAAGGTCAATCCATAATAGCATATGTATTAGCAGGTCATGTTTGAATAAAGTATTTCAACTGCTGGCTTTGAGGTTGTGAAGGAACGACTGAGATAAGTGACATCATACTCATATACTTGTGGTTAACTGCAGTCAGATTTCAAATATTCAGTTGGACCCATATACGCCTCGTCAGCATCACCCGGTTTCACAAACACATTTCTGTAGTTATTAATAATTGAAAGGGCATTTAACTCTTCCTTTAATAGCACTGCATTGAATCTAGACAAACAGTTGATGGACACCAACCCCTTAAGCCTTATGAACAGAGACTTCAGGGCCCAGTGCTGTTTTGCCATTCAAAACAGTCAGAAGCACCAGAGCTACTGTATAGCTTTAACTTCCCTGCAGAGTAAAGCATATCACTTCCTATCTGCCACGAGCCACACTAAGTTCACTACTATACATTGTAGTTAGATTAGAGAAAGAAATTACATCACTAGTGGTTTTTAATATCATAAACAAAAAGTTCCCTATCATGTTAATCCCATATGGTTGTAGTTTATAGTAACATGGGGCCATGAAGTCGCCAGTAGTGATTATGCCTTGTCATTTGCACTCTGTGGGGAACAATAGAGAGCCAATGAGGTGACTTATAAGTAAAGAAAGATTTGAGTCACTAATGCTTAAGCACACAGTACGATATTTGTGCAACATTAAAATGTCAATCAAATGTGAAGTCTGCATAGTGTTTTAGCTGTCTGGCACGTTGCCTGTATAAACATAGAAGTTCTGCTGAAAGACTTTCTGGAAAGTTCTCCCATCTTAAAAGACAGTAACAATTGAGAATGCTGCAGACGGCAGACAACAGACGCTGCAATGTAATCGCTCGGGGCAACTCCTCACCATCCTTGTACGTCCACTAAAAAGAGCCTACTGTAGCAGTTTAGCGGCAGTAGGCTCAACAATTGTTGCTTTACAACTGTTATCCTTATTCGTCACTTGCACACAAAACCACGGGTCTCTAAAAGTCTTTAAAAAAATGATTTGGTCTATGATCGAAAAAAACCCAATATCCCCAATGCTGTTTTCTGAAGGTCAGTGAGTGCACTACAGGTCACGCACACATAATACTTTGAAAGCACATTCGCATGACGAAAAAGGTCAGTTGAGATGCATTTCACGTGACCTGTCTGCTGCTCCCATGTGTGCAGATGAGATAAATAACATAGGCAACCTTTGTGTATACCCGCAATAGGGAATAGTGTTGTTTCCTGTGTGCCTGCAGAACACGTGTTTGACGTTTATATTAACAAAAGTGAAATGTTAGTGGGATTAATCGAGTTGAGCGTCTTTTTGCTAGAACGTGACCAGGAATTTCATAAGTGTGTGTTTATGTGTATCAGCATGACCTATTTAGCACTCTAGAGGTGTTCTTACTGTACGGGTAAGTAAAAGTCTGGGTGAACCCAAGAGGAAACAGTATGCATATATAACACACTTAGTTGCAGCTGTTGGGTGTGCAGCTGCACACCCGCACAAGCAGACTCACCCACACATTTCAAATAGTCTCCATAGATTTTGCAATGTGTTTTACATAAGATTTATATATGAAATTTGAAAACCCCATTGAAAAACTTGCCTGTACTGCAAATCGATGCTTTGCATTTTTTTTCACTAGTTACCGCTGGTATTGTGAAAAAAAATCCCAGCAATGTAACTGGATTCACATTGAGGATGTAGAAGTTCATCTACCATTCAGTAATGCCTGAGACTCTTGTGCTTGTTGGTAGAATCAGTTCACTGTTGTTTTTTTACAGTGCGGTGAGCAACTTGAGATACAAGACTGGAGTTGGAGTTGAGCTCATTTTAAACCAATAAAAAGCCTAATAATGTTCAGACTTTAGCTGGTGGGTTCCCGGATTGCATTTGGGCCAATGGGTTTTGCCTCTTTTTCTATCCACATTGACTGTTTATCTGCATTCAACCAAAGCCTGCTCTAAGGTGATTGGTCAATACTACTTGGACTACAAACCAGAACACTTCAGATACCAATATCTTGTACCGTTGCCTTTATAGAGATTAGTTCTCCAAGTCTAGAAATTAACGCAATGTGTCCACAAGATGCAATGGGAGCATAAGTGGTAGGGGCGGTGCTGGGGCAGTATGGTGATGTGACAGGGTTGGGGGTAAGTAGGCAAGTCAGCGGCGACATCAATGGAGGAAAGTTTTGAAGACAAGCTTGGCTAATAGCAGACTATTACCTAGTCTGCTATTACCGAAGCTTGTCTTCAAAACCTGGTCTATCTGCAGGTGCACAGTACTAGAGGACACACCTACTACCCTTGAGGCAGCAAAACTCCTTTTTTAGGTTTAGATACCAAAACTAATTGGTGAGGTTTATACACCAAAACTACTTGGTTAGATGAAGAAAAATGATTGTGGTTTGGGTTAAAATTATTTCATCAATTTCAGAAGTTCTCTCAGGGAGTGTGTCGTGTAGTGAATTGGAGGTATCTTGTATCTTGCAAGACCCTTCTTCAATGTTCCGCATCATTACAATGTGTCATCGCTGCTGCCCAATCACAATGGTGCTTGACGAAAGACAGAGCAGTACAATTTTAGTAGTTGACGTGGAAATCTGCAAAAACAAATGTAAAGAATAACGAAACTGTTAAAGCGTGCATGGTGGAATATGTCAGAAAAATGGAGCGAGAACGGCGCTCTCTATAGGAATCCTTCAGTTAAATGCGTTCTACATATGCCAATATGTTAACTACTCCAGTCAGGATGTCGCCGACAATGTATACTACAGTTGGACAGTTGGACCTATTGCTTGGAGCAAAGTTATTTAGTTAAATCAAATAAAGAGTATGAGTATGATGGAGCCTTGTCTCACTGTGGACAGTGTGCAGGCTTAACCACTGGTCGATGAGACAGAATAAGTACGAGGCACCAGTCTCCTCACACATGCTGAGTCCTCATTGAACCGTGGCCAAACAGGTATGTGGCGTTTTGTTGTTAAGCGCTCACATAGCTGTCACTCTCACTCCATTTTCGCTTTTATACCTCCCACTATCCATACAAAGAAAATGGAAAGCAGAAACCCTTTTTAATATTGGCCATCTGGAATTTCTGCGCTTTCTTCACCAACTGAATTTTCCATGTCTTGCTATCCATCTTCCCAACACTCTCTTTTTCCACTCTCTCGTCCCTGCTGCTCGCCGTCTGTCTTTGACATTCACTCCTCCTCAGTTTTGCCTGACTTGCTCTGTGATATATGTGCCCCAGGAGGCTTTCACTCCTCTGTGTCCTGCATTCCTCTGTTGTTGTGTGGGCCAAGAGAGGTATGCAGCCAAAAAACAAACCAAAAAACAAACACATAATGGAATCACAACTGTGCACTTTTATTTCATGACACAATAAGGACAAGAGAGGACATTTGATGGAATTGCTTGATAGATTGCGTTTCGGTTAATCTATCCTTTCAACTGGAACTTAATAACAAGAGGTGTAGGAATATATTGACCGTGAGCATGAGGTCAATACGGTCAGTTTATGTGATGACAACATTGTTCAATATACAGTGAGTACTTGTTGCTCTGCCTCTGGTTTAAATGGTTGATTCTAAATCCAGTGTTAGTACAGTAACACCACCTAGTGGATACAAAGCTATTCCTAAAGGATCCACATAGGACATGAATAAGTAAGTAAACATTTAAGAGAAATAAAAAATATTACAGAATTTCTCTAGTATTATTACACAAGTACAATAGTATTTGGTTTATTTAGATATAAGTTGTTAGCATTAGGATATTGGGTTTAGTGTGGTCAACAACTGATGTTACTATATATGGATAAAATAATATGTACAACATAAATACATTTGCCTTACCTAAAATGATTTTGCCCATAAATCTCTGATTCTCGTTTTTTTAACGTTTTTTTCATCAAGTCATGGTAAACCAGAGAGACTTTTAGCAATAGAGCAGGTCATTTAAAGCTACTACGAGGAACTTTCATTTTAACGGCCCTTGTGGACAAAAGCGGTAGTGTTTCCGAGCTCCGGATTCAGTTTAGAAAACCTCTCATTTTGTTGCTGCAGGGTCTGACATTCTGCCCCACTACATCCTGGTTCTGGTTCTCCTGCGCCTCCCTTCCCTCCAGCGGGCTTATCAATACGGCTTGGGTCTCCTGTAGGGTGAGCTCTGCTCATGGATGGAAGAGGAGATGCTGCTGCCGGGCTTGGAGCTCTCCTCATCCCAATTGGAACTTTGACTATAGGCCGAAGGCTGCAGCAAAGCCCGATCGGGTTCCTTCGGTGCTGGGCTGGTCGCTGCAGAGGCCCAGCTGGAGTCTGAGCTGGAGGAGTTTTATCGTGAACCTGCATGCTGTAAATTGTTTTGGCATGCTGTAAATGATTTGTCTGATCTTGCAGGGAATCAGACCCGATGATGGGTAGAATAAGTACGTAAAAATAGCCAAACTTCTAGCTTATGGTATCGTTCACTTATGTAGGTCATAGAGAGGCATCAGTATTAGATTGAGACGGTTTCATAACCAGTTAAAAGTTCCTCACAGTAACTTTATTTACTTCTATTATGCAAAACCAAATCCCATTATTAACATGTTTTTTCAATTGACCCAGGTTTTGTTTGTGGGCATCATCCATGTTTCAAAATCACCACAATACATGGGCCATTCTGTGGCACAGACAGTCAAATGCAAAATGATATGCCAACTGAGTTGGCAAATGAGTTGGTTTGTGGTCAGTAAGGTGAGCCTCACTTATAGAGGCCAAAGAGAGCTGATGGACTGACTGCAGCTCTCTACTGACCGCTAACCAGACAGAATCACGGGGCAAAGGATGTGTTGAATCAGTATCCTTCCCTAAACTTTAATCTCTTCTTTTTATTAACAAGCACATGAGTGAAGGGGTCACATTTTTGTGCTGACAGACAAACAGCATGTGCATGCTGCACAAACAATCCTGACTCAACAAAAATGAGTCAATATTCTAGATCTAAAGGGATCAAAACTGACTCGTCACACACTCAACATTTACAGTTTCATAACGCATACACACATCCTGCCATGGCTTAGCCATACCCCATTATTTACGCCCGATTCCCATGTCCCGATCTACAGACAGTTATTCTATGACTAGCTCAGCTCGCTGAAACCAGCTTTACTGAGTGATCGGAGGCTTCTTTATCTCGTCTTCCTCCTCCACCTGTGTGTCCGGGTTGTCGGCGTCTGCGCTGGGGGACTCGCCCTCCTGCTTCTGTCCGCCCCACCGTTGTTTGCAGTGGGTGTTGAGCCGCTCCAGGATGTCAATGGAGTGGTTGATGAGGAGGGCCAGCCAGGCCAGGCCAAAAAAGATCCACGAGGCCATGAGGACGCTGTACCAGTCTGGGTATGTTTTGTCCGGATTGCTGTCTGGAAAGGAAAGATTCCATTAATACAGAGCGGAGTATAGTGTGTTATGAAATACCATTTTTAAAAATGCAGCTTGGATGAAATTTAATGGTCTTTCCACTGGGGATCACAATGGCTGCGTTCTGTTGGCCGTACCTGCCACGAAGTCCCCAAAGCCAATAGTGCTGAGGGTGATGAAGCAGTAGTAGATGGCCTGGGAGAAGGTCCAGCCCTCGTGCAGCTGGAACACAATCATGGGCATGACAAAGAACAGCACCGCTCCAGACAGGTAGGACACCAGGTGGACGAAAAAGCGGGTACACCTCTGCCGAGAGAAGAGTGCCAAAGAGTTACTACTAGAGCGCTCTGAAACAGACTTTATTAGATCAGGTGATTAAAACAACCTCCTCACCTTCCGCCCGGTCTTCCCCTCGAGGAAGTCGGAGATGTTCCTCTCTATGGCGAGCATGTACTTGCCCACCCTGTTGAGCACCACCATGTTGAGCGGGATGCCAAACAGCGCAAAGAACACGCAGAAGATCTGGCCAGCGGTGGAGCTGGGAGCCATGTTCCCGTAACCTGCAGACACTGAATGCTGTTAGCGTGTTATCTCGCCACGGTGGAGGGAGAAGTGCTGTGGGAGCCTTTTCTTCTCATTGGTCAGTAAGAGGTTTAAACACTAAACTCTTTTAGAAACTCAACTCTTTTTACCCAGAATCCAAAGGGATCAGGGGTCAGCCTATCCGCTGGCTCTTGTGCTAATGAAGTATCTCAGCTTCACAGAGCTGCACCAACCAAATTATTACATTTTTGTAAATGATATTCAAAATTATGATTAAATCCAATGTGCTTATTGTTTACGGTTCAGTCCTCATTCAGGGTTCATTATTTATCATAATAGATCCTGCCCCCTAACAAGCATCCTCTTGAAATAAATACACAATGGAAAAAAATGTATCATCAATGAGGAGCGCTATTTTAAAACATGGAAAACTTCAAAAACACATAGTAATACATTTTATATTATTAAATGATTATGTTTTCATTAAATAATAAAAGAAGTAGAATAAAATAAATAAAACAACTTGTGTATGAAATAGCCATTTTCCAAATTTGTCTAAATAAGAGGCTTATTCGTACAGGAATAAAAATAAAATTGGGGTCTATAATGGGTCAATATCTTGAACATTTAATCTTAAGTGTAAAATCCAGTCTCAATTACACCAACACAAAATGAAAAATGGCCGTTGAACAGGTGAATAGCCTGACTCTATCAAATCGCAGGAGTATAGAACGCATGAACAATTCTATTGTTTTGGGTCAAAGGTCAAAGATCTCTTGGGGTTCATCCCGTGATGACTGACCTATAGTCGTGACCACGGTGGCAGCGAACACAGCCGAGCTGGTGAATTTCCAGAAGCCGTCCGACGTGTAGTTGCCTTTCAAGCTAAGGCCTGCTTTGGACGCTTGTTGAACGACCTGAAACAGATGGAAAATTACAAACTGGATCATAGCCGTCAAAATGGAAACAATGGCGTATTTCATGGACTTTACGACTCCCAGTTATGTAACTCTTGTACGTATTGATCCAAAACCTTTAGGGTCTTTGAGGTCAATATAGTACAGGGGTCTGCATGAGAAGACCCCTCTCAGCACTGTGTCAGGGAGAGCAGATATGTTGACACAGTCTGTTACATAACAGTCTTGAGCTCAGCACCAGTGTGGGAAATGTCTCCAGAAGAAATACATTACAGTCTGTTATGTGGTCTTGTTATCTAGGTCTTTAACCCCGTGCCTCACAAGGGATGTTTTGGGCTTTCATTTTGTTTATTTGGGCTGTGTTAATGCATTTGGCGTACAGTTTGGTAGGTATATTCTTCTAATTTGAATTATTTTTCAACCGTAGCTCCAATAATAAGTCTGTGATAAACTGGGTAGCCGAAATACAGAGTTATACTCAGAGACATACTCAGACTATTGAGGACAAATATGTCCTGGCTTCTAAATTGTACTTTTTCTTATTTTCCAGCAGGTTGAGCCATTTTCTTATGTTTTCCCTATGGCGCAAATACACACTATTACCCTGGTGTCCACTAGGGGCATTGATGCTGTATTATCTGTTTGCTATTCATTGACATATCCCAGACTGTAAAAAAATAAATAATGAAATGTCCCACTAGTATTTACGGGAATTTATATTTTGTCTTAGTGGCATTTTGTAAACAAAGTCATTGAAAGGGTAAAAATTCTGAAAATGAATCAATATTTGGTAGTCATGTAAAAGCTTTAACTCAGTGAATATCTCATTTTATGGCAGTTTAATTGATGCAGAAATGTTTGTCCTTTTTAGGCAACACAGAATCCCAAAACAGATGCATCTCTGCAAGCATGGTCTTCTTTTAGCAAAAACAGACTTAATTGAATTTAAATTGTATCTTCATGCCTTAATGTACAATGAGGATGCACTCATATGAATCCACAATGCAAATCTAAGGGCTTTATCTAATCGCCTGGCAGAGTGATCAACAATCTGTCATTTTGCTTCCTCTGCGAACAGTGTGTGCAACGTAACATGATGTTTTTTTTATTCCAGATCAGATATCAAGATCCAATGGCAATCTCATCAGTTTCCAAGGAAAAGATTGCACAACTTTGCTGCTGTGTAAATCAAGTCAGGGCAAGACGCAACGTAGAATGTGCAAACATCGTGCCTGGGCGGCTGGAGAAGCTGGAATTTGCATGGAGGATGTTTGCCTCTTTGCCACTTAATAGAGCTATAAGTGACTGCAAATGGCCCTTCATTGCTCTGAACTGCTTTAATAGTCAGATTAGTTTGTTGCTCTAATAATCTGTACTGCTAAATGGTCTCACTACTGTTAAAAACCTGAACCCTCCTACTGTTGTTGATTACTTCAGTGATTTATAAGAATAGAGCAAAATGTATAAACTGTACGCCTGCTGCAAAGAGTAATGGAAAACATTTAGAACTACATTCCATTTGTCTCGTCCTCACCCTGGGAGGAAGGGGTGAGAATTCATTAACCTGCCATCGTTTGACGTCCCGTGCCTCACCTGAGCCACCGCCTCCAGGCCTTCTTGGTTCAGACAGTTGAACCTCGTGAGCAGGGTGTTTTTGTTCTGCAGCAGGAGGCCGATGTCCTTCTGACCGAGCTGCCCCTCCAACTTCCAGAAAACCACCCCGCCGATCAGCACGTAGGCCACGTACACCACCCCGAGCAAGAGGATGGAGGGCACCCGAGCCAAGTTGAACAATTCCTTTATCCCCATCTCGGCCGCCCTGGTAGAACTCGTCGGATCCAGGCAAGGTCTGCGTCTCGACCTCTGAAACCCGGGAACTGCTAGGAGTGAGGGTTTACCTGCTCGGCTTCCTCGTCTTTCCTTGCATTGCAGGCAAATTAACCTCCACCCGCTCTACTGACCCAACCACTCCAATTGTCATGCAAATCTAGCGGAGCGAAATGTGAAGAGTGAGAGACACCAGCACAAGGTTGGGCTGTGGGTGACAACTAATATGGGTGAGGTTAAATTTTGGAGTTTCTGGACATAATGAGCTAATGTCTATGAGGTCATGGAGTCATGGCAGGGGTCGATTAAAGACCAGTAACACTAGCTGGTTTGTAGAGGTGCAGCGCAAACGGAGAAAAAGAACTACTGCACGTGTATATTTTAGTTGCATTTCTTCTTCAGGACGACAGTCGTCTTAGTGACTGGTTTTAATAAACAGGGGCAGTTCTCTGTCTGCTTTCAGTTTTGAGTGAACATAATGACAAAGCATGACAGGCAAAAAGCCCCCCCCCCAGCTTCCAGCTGTCTTTCTGGGATCAGTCCTGTGTGCTCTCAGCTCACCTCACACCAACATCTTGATTAATGTGTTTGTTTAAGATAGCCCTCCGTTCTCGATTCACCAGAGTTTACCGTCAGTACACAAACCGCAGATGTGGGCTCACATGATCACACACAAAACATACATATACACATGGACACTTTGTATTCTATTTGCATTGCTGTTTGGTAACATACAATAAAAAGTGCTCAACAGGAGCACAAAAAAAAGCACAATTCAAGCTGTTGGGAAATCATAACAGGATTCCTACCTGAGACAGAACACATGTTTTCATATTAAGACTTTAAGATGGGGCCCATATATTTATCAAACTCACAACAGTTTAAAGAAAGGAAAATCCTATTATGAATCCCTGTTGTGTATTATATGTAATTTAAGTTATTATTCTGTTAAATATTATACAATATGATATATTATAATATTACATGCTATTTGCTAATATAAACAACAAATAGCACATTCTCCAGAGTAACATCTCAGTAAAATCTGATGATGTTTTACATAATGAAAAATCTGACAGATGAAGGTTCAATCCTTGTTTCTAATTGGCTATTCCTACTCAGAGCACACATGGTTAATCACATGATCACATGTGAGTTGTTCTCAAAGGTTACTCGCAGGTGTAGAGCCAGACATTGTAAACATTCAGGGCTCAGCCCAAACCTATTAGAGGGTCCCTACAGCAGCTACATGCACTATTTTCAGGCCATTTGATAATAAAAAGAATACTTAGAATCTGTACATCATTCAGGAAAACAGGACAATTAACACAAAATAAATCATCCTGTAGAGCCTCCATACCATTTTGTGTCTAATTGTTTTCCAACTTTAATAAATGAAGTATTTAAGAAAATAAGAATAAAAATAATTAAAAGACTGAGAATAATAAGACAAAAGTTTAACTGATCTTGAAGCTTGAAATAATTTTGTTGTTGTATGTAGAGTGAATCCAAACCATAATAGTCTGGGCTACTCTAGTTACACACCAAGGATCAAGGCCAAGTAGTCTTCAATACTCTGAGTTGAATATTAGGCCAACAGAAGAACATTTACACCTTTATATTAGATTTCTTTAGGGAAAAGGATAGCAGCGGTAGCAACAGCAGCAGTAGTACTGGCAGCAATAGAGTAAGTAGTAGTAGTAGTTGTAGTAGTAGTAGTAGCATGACAATGTTAGGGTGTGGCAATATTTTCCCAGTAATATAACTTTTTCTCCATTCTTTTGCTGGTCCAGTCAGAGAGACAGAGGAGAAGTGACACAAAGTTGGCGTTTTTTAGAACCTTAAAAATTCAGAGAAATCATTCGGTGCTGGTGCTTGAATCACGTATTGAAACAATTCTAGACAAGGTTAGGCATAATTAAAGCATTAAAAGTAATAAATATACTGGGGCAAATATCTTACGAAAGCATTTTCTGCTAATAGCTGCTACATCTGTTTTCTTACTGTACCGTAGTATGAACAGAATCTTACATGAAGAGGACGATATAAACATGTAGATTTCCCATCAACAGTCCACTGTCAGAACTTTGAGGCGTCTTCTAGTTTACTGGGTGACACATCTTCCTCCTCCTCCTCCTCCTCCTCTTGTTTCTTGAAGCCTGAATGAGTGAGGCCAATCACATGCTGCATTATTCTGGCTCCCATGTTGAGGATAAGAGCAAGCCAAGCCAAGGCAAAGATGATCCAAATGCCTGCAAGGCTCCGGTACAGAGAGATGTACTCCTTGCCCGGGTCGGTCCCTACAAGAATCAACATTGTTAGACAATGCTAGATCAGTGTAGATTTCCTCTTGAATACACAATAATTGTCTCAAAGCATTAAAAGCCAACGTCATGTTTTTTACCCACCACATTAGTGTTTGTTTTCTCTTTCTACTTACCCACCACATAATCTCCAAAACCAATGGTGCTGAGGGTGATGAATGAGAAATAGAAGCCCTCGCCGAATGTCCAGCCTTCCACATAACTGAATAGCAGAGGAGGGATGACCAAAAACAGCAGGCTGCCTGTGATGACGAACAAGCTCACGGCCAGAGCCTCAACCGTTTGCTAGGACGGAAACAAGTGAGATCCAGAAGAATCAGTTGGGCATGACAAAGAGGCCTTTTCTGGGCAAATTTTATAGGTTTATCTCCGCAGTAATGGCTAGCAAAAGCAAAGCAAAGACGAGATAGGATGGGATCACACCAGCTGCTAGGTCGGACCAGGGGCGTATAGTGGGGAGGGGGCAATATCTTTGTTCCTACTTCCTACCCACCAACTTTCAGCGTCCTTGCTTGGACAACACTCATCTTGAAACTTTACCTTCATTATGATCTCAACTACACAAATGTAAAGTTTTAGAGACTACATCGTGCACGGTTGCAACGTTATTGTGGTGGTGGACAGATTCTGTCTACAGACAGAAAGACAGACAGATAGACAAACAGAAAAATAAACACCCGGAATAGTACATAAAACCAGCTCTGTAGTTAACCCGTTGTCACTCCCAACTCGTCAACAGTGACGCTTGGTCAGTGCCCATCAGTGTCTGACATGGACGCACGGATGCACCCTTTAGGTTCTGTATGAGATAAAGATAAAGATAAGATAAAGAGGTTTTTATTGTATGAGATGCACCGGGCTTTCAACAAACTCCAACGTAAACCCATCCGCGACATTATAAGACGATCACAACAACTGACGTAGTATAAAGGCCGCAATAGCCCAGGGGCAGGTGGGAGGTGGTGCACTAAGGAGACCGCTGTTTGTGTCCCTTGTGAAACTAAAAATCTACTTTGACTTATTAATACTTATAGTCGGAGAGTTGTTATCCAGTCAAGTTTACGTCGACCACCATCCTTTTCTAACCCAGACTGAATGGTTTAGTTAATAAAAAACTTCCTAACTCCTAAGTTTTTTTTTGAAAAGACGCAATGCCTGTAACCAGTGGAAACCAACAAGCTGTCAAGAGGAGAACCTAGAGCATTGACGCCGAGTGGCACTGACCAAGCTTGGGGATCTGTCAAGTTGGGAGGACGGCAGCCTTAAAAGGCTGCTGAGGCTGGTAATGACTATTAACATGTCTAGAAACCATATCTCATATATTTTGGAAGTGGCTAACGGCTAATGCGTCCGTACCTTGTGTGGAACAACTGAGACCATTCCTCTCTCCAGTCGCCCCAGGTGGATGGTGAGACACTTGCCCAGCTGTTTGAGGAAGGCCAGGTTGAGTGGGATTCCACAAAGGGCGTAAAACACACAAAACACTTGACCAGATACAGTGCTGGGAGAGAGGTTGCCGTAGCCTGCGGACAAGGCAACTGTTTGTCATTGTTTTTTCATCAAATTGGACCGGTTAAATGTTGAATAATGTAAATTTGCTCACCTATAGTGGTGACCACTGTGCCTGCAAAAAAGAAGGAGCTACTGAAGTCCCAGTTGCTGGGGTTTGTTGAGTTGCCTGAGGGATTCACTCCCTTTTCCCAGGCATCCAAAATGACCTGCAAACAAAAAAGCGTATTAAAATCATAGAATAAGATCGCACTTATCTCACATACGCTGATGATATACTCTATTGATCCCTTCGGTAAATATCTTGGATTATGACCCACTAATTAATTTATCAGGTCAGGTTACTGTAATACCATTTATTGCTATGCACCTAATCATAAAATTGATCTCTCATTTTCTCTGTGAGAAGAAATCCCCATTGCACTTTTGTAACATGAATTCTTTGAAAAACTGCAAACAAAGTCAACCTGAACAAACTTCTCCAAGGCCTGTCCGTCCAGGCAGGTGTAATTAGCCAAGAAGTTCAACTTCTCCACCTGGAAGTGGTTCCGGCTGGTGCTCTCAGCCTCCCGCTCCAGTATTTGGAAGATGGTTGCCCCAACCAGCAGGTATGTTAAGTGGGCCACAATCAAAAGTACCGTCCAGTTCACCCTGACCCGCACCGACTGGAACCTCGCCATCAACCTCCTTCAACACAGGAATGGATCCAAGCGCTGATGCTCAAATCAAACTGAGAAAAGAGGTCAATCACTTCAGAAAGGACTTGATGAAATATGCAGATCTCATGGCTAGCTCCCAAAAGACCGCTTCCCGTACTGCAGAGTGTGGCATTCTTCTCCAAAAGAGCCAATAGGAAACAGTCCAAAATATAGACAAAATGTACTTAAAGTCCTCTTGCAGCAAGATTTAAATCACAACCACATTGAGAAAAGGTTCATGTTTGGCTTCTTAGGGTGACGGCTCTAACTGGATAATCCTCTAAAGCTAAAACATCTCGACTCAATGCTCTTACTCTGATTGGTCCAAGTACCATAGATGTCTGGGCTTTGATTTATGGGTTGCTCGGGAAACGATCACACTGCTCTTCACCATTAGCGCGACATCTGGACACACATACACTTTCACCCGTTTCCACTAATAAAGAAGCGGTGGAAGCATCTCGTCAGCGGAACAAAAGTTAATATTTTACCCAACTGCTGTTGGTTGTCCGAGCACCTCGAGTCGTGGAGCGCTGATACCAGAGCCTTTCAGAGCCTTTCAGAGCCTTTCAGTACAATGCAACGTTACAAAAAAGTCATTTTATCGGGGGAAATGTATTTCAACCACAAACTACTGGATGCCTGAATTTACTTGGCAGAAAATGCTTTTGACTTTTGGATTGGGGAGAGGTGTCGAGAGCACTACCTGACTGTGGGCCATAAACCAAAGAGCTGAAAGATGTGTCACAAGAGTATATAACGGGGTTTTATGGTTGCAGTGCTCAGAAAGCTAGCATGTTAAAAATGCCGGAGAAGATGTTAGAAAATCATCGATGCCAAAACGACTGCTATAATTATCATAAGAACTTCCAGTCCTGCTGTTGGTGTTCCAAAGTCACTGCTTTAATCTTGTCAAATCAGAAAAACAGGGTAATATTTTCCCCCCAGAGTGAATACTTTATGCTTTCCGTAGTAACTCATTGAAAAAAGTTTGAGCTAAAGTAAGAGGCAAATAGACTATATGTATATATATATATATATATATATATGAAAAAGACAAAGAACACTCCCGTTATGAAAAGACACACTATGCTAGCTCTCTAAGCTAAGCTATTTGGTGTATTTGATTAGTCAGTACTTCATTAGCTACCCCCTGTTATTTAGTCAGAGGTGGAAATATTTTGTAAGGAAGTTCCTTAAATCTGTGGCTCAGCAGGAGAGCGAATGGGTGAATGTTGACGTGTGGTGCTCAGCGCTTTAATCGGTCAGAAGACAATAGAGGCGCTTTATAGTGTTTTAGTCTGAGAGAAATAACAGATGACTTTCTCAAAGAGAGCTCCTTCGCCCCGGGCATCTGGATGCAAATTGTGCAGCTTTTAGTCATCTGTCAAACAAATCAAGGCAAAGCCATGCAAACAGGTTGCCTCCAATGTTCACTGGTTGTCTTCCGTCAGGGTAGGTGTGTCGGTTTTGACGACCGCCGACGTTGACGGATACAGTGAATGTCAGGAGCACCGGGGCAGTGGAATGAAGCCCATCCACTGTCTGATGGGATGCAATCTTTAGCCATGCAGTAATATTCAGTAGCACTTCTAATACAAAACTGTGTGTTGCTTGTTTAAGGCCAGTAAAAGTCCTAAGTGGGAATTGATCAGACCAACGCTGATATTCAATTTAATGTAACTTAGTTTGACTGACATTATCTGCACTGAACTATTAAATGACATGTCGCCAGAATTGAATATAAGCATCCATTCAGCTCAATACATAATTATAAACACTGGATGCAAAGAAATGTTCTCAACCTCATTTGAATTTCAAATACTGCATCTCAAGGAGGCCCTGTACAGACGCCTCTCGAGGGTGTTTCCCTGTCTTCTGCCCAGTGCATGCTGGGATAGTCTCCTCCTCCCCACGTCCTCCAAGAGCCAGGGTAGCCATTAGATAATAGTGATTTTGCTTGGAGAATTTGCTTATAAAAAAATTAAAAAATTAATGAAATGTAGTAAATGTAATTTTGTAAATTTTTGCTGTGGCTATTCCATTGATCAGAATGTTCACAAAACTGAACAATGCAGGCTAGTAACTGCAAAGTACTACAGTACTAAAGTTGTAGCTTTATTTTTTTTATTTGACATTTTGTACAGAAGTATTCTTTTTACAGAGCATCAGAAATAATCAAGAAAGCTACTATACATATATTACATACCTCACTAAATGTGTTAATATACTGAGAACAAAATGAAACCGGACAGAAATGAGAAATGCGTTTGTCATTCTGCATGTGGAAACTTCCTGTGTGACGATTTTCTTCTTTAAACACATACTGGAGCCAACTGGTTTCCAGTTGCCCGCTCCTTCCTCTGATATCTTGAGACAACATTTGTTCAGATCAAATGGCCCGCACGGGCTGTGATTTATACTGCTACACATTATGTCAATGGCATACTCTCCTGGAGGCCAACAAGTGTGTGTGTGTGCAAATAAAGTGTCAGGAGTGTGAGGCTGGTGTCGGGATCTTTTTTTTCATAAGCTAGTATGTTTTGATCTGGTAAGTTCATTTCTTCACACATCTTGTTTGACAGTCTATCTTTTCGCGATAGTGTCTCATTTTAGGACAGATGTTGAGGTGGTACAAGTAGTCAGATGACGATAACTTCAGGCCCTCATCAGAACTTCATGGTATTACTGAGGTTGGCCTGCAATACATTTTAAAAAAAAAGACAAGACAGATTAGACATGCGGTTGAAAGCAGGCGGCCACCTCTTGTTCTGAAAAGATAAGCCAAGCAGAAGTGCCTTAAAGTTGCATTCTCTCTAATGTCCATCAGGGGGCAACTGCCCTGATTGCAAAAAAAATGTAGAAAAACAAAGATCTCGATGGCCAAAACCAACAAGTTTCAAGAACATGCACTCGCGAGACTCGCTTCCTGCAGACCTAACATAACTCAATTTATTTATCAAATTTTTTTAGATAGATGACACACGGCGACACTTTTTACATAAAGTCTATGGTTGTAGGACAAATTTGTGACATAAGCAAGCAAATGACCCAAAAGTCTTTCCTACATCAAGAAATATGACAATGGGATTATCTTGGTATTACAAACTCATGAGGTTTTTTGTATTGTGTTTGTATTTGTCTTTGTTTCCAGAGTAACAATCCCTGAATGAAACACCTTTAAACTATGACTTACAATTACAGTAACAGCCTCCACTCTGAACTCGTGCTGTCTGTTTCTTTATGCCAAGTTGCCTACACATCCCAGCATGCTCTGATGACTTTAAAGCTGTTTTGATAGGAGGGATAGCACCACACAGGGGTTACCAAACAACCAAAGAGAGGGGCTTTCCTGTCTAAGTAGTGCCAGGTTAAAGAGGCATGAAATGAGTCTTCCTTGCCCAACGTGGAGAAAGAAAAGAAAGGAAGAAAAGAAAGAAAGAAAGCCTTCAGAGGGCTGTTTTTCTGTCTGGTGTCTCTGCTCATTTGGCCATCGTTATGTCTGTTCACATGACCTCAGCCGTTCTGGATATCTAGTGGCAAACCACAAGACTGCCAAGTCCACTTTCCTGTGTGCCAAAGTAAGCAGCTACACAAGGGTCAAAGGAGAGGAGAGAGCGTAACAGAGAGGAGAACCACGTCAGAGCTAAAGAAGAGTCCTTGTAGAGCTAGAAAGGGTGAGGCCGCTTTGAAGGGTGAGGGTGTTTTGTGAGACCTGTTTGTGTGAAATTATGGGACCTTCACCAAAAGAGGAATTCCCTTCAGTCGTGCACACTATAGATCATAAAGAATGTGGTATGTATTCATTAAAAACAACTTTCAAAAACTCAAAAGTGTTGTAAGGCATCACACCACCAGAGGGCAGCGTTGAATGGAAGATGCGTATTGTGTGACAGCATAGTGAGTATATTATGTCGCGTTTTGTGTGTGTGTGCGTGTGTGTGTGTGTGTGTGTGTGTGTGTGTGTGTGTGTGTGTGTGTGTTACCTGTTCTGCTCAGGAGGTTTTGCCTCGCTCTGACAAAGGCCAGGATGTCAGCATCAGTCTGCTGGTCTCCAGTCAGGGGAATAGAGGCGGATGAGAGCTTGGTGGTGGAGAGGTCCCTGTAATGTAGAATGATAATATCAGCAGAAGTTCTTCAGCTTTGTATCACGAATCAGGGCTTAATATTCTTTAACTTGTGGCAATTCTTTTTTTTGATAGGTGAAGACCACCGCTGTAAAATGTTTGTAAAGTGTTTTAATCCTTTTCATTTTGAATGTGTTCAAAGATTTTGGCTGTCGTCATGCCTTGATGCCAAAATACAGACACTGTGGACTTTTTGAACATACAGCCAATCCAGTATAATATTGTGCATTCTATTACATGTTAGGAGTTCAAACTAGAGCCCTGGCTTCTAAATTGTTGTTTTTAATTTGGCCCGCAGGTGGAGCCATTTCCTCAAGTTTGCCCTGTGGGGCAAATACATGCTATTTAAAGGGTTAAATTATGAAATCAAATGAATATCTGGTAGTTATTATCAAGAAATATTTAACTCAGTGAATATGGAAAACAATATTGATATACAATCCTATGGCGGTTTATTGTCCTCTAAGGACATCAGATCAACCTTTTATAACTGAGGCACAAGAAAGAAGGCAACAGCTGAACGACCTTAACAGGTAACAGCTCCTCATATTACGGAGCCTCTGTAAAAAAAATTAACAATAGCATCTCTGTGCTAAAAGTGGTTTCTGGAGTGACCAACAAAGGCGTATATGTTATTCACTGAGTGTTTTACTGTAGTTGTAAAACGGTAGTTCCAGCAGCAGCGTTCGAGCGAGACCCCTGGTCTTTGATTGGTTAGAAGAGTTTGGAGACATTACTTCACAGAGAAATAAAAAGTTATGGCTGTGTTAGTAAGTGCAGAGAAAACACACCGCACGGCTATAAAACCTACAGGTCCGGGCTGTATGTATAGACTTAAGAGCTAATGCAAACATGTGGGGTATACTACAGCATGGATTGTGCCTAGACTATGTAAATGTGACATAGTGGTGAACATACACAAGGTGAACATGTTTACAGATGCCTTATCTAATGATGAGAGACCCCAGTGAAGTTATTCACCTCTGAACTGTAAACCTTAATCACGAGGTTCTGTTTAGCATGTTGAATGAGCTGGTTAGAAAAAGGCCCAGAGAGCTACAACTTTGTTCAATATATAGGTGCTATAATTTCATTAAAAAACAAATCTGCTGTTTTCAAAGCCGTCCGGTATTTTTCAACAGGCCTTGCAGGCCCTCCATGTACCTCCACTCAGATGAAGGAGTGAAGTCAGTCGCCCTCCGGTCCGTGGACTCATCGTGTCCTGCAGGGACAGCTGCAGAGGGGGGGACGCTTTTAGGGACGAACCTTCTGAAATGAGAGGAAACGTAAGAACTTGTTATTTTATGATGGCGAGTGTGACATGAGGTATTTATGTGTATTAGTGAAGCTAGGCTGACCTGAGGTCTTGAACAGCGATGGAACAGTCCGGTTTTGGTTCCGGGTCGGCTGGAGACTCCCTCTCACTGCTGCTCAGACCAGGTGAACTGTGTAACAAGTTATGAGAGCATTTTGTTAATATTTTGAGCAATACGGCATATGAAACTCATCTAGTGGGTCTACAGTGGGAACTCACTGCATCTCACTGGTCTCTCTTTGATGTCATCATGTACATGTGCTCGTCTTATCCACAAGAGGGAGCGACAGTGCTACGTAGCTGACACCGTAACATTTTATGCTCACTGGGTTTCTGCAGGTTCAAGTTAAATTATGGATCTTGACGACCACTTTAATATCACACAGAATGTGATTTAATCCCCGTTTCTATATGAAAGTATGATGGAAACCAGTAGGGACGATATGGACTAGATGATTTATCATTATTATATCACATTCATTTCCCAGAAGTATATAACAGTAATTCCAGATGATATCATTTATAATATTAATGCAAGCTGGACCCATATACTTAGAAGAAAATGGATAGATGAATTCATTCAAGCTCAGTTTATCGACAACAAGCTTTCTAGCTACTGTAGCGACAGAGTCACAGGTCTGACGGTGGTGACTGAACCCAACAGAAAGGATGAAGCAGCCTCCTGCATGGACATGCTGTCACAACAATCCAACTTGTAGTTTTACAGGTTTGTAACATCTCCTTGCGGCCCACAAAGCCAAATAATCAGCAGATGCTCCGCCCAGAATGAGACAGAATTTATCTATTAATGTCAGTTTTTTTAGAGACGACATGGGCCAACATGTTTTGATTAAGAGGAGTTAGAGTCAATGACCCCCCCCCCCAGCAGGTTGTTAATCAATCAATCAATCAATCAATCAATCAATCAATCAATCAATCAATCAATCAATCAATCAATCAATCAATCAATCAATCAATCAATCAATCAATCAAGTGTTATTCAAGCACAGATGGTGAAAGAGTAAAAACAGCATGAAGGAATTGAGCTGAAGATGAGTAAGCGAGGGGAAGATGTTTCTCCTTGTTACTTTCTGTGTGTAACCAAGCGGCTCAGTAGACACTCAAAATGAATGCTTAGTGATGACCACTACATCTACATTTACATCTGTTAGGGGGGAATGGAAGGATGGACAAATAACAATAAGTCATCATCATCACAATGTGTCTCACCGAAATCCTGGAGTGCTAGGCGAAGACGGCCGCAAGGTTCCGCGTAGCGACCCTGCATGACATCTGGATGGGTTCTCTGACTCCTAGTTACAATCATTGAGAAACCATGGACTATTTTAAAAACATCATTCCATACTGGTGACAGTTAAACACAATGGGGCCATGTGTAACTTACAGCTGGAGGGAACAGAAGACCTCCAGGTATTTAGTGTTGTCTTGCTCCATTTCTTGCTCAAAGTTTGATCAATTGCATGTGTACTGGTTTCCAAAAACAGAACAATAAACGGATGAACACAGCTGTAAAAAGGGCCTGTTTCCTGCTTGGAACATCCAAAACTGCACATGTAAGGTCTGTCTGTCTGTCTGTCTGTCTGTCAGACTTCCTCTTCTTTCCAGTGATAAATTCCCAAAACCTTGCTCAGATGGGAGTGAGATATTGCTCTCCATTCATAGGAGAAGTGTAAAAAACGCCAGCAGTGTCTGCAGGTCAGATGTTGCTGCTTAACATCTTTTTGTGGTTCATTTCTCAAATGTGCACAACAGCCATCAAAGCCAAGCAAAGTGTGTGAGAGATCAGAGACTTAGTTCTCCGTATGTGTTCTTAGTTGGGGAATTTTTCATCTTTCTCTCCACGCTTTTGCAAATAGTTGTCAGTCTCTTAAAGGGATAGTTCGGATATTTAGAAGCAGGGTTGAATGAGGTACTTATCCATAGTCAGTGTTTTACCTACAGCAGATGGCCACAGACAGGAGTACTAGCAACGGAGAAAAGTAATGTCCTGCTGTGGACAGGGGCAGCAGCAGCATGTATTTTAGAAACCTAAATGAGACAATATAAGCTTAAGTGTACGCTGATTTTAGAATATTTTCACCACTTTCCCTTAAAGTCAGATATGCTTGTCCTACGAGGAACTGAAGCTGATATCTATGCTCTCTTCAAAACCACAAGACTCCTTTCACAAAAACAGTTTCTAGTTAGTTTGTGTTATTGTGTGACTTTAATGAATCAGAACCATAGATTGTATTCAAGAAGTGGACATAGTCAATGTGACAAAGCCTTGAGTTCGACGTTTTGGCCGTCGCCATCTTGGATTACGGCCGTCGCCATCTTGGCTTTTTTGCAACCAGTGAACAGGAGTGACAGGAAGAATGCAGGTTTAAGACACTTCCACATCTTTCATTGACTGAAACAGAGGTTGCCCCCCCTGATCAGAACTAACCAAAGTCACACAATAACACAAACAAACCGCTAGACTCTAGCGGTTTGTTTGTTTTATTGTGTGACGGCTAGAGGCAGCGGTAGACCAGCAGCTCTCTTGTTCTGGGAGGTAAAATTACTGTTTTTGTCGAAGGAGTCTAGTGGCTTTAAAGGGAGCATAGATAACGGCTTATCTATATTTAGGGGTCTAACATTTGTCCACAGCTGGAGACTCCTGTCTGTTTCCCCATCTTCAGTAGGTAATACACTGACAATGGAGGAGTACCTCAATCAACAACACTTCAGAACATCAGGACCATCTCAAGCATTTGAGCACAAACACAAAATTGTTATTTAGGACTGAAATAAATGCTGACTCACTCCTTATCCCCCGCTGTGTTGCTGAGAAACCTCATGAACATGTTGTCCTTGTTAGGACTCAGCTGGGACTGTATTGATGCTGTTGCTGTGTTGCCTCTCTAAGCTGCTCTCCAGGCCCTTGTTACAGGTCACATGGAATTCTGTAAAAACGAGTTCCAGTGTACTTTTCCTCCTACACATCTTCCCACCAGGGCCCATCAGCATGATGCTCAACAGAGGCAGCAAGGGTCACACTGGTGCCGTAAAAGCCTCCAGAGCTGGAGACACATGCCGATCAGCTTACACACAAACGCTAGCGTGTCCATGGAGGCCAATATCCAGAAAGCACACAAAAGAAACCATCCATAAATACGGACACCGCCTTTCTGGCTAATTTCAGGAGACGTATCTTTGACACTGTAGCCGTCATGCTTACAGAAGCTTTATGTGGTGTTGTCACATAGATAGGTGGAGAAAAGTAAGGTCAGTCACCTGCACGCTGGAAGCCTCCTGGCTCCACCATTTGTGGAAGTCTCTCTGGAGCTTGACCTTCGACCTCTCCAACAACAGCTGCAGGTGCTCAATCTCTGTCCTCAGTGCTTTGAGACAACCAATGGTGCTCTTGTAACTGATGGGGGATATTAGCAGCACCAGATTAATCTTATGTCCATGTTACACAGCATCTGCTGTGTCTAATCAATCTGAGCAGTGTCTTGGGAGACGCTATATAACGTTTGGTATGTAATACATTGAAATTAACTTTCACTACACTCACGCCTTTTTCTCTTGCTCTATGTGTTTGCACAGGTTTTCTTCCACCGGGTCAACCTCCTCCTCGACCTCTGGGCGATTCTCTGTTACACCTATGGTAGAATTGGAAGGACACAAGGACGGCAAATGTTTTAAAGGCAGAAAGACATACTGTAGATAAAATCACAAATACAGTTATAATGTTCTCTTCTTTTGTGGTAGTCCAGAAGCTAGTAATCGTGCGTAGCGTATAAGCGAGTGTGTTTCCTTCAAAGAGGACACTTTAAGTACTTGGCCCTGGATAACAGAGGCCAAGTGTTCTCTGATGCGGGACTGGAAATAACAAGAAAAGCCTTTGGCGCCTGAACTAGAGGGAGATGTTTGTGTGCTTTGCAACCAGATTTCCTCATCAAAGCATTTATGTCACTGATCAAAATGGTCAGAAAAGAGCAAAATGAGGGAGTCTTGGAGTTGTGACGCCCATTCTTTGGTCACTAAGCCTTCAGTCAGCGAGGACTACTGCAAAGGCTTTGAAGTGGGCACCGCTGCACACACAGTGCAGGAGCACCCACGATGAGTTGGCAGAGTTTACAGCCACACTCTGGAGGGAGCTCAATATCAAAAAGATGACAAACAAAGTTTTAATTTATGACAAATTGTCTGAATTAGAAGTCAGAGTGTAAGCCTGAGTTCTCACGTTATTCCAAGATCTGCAGATGTTTGGATATTTTTTGCATTATGTTAAGTTTAATTGCTTCAAGCGTCCGTGCATTGTTTAGCTGTCGGTGTGGGTAGATGGAGTTGGATATTTTGCTGCTCTTCTACAGACACACAGCTACATTCGTGCTGTGGGAATATCCATTGTTGATTTGATCTTACCAAGGGCCGCCCTCTGCCTCCTCTGCAAAGCTAACTGCTTCTTCAGCTCATCTGAGAAAAGACAACTTAGATTATAGCAAACATTTAAACTCTTCTTTTTCACATTAGTACATGAGTAAAAGATCTAAAAAATATTTTGTTAGAGTAGAACACTCAAAACTAACCAATCAAACTCCTCAACTTTGTTCTCTACATTATATTAGAACTATCTTTGCTTGCCTTAGAATACTATTTAGAGTTTACATTTAACACTACCAATAAGCCCCTGTTTAAATAAAAACCTTAAGGATTTTTGTAACAAAGTGTTGTTTCTGAAGGGACATACATCAGAGGACATTAAATGATTTATTGTAAGTGTTCCTAACCAAACCACAGTTCAGGACTGCCGAAGTGTTCTCATACAGATCCCATATCACTTACTACTGAATATGCAAAAGCTCAGTGCCATTACCACGTGTAATGATAAAAGACTGTAAGGTAAATGTTGATTTATATGCATATGGGAAATTGTTGGAAAGTGGGAAATTAACTTCAAAGTGCTGAAAGTTTCTCTTCGAGTTCAGATCAGACAATTGTCCTCTACGATGGCACTGACGGCAACAACGCCATGAAGCAGTCTGACCTGTAAATGTAACAGCACTGTTCTTCACGCTGGTTTAATGGTGCGACTTAAGACTTGGTTAAGTGAGTTCCACCATTCAGCAGAGCTCTCATCACTACAGGCAGTCAGCAACAAAGTGTTCTGTATACTGATATTTATAATTGTTAAAGGTCGGGCTGGTAATCGTCTTGGGAAAATTACATCCCAATAGCAATCAATAAATCAAATGCTGACTAAAAATAAGTATCTACGGCTGTCCCAGGATTGTGTATATATGTAACCATGTTCGTTGTTTACGTTCATTGCATAGACTTTATATAGGAAGTTGACGTAGTGAAGTCACCCATTGGTTTGTGGTTTGCCGTTTTGAAGCCTTGAGTTCGGCATTTTTGCCATCGCCATCTTGGATTACAGCTGTTGCTATGTTGTTGTTTTTTTGCAACCAATCAACATAAATGACCATATTTGGGATCCGGTAGCCGCAGCAACCTGTTAATCACAGTAAGCCCGCACTAAACCATGCTCCGCTTTATGGTCTAATTGACTCTAAATGGACCATCATTTTGTAAATGAACATCATGCTGTATTGAAGAAGACTTGAACATAGCAATTGAGACCATAAACTCATGTTTACAATGTTTACTGAGGTAATAAATCAAGAGAGAAGTAGAGTCATTTTCTCATAGACTTCTACACAACCTGATTTATTTTTTCAACCAGAGGAGTCACCCCCTGCTAGTCAGTAGAGAGAATGCAAGTTTTAAGACACTTCCACGTTCACATTCACTCTGCAGAACCGGAGGTTTCCGCCTGGTTCATTCGGATCATTTTGGTGGAGTGGCTCTAGAGGGAGGCCTGAAGGTACGGCCATCAGTGTCGCCAACTTTCTCGCTAGATGTAGAGACTTTTGGAGCTCGTGCTGCTGGCTACTTTCGTTGTGAAAGAGTTGGCAAAAGTGGGCTGGGTTTTTAGGTAGGATGATTTTGAAAAGTCTGGAGTATCCTTGCTGGTCTCTTTACATTATTAACCCTAGCTTTAGGAAAATGACAAAAGAGCAGAACGGGATTAACTTCTTGTTCAAATCCAGCTGATCCAAAACTGTTTTTACATACAGTAGGTTGTCTTGTCCAAAAAAGTACATCCAACCTAATTGATATGAGGCCCATGGCGTTATCGAATATTGGGTCTTATAACCATCTATATCAAACAAATAGTTACCACTTTAAACACAAACAAATATCATACAAATCTTGATACAGATCCCTTAGATTTGTTTTCTAAGGCATTGTGATCAAGATACATACATGGGAGCAGGATTTAGTATTGTACATCCATAAAGGCAGCGCAGTGACAAGAGATCCTCTTAGACACTAGCGTGGGTTAAGCTCCAGACACACTGGACCCAACGATCTTTGTAAAGCTCCCTCCAGAGCCACAGAACACATCATACAGCAGGCGTAGCTGTGATCTTTGTCCACAAGGGTGATGTTACGTCAAACGCTTCAGCTGTCTTTTGAGTTGTCTTTACACAAACACATTATTAATTCACAGTTCCTGCATTGATGAACTTGTCGTAGAGTTGTTTGCAGAAGATCATCATCCTTAATTTAAGACAGAACTGTGGCAGAGGGACACACTTCCACAGTCAGAGAGAACTCGTGTGACTCCAGTGAAGCAGAAAGCGATGGAGGCGTGTTGGGTCTCTGCCTGTGCTGTAGCAGTGATACCGGCTCTACATATGGGTAAGTCATTTGTGTCTGCTCTTCTGTTTCGCTGTGTCTCTTCCCTCTAATTGACGTAGTTAATTGCCCCATTGAAGATATTGAATTTGTGAGGCGACGCTCCAGCGGCAAAGGACGGCTGTAAAGTAAATGGACTGAAGCATAAAGCATAGGCCATATTTGAGGCCTCCACACTAAATCTGCGATACATTTACTATTAGACAAAGAAATCCTCATTGATAGTGTGTTAAGTGAATGCCCAGGATAACTATATGAGGCAGACTAAAAGATAAAAGAGACATTGAATGGCAGTTCTGCATGCGGTGAGTTTCCATTACAATCCCTCAGGTCTTATATGCACACGTAGACGGTGCGGTGCTGTAGCTCTGTCTGTAACACGATCCTGTCGCCAATCTAAAAGCCCACTGTCCAAGCTCTGAAAACGAGAAATCCAGATGAAGTGTTGTTGGCAAAAAAAAAAAAAAAGGGGGTGTGTGTTGGGGGGAGCTACCTTTTCATGCAACACCTCTCATGGTGCCATAAAACAGTTGGATGAGAGCTGTCGCTTTGACAAAGAGAAGATAAAGACCCTGAGAGCATTTAAGACTAACATCAGTCCTGCTAAGGTGACCTTGAGTAAAGTGCAATCCTTATAGAGATCCTGGGATGAGTAAAGCGTAACAAAGTTATTACTCCAGACTTCAGGCTGCGTTTTATGTAAACTCCCAGCATTTCCCTGATTCGTGTTTTTGAAAACTGTTTGCAATCTGCCCATGACAGACCAGCTCATCTTTCAAAAACTCTTGACACGCTCCTCTTTAAATGTAGACCACACTACTAGGGGTTTCTAGCAGACCGGAGATGTGAATGGATGATGTGAAACGTTACAAATGACACGCAGGGACAAGTTGTGCCCACGATGACACTGTTATTCCTGATGCCTAGTAGTGAGCATGAACCAGGGTTTGGGAACCCCTCAGAAAAGCCCTGTGTTTTCACATAAGGTATGCAGTTAAAGAGAATATAAATGAGCTGCGACGCCCTGTGGCTTTTACATTGTGGTCAGATGGGTGGGCAGCCCCAGTCTCCCGACGGACACCACTTTCTCAAACATGATCCATAACTAGGTCCCTTCTTTCACAATATACATAAAAGGATTAGGTAATATTCATTCCTAGAGTTTGCCATGCTGACAGGGTGAAGGAGTGCAGGGAGCACATAACAGTGCAGACTGTTCTCATTCACTGTTTTAAAACACACCAGCAGAGGCAAAGTATGGCTCGCCACAATAATCACACTTTTATTTCTGCGGTCGGGAGGCGTGTTCCTGGGTTTCAGGCGGGGAAGACATTCTTTGAAACCTGGGTCAACATGTCACAGCAGTCACAGGACTACTGAGTGAATGCAGGTACTCTCTGGCTCAAATTCGTTGCCAAAAGTTAATCTATCAACAAGTCGGCCACACTTCACGGTGGTCAAATGGCCGGCAGCTCACTGAGCTTGGAGTGGCAGCCTCACCTTTCCAAAGACATTGCGTGGCAGCTTGACGCACTTCGCTGCTGTGTTTTTTGGCATTATACCTAAAAAAAGTAATGCGCTGTAATTAGTACATTTCCCACATAATCATGAGCCAGGACGCACAAGGCGGCTATTATGGAAGTCATGACACGTAGTATAAAGATTCCTTGTATGGGGGAGGTCGGGCATGCAGATGGGTCAAATTCAAAAGACCATCCCTTATGAAACCAAAAATCAACAGTGACTGATTCTAACTAACTTGTTACGCAACTTGTGTAGCTGAGTAACACCACATGCACATACTTATTTCAACCAAACCACAATCTTTTCCTAAACCTAAGCAGGTAGTGTCGTTGTCTAAACAGGTTCTGCACCGCAGGGATTTCTGCGGAATTACTGATTGCCCATGTTGTTTGACATTTGTAAGAGAATGCATGGAACTAATAAAATAACTTTTCGTAAGGTATCATAAGAACTGCAACATAAAAGAACACATGGGCCCAGATCAACCCATGTGGCTTAAATAAGTCTTGGCATGAACTGAAGTTATTTTAAGACCCTAGGCCAAGCAATCACATCTATATTTATCAGGATCATGATACAATTAGATGTGATAACATCACAAGGCAGGTATATAGTATTCTGTCTGGCAGTGGCTGTAAAAAACAAATTATTGTCACAGGACATCCTGTCGGAGCTCAAAGATTTCAACAGTATTTCTGACCTTTGATGACAAGAGAAATTCCACAAATTTGCATACGTGTCAAGTAATAGCGGCTTGTGGTGTGCTCATTGCAATACGTCATTACACTGGAGTGCTCCGATCCCCGATTCCAGGACAAGACTGGCTCAACACCACAACCTCTTCCAAACCATGCAGGGTTTCCCCCCACATCGTCAGGAGACGTGCCGTCGTCTTTAAGGACTGGTGTCGAGCTACAAGCCTCAATAAATATTTGGTGATTTTTGTGGCCCGGTGGTTAAATGTGATATGCCGCACTCTACCACAGCGATCTCAAGATCCAAGGATCATACATACTATCCAGCTTCTCAATATCTGGGTGGGCGTTGATTCAAGCCTACACTAAGTACGAACACACAAAGTAATTTGCACCGTTCGTACAGTTAGCGACTATAACATACAATAACAGAACGATTCAGAAACCACTTTGATTGAGCAGCTCATCATTAGCACTACAACTAGTCAGGTAAAATCCAGTGGCCATTGGTTACAAAGACCACATGCAATGCAGAAATCAAGTAACGTTCGCCCTGCTATAATCCTCCTCCAGTGCTTTGGTGGAACGATCCTCTTGGCAATGACATACGTTTTAGGCTCCAATAGACCTTCCTTGAAATCTATCGGAAAGTCTTTGGGTCACTTCAGAAAAGGTGAGCAGTTACCAGATGCTTCATCTTGGACTGTGCTCATAAATCCCCCCACATCTGGCAGAGAAATCCAAAGATGTCTGTTCATTTCCAGCTGCCCTACACCTTTCATGAGGTAGAAGATGTGCATCGCTGATCCCTCTGAATAAATATATATCCTTGCACTTTTTGGACCTAAGGGCTTGGAACGTATATGCTCCTCCATTGGGATCGGATTCCAGAGTAATTTGCAGTGGCCAAGAACAATGCTGTAAACCCTGCTACTGACCCTCATGCTGGGTACATCCATCAGAAAAATGCCGCACTAGGCTTTTGTCTATATTATGCGGAATGTTTCCATGTTCTACATTAACCATGAGACGCAGGTAGTGTAAAATTTCCAAGAAGGGCTTCCAAGATGGCAAGGAAGCACACTGAGCTAAACATTATGGTGCTACTTTCCATCCAGAAGAGGCAACCACCTTCCACTATAAACACTGTCTCTCATCTAGGAAGAATGCAGCCCTGTGCACCTATCAATGTAATAATATCTGACAGTGTCAAGATGTTTTTTGGGTATCTTTCCAAATGTGAATAAGTTGAAGGATTCAAATGTTAAATCCTATCCTAAAAACACACATTCATTCAGTAAATCCAATTTCTAAATACTACACCCACACAGCGATGATGTCTGCAGAACACATCTGAAGAGTTAATATTCAACATGATGTCTTAGCGTGATGTATGACATGTCTGATATACGGCTGTGTCAGCACCTCAAAGACTGAATGCTGAGAAAAAATTAAAAATTCCAAGGGTGATAAGTGTATGCTGGCATGAATGAGGGTAATAGCCCAAAGCTACCAAACCACCAAGCGTGATCTGAGGCAGCAATGATGCCAGGCACTGGTGTGAGGCAAACCTATCCATTTCAATGGCATGTGAAATGAGCCACAAACACACACAGTCCAGGGAAATTCATAAATGTAGCTTGGGATAGTAAATGCAAACCAGATTGAGCCCCAACAGCACATTTTTAACTGCCTTGAGTTTACTGGAAAATGAAACCAAAGGGCAGTGAAATCATTCAAACATATTGAAACCGGTGGTGACAGGTCTTGTCTTTAAGTAGCCCTGTGTAACTCATTATGATATACTGAATAAAGTTTTGTACTGGGATTCAAGTCCAACCATGATGAGGCATTTTCTTTATCTTTTGAAACTTACTAACAAATCAACAAAACAATAAACGGACACATACTTTAGTGGTGGAAGTAAAGAATTTACTCCTGTTACTTAACAACATAGTTTTTTGTGTACTTGTACTTAGTACTCAGTAATTCTTCTTTTTAAGTATTTTTAAGTCTAAGTCAAGTCATTTTTTTATATAATATATTTATTCATGTAGCCCAATATCACAAATTTGCCTAACTTTTTGTCTCCCCCCTCTGGCAGTGATAAATACAGAAACACGATTGACGGCAGGCTCATGACTGCAAGTAGAAATCGGCTGTTCCGTATTTTACAAATGACATCCTGTCCGAGAGCGTTAATGTGACGATAGTGTCTGCCTCTCCAACGGGGAACAAATACACCAATGTTGATCCGTGTTGGTCCTCACTGTCTATCACTCTCCTGTTTTTACACAGATTCTCCCGCTGACTGCTGACCGTTTTTTTAGAATGGACCATCCACTCCAGAAACTTTTATTGAATGATTCTTAGCTTCTGCAACAATCCTGGCAGCTTCTGCGTCGCTATGGTCTCTCACCGATTCCTGACCCCCTCAAGCTTTTGCTGTATGACGTTAGACGCCTCTCAACTCCTGTTCACTGCAAATTACAGAGAGCTTTCCCTGTCAGCGATAGGCTGCTGGTGTGTCTTTGGCTGCAGGGGGGAAGAGTTCCATAGAGAGCCATGTCTAGAGCAGCCCAGTCTCATCACCAGGTGGGTCAAATACCCACGTTTGGTCGTGGCCCTCGGTTTCTGATACCGGCACACAACTTTAGCGTCTGTATGAGACAAAACAAAGGTACTTATTTTAACCCAAACTGCAATCTTCAGAAAGATTTTGTTGCCTCAACCTAATTGACGCCAAAGGATCTGAACATGAGTCAGTATGTGACTAGATGGGAATGAGAACGGGATGTGTAGAAATGTGTTACTCTGCACGCAGCTGACACTAGCTGAAAATATGTTCTGTTATGTCACGTTCCTTGGTGGTGTGCAAGGAGTTGCGAGGGCGGTGGTTGGTCATGGGCCAGGCTTAGAGGTTTGTAAACAGTACAGAAGATGCACAACAATGCAATAAAGTTAAGTATGACTTCAGCATGGGTAATGGTTAAGGTTACAGTTATTGTTCTTGGGATAGGCTAACAAAAGTTACATCTACCTTAATTCATGACAGCTTTAATGATTTAAATCAAAACACACACACACACACACACACACACACACACACACACACACACACACACACACACACACACACACACACACACACACACACACACACACACACACTGTTTTGTGACCAACAGTTGCATTCTGGGTCTCAACTTAGACAGGTGTGTACAATTACACAGTATTTTTACTTGAGTAAAATAGTCTATTACTCTTTTAACCCAGGCTGATGGACTATCCGTGGTGTCAAAGTGTTGACTCACAGTAGTACATACATATATCTAGGTTTCAAAACAGAGACTTAACCTTCATAATCACTCAGCATTGACTGGAGCTAGGTTTTAGGCCAGGTCTCACTGTGGCATAGTAAAGCTGCCTGTCAAAGACAGTGCTGAGAGGAACACAGGGGTGTGCTTATAGAGCCGTCATAAAACAGCCTGAGCCAGGCTAGTAAAGAGCACCGGTTGGAAAGGCTACGGTAGGTGGGTGGAAATCAGAACGCCTCTTGGTCCTGGAAAAGTTCAGGAATGTGCTGAGCGACATTTCTCCGCTTCGGGGAAACAGAACCCCAACAGAGATGTGTTCTGTGATTTGTGTTTTGCCAGGTTGGTAGTCTTCTGTCTTTTGGGCCCAGAGAACGTTGTGTGTTTTGGGTTCTTTATGGCTCACACCATAGCCTCTGTTTGCCATTTGGATAAAGATAATGATGAAATTTAGAATGTTTTCAAAGCTCCTAATTGTAATGCGATTACCGAAAGAGCGACTTACATCTGTTGAGAGGACTTACTTATTCGGTTTCTGGCCTCATTCAGTTTCTGCCCAATTCTCCTGGCCTCGGCTGACCTGTTCAAAAGAATGCAGGTGTTAATGGCCAATTGTAGCAAAAAAATTATAATCGAATGAATTGAATGTGGTAAAGTAACTATAAGCATGCCCACTAAAAAATGTTTTTTCAATTTGCAGGCAATAAAGAATTAAATAGTATTACTAGTAAAGTATTGCATACAACATGTATTAAATCTCTTTTGGCATGTCATCCAAAACACATAAAACAGCTGCTCACTATATAGAAGTCGTCAAAGGTTTGTCTCGGTTTCCAGACAAAATCAACACATTTTGAAAATGCACCTCTGCAGGTGCCAATAGTCCTAATGGAAATGACACATAGCCAATTATAAGTTCTTCCCAATGGCAAAAAGTACAGCACTTTAATATTTTATAGACATCTCTCACTGTTACGCTTCAAATTTATTTGTGGTTTCACTCAGGCATACGACTTTTAATATTGTATTATAATGCCCATAGTTTTAATACATTATAATATCTGTTACAATGCATTTTACAATGTTTTGTTTGTTATTCTTGGATTGATTTGATTCTATCACTTGAACCATTATAACAGTGAATTTATTATAAAAAGATTTTAATCTATTACAAGAATGAAAATGATAATACTGCACTTTTTTCCAAAGGAGCATAGTGTGAGTGACCAGCAATTATGAATAATAAATAAAAATGAATGAAATTACTTATTAGTCATTATGAAATGCTTTACAATGTGTTATATTATTGTTTTGAGGCATTATGAATATTTATGAGTACTTATAACGTTAATTATACAGCTCTTTATGAAGATTATTGAATATATAAGGATGTGATTGTATCAAAAATGTCATACAACTTGTCCTGTAGGTCACTAACCTTTGTTTCAGTAGCTCCTTGTTGTCCTCAATGGTCTGATGGTCCTCATGGTCCCTTATGAAGGTCTCAAAGGCCTCTTGCTTTCCCATAGACAGCTGTGGACCTGAGAGAAAAAGATCCATCACTAAGACATAAGCTGTTTTCTGATAATCAGCAGCTACTGTTCATATACCTACCGTACATAGTACCATCCTATCAAGATGTAAGTAGCTTCTCGTGCTACTGAAATAAATGTACCTACTAAAGGATGTTTTGTCAATTCTTGCTGTGCAGATTTGAACAGTCAGACCTGAGCTATACGGGTTCCCACATCCACAGGTACTCCACTCCAATCTGGCATCCAGATGCTAACTAGAGCCCCATTGATACAGTTGACCTCCCACCTATCACTAATCACACAACTGAGGGCCTATTAGCCAGTCATTCACTGCTTAAAGAGAACATAAACACAAATATAAACAGCATATTGTGAGCATGTCAGCAGATGGCCCCCACATAACTTTGGCAACTTGCCACATGTAAGGAAACTACATCATTTTAGACCTAACATCCTGCTGATTGTTTTTTCTTTTTTTTTTATAGGCTTGTAAGATTATTTAATGAGCATTTTTCTTAAAGTGCTCTACATCTGCTTCAAATACTTTTACCAACGGAGAAAACCAAAACACAACAGTTCACACTGAGTGAAATCAGATTTGATTGAAAATGACTTCATTCACAGATCTAAATTCTGGCAATATTTTAAACTTAAACACACACTAGCACAGGTCTTTGGCTCACCCAGAAATATCCTTCAAAATTCTAATAATTTTGCTGGCATCACTATGGTATATGCAGCAGGCCACGAAGTTTAATTCAATTATTTAAAGATCTTTGATCAGGCCAAAACAGTACGCTCTAAAGAAAGACTGGGAAACGGACGTGGACCTTTAACTGAGTGTTGGGAATGTGAAGAAACTCTAAGAAAATGTCAAGGTCAATTTCATAGTCCAGGTCTTCAGTGGAGTGCTGGAGTTATCAGGCCCCAGACTCAGTGGGCATTTTATTTCATGCCCTGTGGAAGTGATGAGTGCTCCTAGACTTTTTTAAAGGGGGTTAGGTTTAAATAAAGGGGTGGAAGGTAGGGAATCAATCTTTACAGGACTGGTTTACTAGAATTGGTAAAAAAGCGTCTTATGACCAGATGTCTTATAAAAGTACTGATAAGTGGGATAAATATGTCAAAAAAAATGGGGAAAATGTTTATACCCAGAGTTTGGGTAACAGGGATCATTTCTTTAAATTTATATTTTTCATGTTTTGTTTTCATCAGCTCCAGCCCTCGTGACCCTGTAAAGGATAAGTGGTTGAAGATAATGGATGGATGGATTTATTGTTTTTTTCTTTGTCATTTGAAAAGAGTTATGTGAGGTTTGTTTTTCATCTTTTGTATGTATAATGTTAAGGTTAAAAAAATGTGAAAAATTAAATAAAACACAAATCATAAAAACAGAAAATGACTATATTTGCCGTTCACATTGTGTTAAGAAGGGGAAAGGAAAAAGAAGACATGAAGCCAAATGTGTAAGGCGACACATAAAGAACAACATTTCATACGGCTGAATACATTTCACAGCATATATTTTGACATGTCACAGAGAAAAGCACAGGTGTAACTAATAACATTAATAACCAGAAGGGCACTTTGAGAGCACAGACCTCCGCCAAGGCCAGATGCCAAATATCTCCAAAATAAAATGGGTTCTTCCTTGGCCCATGCTACATTCCTCTAACATCTTTGTTCCCATCAAGTGTCCTATTCCAGTTAACCATCACTTACAATACCAGGGCCTCGGCAGTCAAATGCCTGCAGTGAAAAATACCTATTTGCTCCCAAAGGAGACCAAAATGATATGTGGACACTGAATCATGTTGGCAGGTAATGATTAAGAGCTGCTACATGTAGCGTAGCGTAATCAGTCATTATTGTCGTTTGTCACTTTTCACCTTCTCAAATACATGACGTTGCTTTTGTGGTGATACATTCACTCCAAGAAGTTTGGCCGTGCATTCTAGTTCATTCTAGATAAATCTATCAAAGCTCTCACTCTCAACCCAAGAAATCAAATTTATAGCAACAAGGTCTGTGCTTCCAACAAACCAACATTTTTCCCTGTATTTAAGACTGCACTGGATTGTGTATGGCCGACAATTATAATAGAAAACATACAAACCAGCATTATTGAGTAAGATTACAGTGGAAAACCCAAAACTTCACAATGATCTCCAAATACCCCTTCTTGTTAAATTGTGTGGACCTTTGCGACGAAGCTGTTCCAACCAAAGACGTACACAGGACAGTAACTCATACGAGATTCATGTCAGGACAGTCAGGAATTTTTGTTTCTTTATTTTTGGAAAGTCCTGATTGAAACCAGCAGGCATCTCACGGTCATACAGTGCGCTGAAAGAGCCAAGCTCAACAAATCGGTTTAAGGGGTTTCTTGAGGGAAATGCACGCCATTCGACTCTTGTAAAAAAAAAAGCAACATTCCAGGGATATCTAAGAGAGATATGACATCATAATATGTTGTACTAACATCATTTGTGGGGTAATGAGATCAGACAGACCAGGAGCCAACTTTCCTAATTCCTCTTTCCTGAGCTTCGAGTGCTGACAAACCACAGAGGTTTTACAGGGACGGAATGTGTTGTTGTGACTATTGTTGCTGTTTCAACACATTTTTAGGAATGAAATACCAGATGAGTGACTGCACTGTTCCATCAGTTTATAAGAAATATGTCTGACACCAACTGTTTTATGTTTAAAGGAAAAAAAAACTTGATAGAAAAACTACATTATTTCTGGTACACTGCTTGTTCCTACCGGGGCCTCCTGAGCGGGGACTGTGGTGTCTGACTTGCTGAGGTGTCCTATTGTCTTAGGCTTCTGCTCAGATCACTGAAACGTGTGGAGGGGCCTGGTAGAACCATCAGCGTCTCATTACATACTCGCAGGATTTACAGTGAGATCTAAATCTTCCTATAAGTCTCAGGTCTCCTCGAGAGACATCACCAGCCTGAATTACAACAGCAACACCTTGTCCATCCATTAGAGAACTTTTTACACTACAAAAACAATATGAAGAGCAGGAGAAGAAGACACTGTGGCTGTGGAAGAAGTTAATAAATGAACCTCAGGAAAACTCACAGAGGTATCTCGGTGTAGCCCAGTTTGCAATTTAAGGGTGCACATAGTAGAAATCCTGTTCTATGAGGAACTCACAAGACAAACCCCCCCCCCAAAAAAACAAAAAACTAGAATTGCCACCTTGTGCTTGTAAATGGTGAATGCTAAGTAGACTTTTCTAGTCTCCCGACCACTCAAAGCGCTTTAACACTGAATGTCATTTACCCATTCACACCCATTCATACACTGATGGCAGGGGCTACCGTACAATGTGCCACCTGCCAATCAGAACTAACTTATCATTCATACCCATTCATACACCGCTGGGAGCAAGTGTCTTGCCCAAGGACACATGGGCATGTCATCACTTCATCATTTTATCCTATGAGACATTTGTGTGAAGTTGTCATAATTAGCATGTGAATCCTTGAGTTATGGCCAAAGACGCTTTTTAGTGACCTTTCAACTTTGAACACCAAGTTTAACCCAGTTAATTATTGAATCCAAGCGGGAGTTTGGGCTAAATCCGAAGAAATTCGCTAAAGGCGTTCGTGACCTTTGACCCCTAAAAATCGAATCAGTTAATCACTGAGTCAAATGGGGTGTTTTGCCAAACAAGACATCAGGCGTACATAAGGACAGATGGACGGATGGACAGACAACCCAAAAACATAATACCTCCGGCAACAGCGGTCGGCGGCACGTTGGCATAAAAAGCCCCATAATGCTCATCTTTTATTCCAAGATGGCAAAGCTGAGAGTCCAGTACAGAAGGACGTACTATGGAAAAGAGTACAGTCGATTATATGCCATTCAATCAGCATGAACGGTTTCCATGGAAAGGTCATCATCATTATATTCACAGTTAATCTTCAGGGGACAATAATTGCCCTCAAAGTAACCATAGAGGCTGCTGACTACGGCGCCAGAGCCCTCCGATTAAACCGGAATTTAAACACGCATAAACCTTCAGTGACCCATGGAGCACGAGGAAAGGAGAAGTGTAGGGCATTTGTTTTGAATTAGGACAGTATAAAGAACAATGATCTAATGCGACCATATAGTTTGGTTATGAGTCTCCAAGTGGATCATGGAATATACGCTCTCCAGATGTGAAGCACATGATATATAACGCGGTGCACTATTTAAAACATCTGTGTCAATTATGTGTTTCTAATATTTTGCAAATTCCATTTTAGTAAGGTGAATTCAATATGTTACAATGTGATGGCCTCTTAAACGTAGACACTGTAGCATTAAGTGGTGCTTTAAGGAAACCCTGACACAGTGTGTGCTCTGGGATTCCACATCGACGGAGTCAGAAGAACTAAAGTGTGAGCTGCGTCCTCTCTGATCCTCCTGGATCTGCTCAGCGTGTTCTCAAAGCTTCTGCTTCCCAGAGTGCAGAGTCCTTTCTGGACAACATCGAGCCTTCCGTGCTGGTTAACGGCTGATGGAGTTGGGAGTGTGTCCAGCTCTCAGCATTGGCTGCACATAGAGCAGAAAGAGACGGACATTTCTCATGAAGTGGACGAAAAAGTAGACGGACATTCCAGAGCGGACGTGTAACAAGCTAGCAAGGGACTGAAGGATCTGAGATTTGTTTGAGGCGGGGGGGAGCAGCTTTTCCACAACAATATGGACAATTATATACAGCACCAATATTGCTGGCAAGTGGACCGGATTCAGTCTTGTATAGTGTGTGTGTAAGAGTGATGTAATCACACCATGCAATGTGGAAATTAGTAAAGCCGATTAAATTGCATTTTTCGCAAGAACCAACACTTTGACCTACATACAAACTCCAGTACGCTCATTATTACCTATAGTGTTTGTGACACAGACAGGTCACATGTCACATTTTGGGTACTTTCCAGAGTAGGACTCTCCATCAGCAAACTCTAAAGACATAACACAACTGAATCTTGGATTTAACATAAGCCGGTATGTAATGCTTTCTGTGTTGTTTTCCCTTTCACAATGACACAGTTGCCATAACCATCCTGTTAGCAGTTCATAAATAAAAGTGTGACATAAATGCAAGGTCAAAATGAGGCTGAGTTGGTAGTTACAGAATTGCCTGAGGGCTACACAACCCGGGCCTGTGATTCATGACGAAGACTTACCTATGTCAAGATCATCTAAAGGCATATTGGCCACATTGTCAAATGTTTTTTCTTTTTTTTCATAGGCATGTTAGACCCTTTCACTCAATATAAGAGGAACCAACCATGAAAATGTCATTTAAGGGTGGTATTGCTGAGTTTTTGGGTGTCCTGGCCAAAAGTAACTTACAACATTTATTTAAGGAAGTCCAGAATTATGATGAGAGCCGGAATGACTCATCTTGTGTTTGTGAGTCTGAGAGATATGACCTGTGTTCTCTCTCATGATCATGAAACAGCTGGATTCTTTGTTTATCTAATATTGTAATGCTTGGATCCGTTATGACTCGAGACCGACTGACTGACTGGTATTTATATATCTGGTCATGAGGGCCACCAGATGCTAATTGTAACAACGTGAACACTAAATGTGCAGGTAATATGTGGCGGCTGTGGCGTAGTGGAGAGCAAGGTAGTTCTCCAATCAGAGGGTCGGTGGTTCGATACCCGGCTTCGGCAGTCGATGTGTCCTTGGGCAAGACACTTAACCCCAAGTTGCTCCCGAAGGCTTGCCATCGGTGTGGACTGGATGTTGCATGAATGTTAGTTAGAGTCTGATGGTGGCACCTTGCATGGTAGCCTGTCATCAGTGTGTGAATGGGTGAATGATATGTAATATACTACTGATTGTAAGTCGCTTTGGATAAAAGCGTCTGCTAAATGACTGTAATGTAATGTAATATGAAGCGCACATTTTTCTTTCAAGATCATATACTACACTTAAATTATGGATGGATAACTAAAAGTACCAACCAGAAGGACCCACAAACACACACAAAAAACTAAGAATAGACCAAAACCACCACAAAGACACACAAAACGACTACAAAGAGACACAAAACGATAACAAAAAGGGGCAAAAATAACCTCAGACAATCTAAATACAAAAAGTTGAAAACAATCACAAAGTGACACAAAACATCAACTTTAGGAGGCTTTATAACCATCTGCCTCTGTGTCTTTCCTCTATCTAGGAGGGTCTGTGGGGCGTTTTTGCATGTCTGTGCCGCCCATTACTACAGTATATAAAAAAAGCACACACAGACAGCATTATTAAACTGTTTGGTGGTAAAGCAGCCGATGCCCCATAGAATCCATAGAACCCATGGAGGTCATCATGTCATCATGAAAAAGAAGAGAGAGCGAGAGAGAGAGAGACAGAGAAGGGAGGACTTATGGGGGCAGGTGAAAACCAATCCTGTGGCGAGATGACCCAAATGATCATGCTTGCTCCGTAGTACATAGCATACCATTCTGAGCGACGATTACACATGGCACTTCATTTATCAGTGGTTTTTATAAACCACAGCTTCATAGCCGTCGGTCACAGTGCTCCTCATTGTCCCTTCGATGAATGACTGACTCGCTTACTAAGTCTAACTGGACCGAGTTCAAGCACGTGTTTGTTTTCTAATAGGCTCTTCTTTCAGAGACCCTGTTTGCAATTACCTCTGCGCTGGCCTTATTACCGCACCGTGCAGCATTACACAAAAATGTCAAATAAAGGATGAGGGGAGCTGTGGTTAGCACAGACAGGAGCGCAGCCTCAGCGTGATGAGTTGCTGGCTCATACGCTCGTTGCCCCCGTGGCTATAACCGAGCTCGTTATGAGGGCTCAGGTTCATCATCACACTTAAGGCTCCACTTAACCGAAATTAAACAGGAAAAGACAAATAAATGCTGCCGCTGGCCGGGAGAGCAGATCTCAGAGCTTGATTGTCTCGACTTTCGGGCAGCGTCCAGAATCCGTTTAAACCAAGTTCATGTCTTAAAAAAGTTAGACTGACAATCCAAGAGGAACTGCGGTCTGAAGTCTCTGCTACTTTACTCTGCCATCTCCGAGTCTTCCATATACTTTCATTAAAAACCTAAACCATCTGAAGGCACACGCTGTGGCAAAACTAGATGGAGATAACCTAATCTACTGCAACAATGTGATGAAACTCAGTTCAAGACCACATGTGGGATTAATCTGCCAGTCACTGAGACAAACCGGCTTCTGTTTGATAAGATCACATTTGATTTCTAAATTACAGGTTTAATATACTGTTGTACTGTCTGATGTTGCTTTGCTGACGGGATTACACTGGGATGAATGACCTCTAAATGCATGCAATCCCACTGATGACATTGTTTAGAAATAAGACAATGTAGGGAGACTCTTGGCTGTCCAGTAAAATCCAGAAATCAAGTGTTGGTCATGCCCCACGGGCCCACACACAATCAGCATGACCACACAGAGCTGCCCACATTCCTATCGGGGGAGATCACCTGTCTGTACTCCTAACGCTAATTCATTATGAAGTCCTCACTTCAGAAAGTTCAGAAAGACAGTGTGTCATTGAAAAATAGCCTGTCTCTACAAAAAATGTAGTTCCATACAACTAAACTGCATTATCAACTTGATTTTTAGGGAATCGTCTTTTGTTTGGGTTTACGTTTGCAGTTTTTAACATATGTTGTGAACTGAAACTAAACCAAAGTAAAAATGCAACAAAACTACTTGGTTGAGTTCAGTAAAATCATATTTCTTTCTGCTTAAAATAAGAATGTTTGTTACATTATTTAAGCTAAGGGCAATTATAAAAAACATCTTTACAATTCTCAATGTTGGTAAAATTTGCCTTGTGAAGAAAAGCAAAAAAAAAAAAAAAAAAAAAAAAGTCTGAATAAAGCTGTTAAAGTACCTCTTTTGGTGTACTGTACAGCTGGTCCTCCTTGGTCGGCTGAGATGGTGTCCGTGCTTCCTTCCCCCAACAGTGGCCCTGTTGTTGAGGCACTCTGGGAGGCCGGGCTCTGGCCACTGGGGATGTTAGCGAGCTGAGCAGCAGCATCCTGGGCCCTTTTTTTCTCCTTCTTCAGCATCTTAACGAGGACACCTGTCGGAACCGAGTTAAGGACTCTACTTGTCTTTCCTTTGGACAAAGTATCGGATGTAAAAAAAAAGGTAGTTTCACTCAGTAGCACCTCTTTCAACTGATGTAATAATAAACATGGAGACCAATCTAAGAATATGAGGATGGGTAGACAGTAGATGGCTGAATCGACAATATACAGTAAAACCATTAGCATAAATTGTGATTTCTTAAAGGCAGCTCGATACATTGTGAGCTTTTAATGATGGTGCTGAGATGGTGCTGAGCCCAGAGTCTGACCCGTAGACTGTATTTCAACGTCTTGATCCCCCCAATTGCCTGGCGATCAGTGTGAACGGACAGGCAGATGACATTTCTAAAATGCAAATTACATAGAATAAGTGTCAATTTGATCATAAATGTATCTTTAAAGATATTCAGTTAGTTGTGTCTTTCTAACTACCGTGATGCAAAAGTAGCTAACAAGCTGTAGCCGTGCAGCTGCCCTGATCACTACTGCGCAGATTCTGGCTCTAATGACGTCCATTAAACACAACATGGCAGGGTATCCAGGATTTATATTGGCTTCACTTTTCTACAGCGGGAGCAAGTGGAGCACGTCGTCCGTCTATGGCCTGACCTTAGAAGATGTCATGGTCTGGTATGAATCAGTGGAGAGCAGAGGAACCAAGAGAGGCGGCAGTGATCTACCAAGATTCCACACAATAGTCTCCCGCTGATGAGGTTGCACGTGTGTGTTTGTCTTTTAAAATCCAAGTGTAGATGTGTCCGTACGTATGGGTGCACTTGTGCGTGTGCAACAGAGAGTAATTGTGTGGTTAAATAAAGGGGCTGAAAAGGCAAGAACCGCCGCTTAGATCCTGTTCAGATTTTCATTGCCATGACACGTTTCACTTCTCCATGTGCAATGTCTCCATGCATTAGGACCATTTACTGTAATCGTTTCCTCTGTTCCATGCACTGTACTTTGCTTCCAACTCCACAGTGCCATTTTGAATTTGATCAACTGCCTCCTGCTTAGGCTCACTTTTTCGTTCAGCACTTTCAAATCTGATTATCAAAGTGACCGCCGCCTTGTGACATGAAGAGCTGCTTTCACAGTATAACAGGAGTCAACTGTCGGTGAGAAAGAAGACGACGGTGCCATCAGAGGCTTTTCTTTTTGCAATCAGAAGCGCTGATAGAGGGAAAATTGTAATTATGTGAACTAGATGTGCATTGGAAAATTATAACACGATTAAGTCATTTTACAGAGCTTTGCCAAGATTGCTTTTAAAATGTCAGCAGAAAGTAAGAAATCAAAGCTTGTCACCGGCTAGCAGGTAAAAAGCTTAGTTCAACTTATACTAGAAGAAGTATTCCTTTACATTACCTACATGAATAAAACATTACAGTCTCATAAAATATGCATTCAGCTCCCTGTGTGCCTGTTTTTCCACTATAAATGGAAGTGTGCTTGATGGCCTAATCACAACCCATAATTTAGAGACAACACATTAGTCCGTTCTTCAAGCACGGGCCTATCATGAGATTAGCAGACATCTACTTGTGGTCGGGCCGAAACTGTGGCGGTCAGCAGATACTTCGGGACGTTCAAAGAAAAAAAAACTGAAGAAGTCAGAATGTCATTATTTTGGATGATGAATGGACGTAGTTTTGAAGGGGATGGAGACGTTAATTTATGCTCCTGTCAGCCAATACAAAGGGGATGTCAGGGGGAACAATAACACAAAGGAACCAAGTCTCCAATTGCAGTTTCCAATGAAACCAACCATGCAGTCTTGTCAAAACTGCCGAGATCTAAACCCTGACACGATTCCAAATGACCTACAGAGGCCAAGTTTTACAGAGAAATATGGCTGTTTCTGTGGGTTCTATGTCATTGTTTCTTACAAGTCATTACTTCAGACTCTTGTTCACCAGGTTTTCCCATTATTGAGATGGCGTCTGATATCTTCATCTATTCTGAACAAACCGTGGACTTATAGAATGGGATGAACATTTCTTTTAGGGGTTGCACGTTAGATCTGTGGGAGGCTTCGCATGCCATGCTCTCAAAATGTGGTCGAACTCAGCTCATGATGTGCATTCCATCTCTCCTTCTCATCTTCCATGTCACTCTCTATTATGTCGTCCAATAAAGCAGACATCACAGGAAATAAAGAAAATGCCTTTAAAATGACGGCAGCTAGAAAAAAGGTGCAGTGCCAATCTCGCGTGGTGCCACAAATTGCTCCGGTTTCGAAACAAGTATGAAAAATCTTTTAAGATGCTAGATTACGATTACAGTATTGGAGGAAGGATTCTGCAGTATGGGGGACACAAAAACAAATACTATTGGAGTGAAGCTACTCAAAGGAAATCAACTAGCTGTTTAGTTAGTATCTATTTTGAGCCAATTGAATTTAGGAACTTTTTTTAAAGATCCAAACCACAAATATTGTTTTTCTGCGTTATCAAAGAGTCAAGAGTATGACAAAGCAATTATATTTTTGGGGCACTTTTAATAATGCACAATACACTAAAAAGATTTAAATAACCCTTGCACACAACTCTCGTCAAATACCAACGCTTAGTGTCTTTTCAAAATATACTTCCCTTGAAGGTTTACTTATTTTTTAGAAATAAAACTGCTTGGTTAGGTTTAAGAAGCAAAACGACTTGTTTGAGTTTAAGAAAAGATTGTGATTTTGGTTCAAATAAGTATTTTTGTTACTTACCAAGGTAAAATAAGTCAAAGTTGCACAAACAGCGGCCTCCTGGGTGAAAGTTCTGTGTTTGTTTGACCTGTCCAACCTCTCCACCCCGCCTGCCCATACAGAACTAGTTGCTCTTTATACTATTTCAGTTGCTCTGATGGTTTACTAATGATGAGGATGAGATACTGTAGCACTTCATTGGAAAGTTTCATGAAAACTGAGGGCTATGTGGTCGATGAAGCTCAAATAAACTGCTTTTGTAAATCCTTCAAATGTGTATGCTCTATATTGCGTCCAAGACAAATCTGTATGATTGCTGGAATATCAAACAGATCAGAGTTTCCGTGTCAGTTACTTAAAGAATGTGCAGTACACAAAGATTAAAGAAAGAACCCACGAGACTGAAGCCAGTTGTCCAAACGACACCAAAGACTTGCCAACGCTGATGTAAACTCCTGCATCAACAGAGCACTGAGTGGTGAGTAGGTTTACAACTAAAGCAGTATCCTGTTCTATTGAGCCCTACCCTGCCACAAATCATTCAAATACAAGCTCATGTAGCTATAATCAGTTTAATCCAAGACTGGGCAAACATTTCCGATCTGCAAAAGGACTGATTAAGGTAATTTCATTCAATCAGCACTCATTTGCATATATGCTTAAACAGCGTGCAGCTGGCAGCAAACAATAATACAAAAGCTCTTGGCTGCATCTCTGTTAGACAACTGTAAATTCTGGATTTTACAGAGTTCTGGATGAGCTACACAGCTGACTCACAAAGGCACAATCAAGGGACAGTGGCAGCAAGTGATGATGATTACATATCTAGCATGATGAGACCCAGAGTTCACTAATACAACTTTCAAACTATCCAAAAGAGGTTAAAGGCATAACGTGTTGAAATTATGGAATTCTCTATAAAAAAGTCATTAAATATGTGCTTTATGTATGATTTTTTTTACATTAAGCACTTAAGAACAATCTAAAGCAATGTTTTTATCCCTGCTTTCTCTATTGTCTCCCCAGCCTTTTTTCAACCAATAACGCAGAAAACGTCAAACCGGTGATGGCACTGAATGTAAAGTCGGGAGATGACCGAAGTCATTAGGATGCAGTGTCTGGGGACAAACATATGTGCCAATCCCTCAGGCAGATGTCCACATATTTCACTGGCTGACCAAAGTCCCTAGAGCCATGCTACTTGTGTGGCTAAATATAAGGAACTAACCATCTCCAGCCCAGTTCATAAACTACTGCAGCTTTGAGACCCAGAGGTTGTTTTTTTCCACTTGCTTAGTTTTAGCTTTTAGCAATAAATTTAACTGTATTATTTTTGATTGAGTGGAATTTGAGACACAAGTGTCTCGATGAAAGAAATCATGCTGAACAATGTCCAAAGCTGTTACAATGATCCGGGAAACCCCTGCCAATGCAGTAAACACGCTTTGAGATGTGCTGTAATACTGTTGCAATTTTGATTTAGTATCAGCCAAATCTCTACTGAATACATGTGAGTCAAGACGAAATAAAACTGAATAATCTGATAGTTGTGATATTACCATTCATCTTTTACTTGAAAATGTTGTCACTTTATGGCCCTGGATCACTGCCAGAAGACAATATTTAGATCAGTAGACTCAATAGACCACGAGTTCAGAGTTTGCTGCTAAACATCAACCTGTTTAGTTAATGTAACTATCAAACTAATGACATTAATTTGATGTGTGCCTTAAAGTTGCCCTCCAGCTTCTATTCCAATAAGAGAGCGACAGAGGACGGATCCTTCTGCCTCTCCAATGGAGCTAGTGGTGAGGTTGCAGATTGCAACCAACTCAAAAGTCCTCCGCTCAAACTTCCCCTTCCAATCGTGTTCAAGAACGTTGGTGACCTTCAGGTAAGCTTAATGCTAAAACTTCTGGACAGGGGACTGAAGCAGTTATATCGTTGTAATATAGAAGTCACAAGACTCCTCTGACCAAACAGTAATCCACCTCACAGAACACGGGAGTTCCTGGTCCTCTGCTGGATTGATCGGTTAGTTAGTTAGTGTTACTGTGCGACTTTCAGATCCAAACTAACTTGGCATCCATAGCAGTACATTGCTTAGCTTTCCTGCCCTCTGAGTTACTGGAAAGAAGCATTCTGACGTTAAAACATAATTATTCGAACAGATATACAGATATATCATAGAAAACAGGTCAGCAGTGATGAAAGTCATCTGTGTTATGTGTAGCAAAGAAAGGATTTGTATTTGGGCAAATGTAGTATGGCCAGTATTTTCATTGCAACTTCATTTTGACATTTTCTGTAAAATGCTAGCAAGGGTTTGGAAGTACTGTTTCAAGACACACTTGACTTGGCAGTACAACGACCATTTCACCACAGTGACAGAAATTTGGGAAATTCTGAGTGCTACCTGGGATTTTCACGTGCAAACGCAACGTTGCTCTTTAAAGTCGGCAGTGTTTGTTAGTCCTCCTTGTTTCCCTGTCATCGTGTTAGTGGTGGATGTGTCATAACTCTAGCAGAGTCAACTAAGCACTTCCAGGTGCCCCACTCCCATGCAGAGTCTACCATGCATGGGAACACGCAGGGCCAGTGGGTAGAGATACAACCTTTTTGTTTGACAGGGAAATTGGCATAATTAACCCTGTGAGGACTCAGCGGCAGCCCGGGAACAGTAAGCCTTAAGCAACGGGAACCTTTTGGCTCCCAGGACCGGTTTTAGCCGGTTAGTATGGGGGTGGAACAGTTCTACAGACATGGAAAGCATAGTGATAGAATTGGTCTGAATCTAGTTAGTTATTAGGACTCTGGTTGGAAATGATGTCACCCCTGCAGGGTCGGTCAAACCAGACTAAAGTGTTACTGCGTGCAGACAGACCACCCTGACTGAGGGATTGACAGTTTAGGCTACTGCAACTTTATATACAAACTTTACAGAGAAATAATGGGGGGGGGATATGGTCGGTAGAGCGTGTGCATTACTGGCCGAAGTATGTGCTTTTAAACACGCACAATGGCAATTACTTTTGCATCATGTCAAAACCGGCGTATGACATTTTGAGAGGGAAAATCCACAAAGAGGAGAGGATTTCATATTACGCACGCTCGGTCCAAGAAATACTGCGGTGAAATATCTGCATGATAATATTCTATTTATTTTGGAGGGCTGAGGTTTTTGTGGCGAAACAATCAAGCAGACATCTCAATTTCCCTACTAATGCGCTGTGATCTAATGACAAGCCGCAGCGAGAGGGGTTGAAGGGGGAATAATCCCATAAAGCTATTAGAAATATCATATTCAAAATTCAAATACCATAATTATGATTAACAGTCATTATGATGAACTGCCGTCGTCAGATGAGGATCTTTCAGAACGTATACTTTAAAGCAACATTTCGTGTGTGTTTTGGGGTTGCGGTGATGAATGCGAGACTACTTGCATTTCATAATTTATGCGTTTGTAGAAGCGTTGTAATCCAACCATGCAATAACAGAGGCAGATTTACTTCAGGATAAATAGCTTTCTCCTAACGAGGATTTGACTTTCAACAGTGGGTGTGATTAATCTGTAATCTGTTTCTATCAATTTAAAATGCAAATTCCTGATATGCACTGTATAGAGTTCAGATTTCAGCCTGCTTCTCTTCATATACCTGGTGTTGGCGGCTGCTCCAAACCTTTACCTTTTCAGTTCTGGGGGAAGTAAAAAGCAAGAGAACTTGAGCAGTCTTAAATTCTGCCACACTACTTGCGTTTTATAGCCCTTTATAAATAACTGACTTATTGTTGTTTGTTAGACAAGTTATCTACAAACCATAGGAATAAACCTAAGACAGCTGCATCACCTGAAAAGGATACTGATCTCGTTATCCCGTTGCGTCATCATCTCCTTTAGTTTGGTCACTTCTGCTGCACAGTGGTGGCTCTCTTGAATCACTGCCACTGTTGCTGCTGGTGATGCTTGCCCGTCACTGTGTCTATTTCCTCCACTTTGCTTGTCCATGATCATTATCTGTACAAATAACATAAAAGAAAGATTGTTGACCTTTAATGGAAGTTAAGAGAATGGCTTCTTTTTAGGGGGGATAAATGTATAACAAGTGTTTTTAAGAATGACATAATCTGGTTAGTGAATTGCACTCCATCAAATTATATTTTTAAGTGAAAGCTCGAGTAATAGATACGCAATTGAATGCCTTTAAACTGTTGTAAAAATGCCGTACCTTGATTAGAATGCAAGCCAGTGGGTTTCCATGTTTTAAAAATATTTTGTAGCTTAAAAAACACCTACATGAATTGGCAGCTTACTATCTACTACGCTTGGGTATGCTGTTGAGAAAAAACATTCAGTAAAAACAAAACCCTCTAATGCCGTGAATGTAAACAAGCTGGAAAACACATTTTGGTATCTTCTGGAAAGTGGCGCTCTTCTTAGTCCTGTGGTATTCCCTAAACATGAATTAAATTCCCCTCTTTTCCCTGTCTGTAATATCACTCCTCTTTCAATAATACAGCAGGCTTAAAGACAGGTGGAAAACATGTTAAAGGATCTGAGTGTTTCCCACATGGAGAGAGACACAGAAGAAGAGAAAGGTGCAGAGGCCCGAGGTACGCTGCATGGAGGCACACTGAAGAAGACAGTGGGTTTCATGCCTCCGCTGCAGAGTGACAGCAAGCATACATCGCTAAATAACGGAGGTCGAACTGCCCATCTTAGCTCGCAGCGCTGCAAGAGCAGAGCGTCGGGCATGAACGAGCTGGGCAGCGTTCGGAACGAAAGGAATCAAATTCAAACCAGATCCGAATTCCTTCAGAATCGGTGAAGTGTGACTGGGGTGATGCTCAAGAGGAATGTAAACTGAACAGGAGATAGAGTTTGCGGATCATAACAAACTGAATGAGAGATAAACAGACATTGGAGTGGGATCTGGAACTGCTTCTGGTGGCCCGCTCTGCTCCGACTCCACACCACAGCAGAGCGCAGGAACGGTGTTTTCCCTCCGCTCATTTAGCAGCAGTGGGCCGGCGGCCGCTGTTTGATTAATGCTGAATGGACTCTGTGACCGAGCAGACTCTCTCCAAAACAAAAAAAGCTTCAAGAGTTTATGTTTTCTAACCAACATCTGGCAAACAACATGCAACTGCAAACCTCTTCCACTGCAGCATGACATATTGTCAGTGGATTAGGAAGAGAGCCATAGCCCCCAAAAAAGGCCCAGACTCCACTTTTATGAATAAATATGAGATTAATTGAAACAAGTCATTCAGGTGCTTTCGTCCCAAATAATAAAACAATATAATAAAACACATAAAGTTTACTTGTTTTGAAAACATGTTTACTGACCCATTCAATAACAGGTTACTACATGAGCTTACTTTCAGCAACTATGAGTGCTTTCTGATCAAATTGAAAAAAAATTTTTTTAGTTTTTGGCTTTAACTTATCAAGTAAATGTTGATTGCAAAAAAAGAAAAAGGGACCAGGAGGCAAAAAAGAGAGTGATAAAAAATAAGAGAGAACTCTGTACGGGCATTCTCTAGAAGGAGGGATCATTACGTCACAAAACCTGCCTACTTATTAATACTACCAGGTTTAGCATCTTGCTTTGCGAGATGAGGGCGAGGTTGAGGTTTAATTGTTTTGTAAAGTCTAGTGTTTTGTCCATAAAATACCAGAAAGTAGATTCAATAAGGGTCATTAAAACTTTGAGCATGTGAAATGATTAAAGTCATTTCTCAGCCTGCAGTTGTACATCACATTTTGTGTGCATATGAAAAAAATGATCAAATTTCAGTTGATCTGTTGACTGATCAATAAGTCAAATAGTTTCAGTACTCATTTCTATTATTATTTTAACAGAAATACTGCACTGACAGTTCAGAATAATGTTTTGTTTGTAGGTTTGTCTTGGCTTAGTTTTTTTAAGCTGGCCTGCCAATTCTTTTGACCAAATTGACGATTGCATGTCACATTACACCTTGCCTCTAATTAGATGGCAAATACCTGCTAAACAACAAAACGTCTAGACTTAAGGCAAGCCGTGGGAAAATAAACAGCCCTGGATGAGATTGGTCATCAACGATTCTTATATATATTTTTACTTTCTAGCCTTAAGAATAAGGCATATGATTTACAGTGACAGGTTATGTTGAGGCCTGAGGACTCGCACGACAAACTGGACAGAAAACTTCTCCTGCTGCCGCACTGGCATGGTGGTGACCCGTGGATCTATTCATGGACAGGAGGAGGGAAACAAACAGCAGGTCATACGGGGAGACGTGCGTGCAGATTGTGGAAATATATATTACCTTCAGCAGGGTGAAACAGTGCTGGATTTTTCTCATGTCTGGTCCCAAAGATAGTGTCACATCTGGATCAGGGTCCTCCAGGTAGGCCTTGACTAACTCTTCCAACCTAAACACACAGACACACGCAGATGCTCTCTAATAACCCACCGAAGCTTAAACCAGAGCCACATTCCATGTTACAGTCCCTCTCCATCACACTCAGCACAGGCTCAACAGACACTCAAACAGTTAATATTTATATCCGATGTTTAAAATGTGGCCCTGGTCAAAAGAAAACTATTTACTTAAACGTGTGTTCCAGATCCACTGGGCCGTTCCGTTGATAAACTATCACTGGATGATATTCCAAACATTGGTTCTTTTGAGCTCTGGAACGGGCCACTGGAAAAGATGGACAGGCAGCCGGCCAGACGGATCCGATGTAGGCACGATAACGTGCGGTTTTTATTTTCCACTGCAAACTTGTTCGGCGCAGAAACACGCAGGGTTTACATGACGAAGGACTTAAAACAAATGTAGCGGTCTTTCTTTCAGGGCCCTGCGAGAAACCGGTGGTTTTGTGATACAAAGTTGGCTCTTGGAGAATGCACTTCAGTGCCATGTACAATATTTTGTAAGACAAAAAGCAACATCTTTCAAACTCCAAAATTTGACAGTTTCCAAAAAGGGGTTTTCCGAAGGTGTGAGGTGATATGTTAAGTAAAAAATAGAAGCAAACTAATAGGGTATTTGGAAGAGAAAAAAAAGAGATTTAAATTGACAACAGCTTGTATGGGAATGGACTGAAAACACTGAAAGGAGCAGGATGCTCCTCTCTGAAGGTACAATCTGTATGTGGCAGCAACGAAGTCAGCCTGATTGGTGAATGTGGTCACAACAGACATCATTAAAGGCTCCCTGTGTGACTTTGACCTCAAACAGGGGCAAATCGAGGATAACCACTCGAGTAGAGACAAAATGCTAAAAAGGTGGACTGATGGGACCAAGGCACGGTAAATACATCAGCACTGATGATGGGGGGGGAGGATGTGCCAAATCCCTGATGGAACCTCTGCCCTGAACTCTGGCCCTGACTGTCTGGGTCCCTCTTCCATTTGAGTATAAGAGCAGAAATAGATCAGTCCTGGCTGAGCGGAGCCCTGGGAAACTCCATTAGATCTGGTCAAGCTTCAGCGAATGAGGTTTCATCTTGAGCATTGGTGCATAGCCAACAGTATAAGTTATGTAGGCACTTAAGGCAAACCCCAGATACTTATAAATCATGAAACATATTTGCTCAGGAATCTCTGGGTTTGGAGCATTACAAATACAAATTACAGATTAAAAAAAGACCATCTGCTCTCGTCCCCGGGATCTGAGGTGCACTGTAAACATCCTAACAGGCTGACGGGGCCAACGCAGCACTTTACACGTCTGCACTGTCCTGAGATGACAGGCTCACAGAGGCACACACACACAAAACACACACACACACACACACACACACACACACACACACACACACACACACACACACACACACACACACACACACACACACACACACACACACACACACACACACACACACACACACAAACACACACATTGCACAACCTGTGATTCTGTGGCTTTCGGAGTCTGATATAATATTTTTATGAAAAAAAGCCTGAATTGTATCTTTTTTTTCCAGAAACTTGCACTTTAACTGCGACAAACAATATTGGCCTGCTGCAAATTTTTTCTTATGAATTTCAACAGTCATTTTAACAGCCCCCTCAGTCACTTCATTCTGGGGCCTAGCCTGCGTGTAACTTTAATCAACATTCATACATCAGTAATATAGGCCTATGTCAGTTTCAATGCATATATGCTCCCCCAACCCCTTTGTGCTCCTTATAGGCCATAATATCTAGGTTATGTAGAGAGACTGACTGGCATAAAGGGACGAGGAATCAGGGAGCAAGAAGAGGAAAGATACCTCTGGATCTCCTCCACAGTTAGCTGCTCGTCTCTCTGTTCTCCTGTCAACATGGCCAGCTCTTCCTTCAGAGACTGGATCTCCCTCTTCAAACGGGCTATTAGCTGAAATACACAAAAAAAGCAGGGTTAGAGTTGGTGGACTACATGTGCTCAAACACACACACACACACACATACACAATGTGAAGCACATTTGGCACGTACAGTACATGCAAAGACACACACTCATGCACTAGCAGACAGAATCTGTATCGCCGGGGCCAACTGATGAGACAATCCTTCTGAATATGGTCTTGCGGCTTATCTTGCAGATGCATTTTGAGGACAAACTTAAGTGATTCCAGGCAACTGGATGCTCCAATGCAGGAAGCAAAACATAAATTAGCATTAAAAAGCTACGGTAGCAAAAGAAAAAAATTGTACAGTTAAAACCCTCTGCTGCTGTCTTTCCACACGTGTTTGGTTAGGGCCTTGCACACTGAGCCAACCGGGTGGTTGCTGTTAGTAACCGCTGCCCGGGTCTTTTCACTGTATATATGAAAGAAAAATATCCCACTGAGTCTAGACATGGCTTCTTAAATAAGTACTTAGATAGCAATCTTTCAAAAAAAATAAGATGCAGAAAGAATGCCGATTGCTGTCAAAAAAACATGATCAGAGAAGAGGAGATGTGACAAGACCAGGACATTGGTTTCATTAACAGTCTAAAGCATCATTCCACTGATTGATACTGACAGCAACAGGTTTTCTAATCTGGGCACCCTAGGTATGGTTTTCTCCACCTGCTGAGCATAGGTAGGCCAGAGACAACCATGTTACTTAAACACAATATAAGACAAAAAAATCTATTTGAGGCATCAAAGAAGAATCCTCCAGATACAGATGAGTCCAGGCCCCGGCCTTGCTGACATAGTAACCTTTAAACTTTGGAGATAAGCCTGTGTCGCTCTGGTTCTCCTTGCTGGAAGGGTCCATGCCTCCAGAGGTCAGTCTAAGTGGCCTCGTGTAGGCAGGGATTAGCAGGCGTCTAGTTACCTAGCACCTACAGGATCAGTGAGTTCAGATCAGAAGTTAAGTTACATGTACGTGAAGTAGCCAAAAATAAGAGATTTTGACAAGCTGTTCTGATGAGACAGGAACATTTCAGGTGGGTGTACTGGCTATCTTGTGTGTTTTAATGCCCAAAAATGTGTTTTTGGACCAGAGGACCTTTTTCATAGTTCTAAACCCCCCCTTTTTCTTGTGTCTGCACCGCAGGAACTATAGGAATAGTTGTATTTTTTGGACCGCTGATTTGAATGATTTTTCAGAGTAGGTACTCCCACACAAGAGGAACCGCGAGAGACTTAAGTGTACTGTGATTGGTCACAAGAGCCAATAAAGCATTGGCTAACGCTGGTTTTATTTACTTGTTAATCGTGTGAACAGACAACGCAACACTCCCAAAGGTTTCTTCCTTTTTTTCTCCCCGTTACAGTTTTTTAGGGGAGTTTTTCCTGTGCCGAAGGCAGGGTCCCGGGACAGAGGATGTGTGTACAGATTGTAAAAACCTCTGAGGGTAATTTGTGATTTGTGATTATGGGCTATATAAAATAAATTGAACTGAATTGAACACAAACAATAACTTGTATTGAAACAATGGAAGAAAACACAGACAAGTGGACTGGCAGTGAAGTCCAAAAGTTAACTCATTCATGAGTTTAGTGAGTTTACTCAGTAGCAAAAATGCTAAGACAGTATACAAACGCTAACCCAGTAGCACTGAAATTATAAAACTTGTTTATATGTTTGTGGCATGCAACAGATTTTTCTACTTTGAATGTTGGAAGTTCAACCGTAGCTCCAATAATAAAGTACTTTTTTAAAATCTATTCTTATATTACTGAAAAAGCTAAGAGCTTGTGGAACATAAGGCTTACAATACCTCTATTGATGGTGCGAATGCAGTCAGTGCTAAGGAATTATTTGTTGTTCGTGCAACAGACCTGTTAAATAGGATTAAATCCTAAATCTCCTGGTCCACAACAGGAGCAAGAGGTTAGAGGTTAGCCCACTTGACATGTGCCCTTATTTTGAAGCTGAGCATGTTATTAGCAGTATGCCGTTACTTGAACTTGAGGCGCTATGATTAAATGTGAAAGGGGCCACATCCATAGCAGGCAACAGGTAGCTAATAGTAAAAGATGTTGACTGGCCATTTATTCATTTGGTAAGTCTCCTGTAAAAAGGGGGAATCAGTGCAATAAGAGGATGACCCTTCAATATTAAATTTGAATACATGTGTGTAATTACATGCATTAGCATGGTGTTACTTTGGTGTTGGCCTATAGGCCAACACCAAAGTAAATGGATGGTGTAGTCTTTGAAAGGAAGTCAGACCAGTTGTAATAAAAATTCTTCACAAATCACACTACAAAGTGAAACCACCTAAAAAAACAAGTGGTGATTGTTCTTTTTCTCACATGACACACTTCTCTCTTGAGTATAAATCCCACTTTACTAGTACTGCTTGATTTGACCACACTGCAAAATACTAAAGCAGACTGAAAGGCTGGGACTGTCTCAGTGGCAGAGAACAAATACAACAAAAAGCGGTGACTCCTGACACAAAGTTGCTAGGGAGCTATGAGGTTCAGTGAACACTTAAATCAAGGTCAAAAGGTCAGACGGAGTCATCCAATTCAGCAAAGCGTCGCCACTCCTAGCTATCACATCTTTCGACTGGAAAGTCTAAGGCAGTCACACATTGTCAACTCAAGATGCTCTTGAGGAGAAACAGACCTGAAAGTGTGGTTTTGGGTAGGAGCCACTTAGCTAAATTAAAAAAATTCACCCCAAATCCACCCCATATCATATTTTCTAACATCTTAGCTGACCCTCCCTCACCAGAGCCGCTCCCTGCATCTCTTTTTTGGAGCACTTGGTCTGATGTAATTCTTCCAGCTGCATCCTGTAATGTTGACCGCCACTTGTTGGTCAGTGGAGTCTATTTCAGAGCGCCCAGCCCACACTGGTACCACAGCACGTCGGCATGCTTCCATACACTCTGAATAAAAACTGACTCAGGCCATGTCACTGATGATGCCAGCATGTCCTATGGAAACCCAAGTCAGTGCAGTATGCAACAAGGAACACTACATGTTTCTCTGTGCTGAGACAAACATGCTACATTAATGTCAAGCCCCGCCTCCCGCTACTCGGTCAAGCTGTCAGAGCTACCATGGAGCCCACAACGTCACTAAATGCACTCCGTCAAGAAATATGATTTAATTTTGGGAAAAAAAGAAAAAGTGATATCAGAAAGAGACACACAGAAGGGTCTATGATATGCATTTGAAGGATTTATCCAGGATGTCAAACTGATTCAGCAGTGAAAACAGGTTAAAGAGATCAAGACAGAAGCCAAAGCTACAGATCACAGTTTAAAAGTGAAAAACCACATTACCTGGTGATCAAGACAGAGGACAATGAAATGAAGGAACAACAATGTTCCTGTAAAGCAGACTAAGTCTTTATTTACTGTTACGATCATTAAAAAGCAAAAGCAGCATGTGTAGACATTCAGTGTACCTTCTGTAGCTAGCATAGCATAGACCTGCTAACGCTAGTTAATGATGTGGTAACGAAGAAATGTTTAAGAGACGTATATCTCCATCAAACCTCTCCAGGTAACAAGTATCACTATTACACAACGTTTAACCATGACGAGCTTCAAATCCACTGAAGTCTGAAGTGGTGGGACCCTGATCCGAGCTGGGATTGGCCAGTCTGTGTTCGAAGGGTCAATTAAGTTTAAAACAGTAAAAATAAAACCAACTTTAAATCTTAAATCCTCTCTTTGAATTTATACATTGTACTATCCATCCTGTGCAGAAACCCTCCCACAGTAAACAGCACTGCAGTATAACCAACGGTCACATCTCAGATGCATATGTATTATATAGTGTGCCGCTCACAAACATGCTGCTATTATGGGGTCTCTTTTTATGAAAGAGGAGGATTCAGAGCCCACTACACCTAAACATGGGTCTTATATCCTCCGCAACAAAATGATAACACATGGGCTGTGTTTCATGCATGGCACCATTAATTTAAGGCATTTTAGACTACGGTGAGGAGCACTGGACTGAACCACACACCACTACACTTACAAACACTTATGTCCTAACGAAGGCCAGGCTCGGAGAAGAGACAAACGAGGGATCCAGGGGAGCAAACAACCCCTCAGGAATTTTCACAGCGGCTTCTCAAACATGTCTCTCTGGTGAGCTATGAGTCGGGCTCTGTTTGACTCACAGGTATGCGCTAATCAGAGCTACATGTTGTGGTTCTCTTAACATTAGGGGAGAGTCCAGGTTCAGGGGGGGTCACCCAGCCTCCTATTACCCTCCGCTAAGCTGCATAACAACAGCTTAAGATAAACTTTTTTTTGACCCTTTAGGAATTACCTAGAAGTTTGATTGCGATTCAACTCCAACTAAACGACCCCTGCATTCAGTGCTGAAGTGTCCCTTACGTACATACTAAAAAGATGGTGGAAGTATCTTGGGTGATCCCATAACTGTTGACAATTTCCTTTTCCTGTAGACCAGGATCAGCCTGGTCTAAATGGAGGATTAAGACTGACTTTAGTGCTCTTAGAGAGAGCAACAGAGCCAACCTTGTATGGTGAGCTCAATGTGGCTGACTTCATTATGATCACAGGTCACTTTCAACACCTCATTTTTACCCTGTCCATGAGAGACGTGTTAAATGATTTGTAGGTTCTGGCTGATTTCCTTCTGTTCAGTCTTTGAAGAAGTGCATTCTGGAGTCTGTAGGCTACAGTATTGGACCATGGAGGGAGCGCGTGGTCTAAGCGATGTACCAAACACTGACAGCAAGATTGGGAAAAGCAACCTCCAGGTTTCAAATCAATTACTGCAGCCGGCATGTCCAATACACAGTGTGCCTTCAGACGGAGGCAGGCCAAAAAATGGGAGTCTGAGTGTCACCCCAAACCACAATAAATGACATCATTCTAATCTGCAAACTGCACTGCCGGCCTCATTTTTTTTTTTCTCAGTAAACCATGCAGAGAGATAGAGGGAGAGACAGAGAGACTGGAGCAAGGGACAAAATGAGAAACACACTAAAAAGAAATAAAGGGAGACAAGAAATTTGCCCGCAGAGGTTTGGGTTTGCCTGGAGCTGAAACTGTGCCGGACCCAATTGGGAGCAGCCAGACACTGTCACAATTACTGCGCCAGGCCGCAGACTCTCTTAAAAATACCTCTGTAGGGTTTGCAAATGGCCAGCCAAGTCTCACCAGCAGTAATACAGTAGCAGTTGATCCTTGGGCAGATCTAGGTGGGAGGGGAGGAAGTGAATGTAGCTGTGAAGACTTACTACTGTATATCCCCCAAAGGGGCCTTCATAACAGCTACCAGGTCTGCTTCCTGGCATACTACAGTACAGGAAGGTGTGTTGTAAAAGGAGAAAGTGAAGGAGGGAAACAATTGTCAAGGGTTAACCTGGCTTAGCTGCTCGGGCGATCGCTCATGTGAATTCTTATCACTAATGATATAACGTTTAACAATAACAAAGAGGCAGATATGGACGATGGTGTGTACAAAAATGCAGAGGCCTCTGTTACAAATATATGTTTCAACAATCCAATGACATATTCTTACCAAAAACTTTTGTCTGTTCTCCATCTCCTACTCTGGCCTCTAACTTACCAAAATAAAGCATGCATTCACAGTGTACATAGCTACTAAACACAATGATTGAAAGTAAACATACTGCCTGCTCACATTTTTGAAATGCTGCACTAAGTCCTCAGACTGACAAAATCGTGCAATTTCTGCTTGTTTGCAGGTAAAGACATTTGTATACACCAGACTCCAGATGGATGCTTTCTCAAGAGGCTGTAAGTTATTGAGATAAAAATATGCCATAACAGAATTGGGGGCATGTAAACAAGACAGAGAGAGATTGCAAACAGGAACCTGTGAGCGCGGCATGTCTAAATAATGCAAAGACGGACAGGCGTCCACGTGTTGACGGTGGAAAACTGCTTTTTTACCAATGACATGTGACACTGGAAGAACTAATTTGGTACAGGAAACCTAAGGAGGACGCTTGGTCGGTTACGTCTAAAAGCTGGATTCTCACTGCACCCGCTGAGCAATTCAAGGTCTGGAAGCTACGGGGAGGGACTGGCCATGATGAAGCAGCACATTAAGTCATGCTTCTGTGGTGCGATTGTGTGGCTAAGCTATGGTATTTGTAGTCACTGGGGAAGTGCTGCGAGTGTCTGGCTGGCTCACCAGGACAGGATCCAGTTCTTCATTCAGTATCGCCTCGTTCTTGATGAGGGCCACGCGCTGAGCAAAGCGACACGTAGAGATGGACTCCTGTGGAACAGTTTCAAAAAGGATGTTTTAAGAGTTTGCTTTCGTGCCTGAGGAAGAATATCACTCCTGATAAATAAATCTGGTACAGTTACTTAAAGTGAATGCATGCAAGGACCCATCAAAGATTACATGTAATACTGTTGAGCTATTCTTTCTTTACAAGTCTCAGCTTTACATTCATTTCTATGTAGCAGAAGATACTCAAAAGTCATTCTTTGTTTTAAAAATGTAACAATATTTTCAATTTTCTTGGTTTGAACACCCAGAGAATGCTGAAAGATTTAAGTGGTAAATTTATTTCCTTTTTATAATTCATAAGGGACAAAGCTAAGTCTTCTTGTGAATATCATCCAATAAATCATATTTCCACATAATGTGTGTATATTGTATATGTTAATACCTTCTTTTGAAAACCTGACATAGTCACAAGTGTAGACTTTTGCTAACTTTGCCAAGTCTGTCCCCAGCTCTCCCTGCCAGCTTTGATTTCAGAATATGTGTGAGTGGCAGCTGGCTTGACCTCAGGGTAATGAGTTTGATCCAACTTTGCCAATTGAAGCATTATGGTTCCTTGACAACAACAAAATAAAACAGTGTTTTTCTCGTAGATTTAGAACTTTAATCCCCTTAAAGTTCCCCTGCTTCATAATTTAAGTCATTTGGTTTTTTTTATACCTTCAATGGCCCTAATACCCTGTTGTTGAATCCAGATGCTGATTCAGGCGAGCAAATGTATACTTACAACTGACAGAGCTAGCTAGCATGGCCAAAGGGCCTATAACATTATTTTAGTCAATAACTTTGTATCTCTGGACTTTTTTGGGTAATTTACCAGAATATTCAGTTTTAACATGGCCTTACATCAAGGTTCCTCTTGTCTACTGCCATTGTGGCAATCATGGTAGTCATGCAGTTGCCCCCAAGGCTGTCCCTCAACACAGAAGTCAACATGGAGTTCCTGTAGGGGATATGGGAGCGGTTCCTCTCTGACAAAGCTATGATCACCTGAAGAAGAGATGTCAATGTCAAATGTCTTACATAAAATAAATTATAATGAAACGTAAAGCAATCCAAATAAAGTAGCCCAAAGCCCCTTTAATGCGGAAAACATTAAAGTTCACACAAAGTAAATTACTTATATGCCAAAATGCAATTCATTATTGATATAAATAATGAATATTGAATTGTTTGCACAATATGTTATTCTAAATTAAAAACAACAATGCCTTAAAGCTGCTACCTGCTCCAAGTAGTGGAGGGAGAGGTTGATGTACTTGGCCTCAGTGAGCAGCTGCCCATTCAGGCCAGTCTTGCTAACTCTATCCGATCCGGCCAGGTCCACCAGGTGGAGCTTGGAGCGCCGCAGGGTGGCCGAGCCCGGCTCACGTCTGCAGACGTGCACAGTGAAAATGCAGTGGGACCGCGTGGATGCCTGGTTCATCGGAGTCTGGAGAAGAGAGAAGACAGAACATTTTGAAAATGTTGCAATATTCTAAGGTCTGATTGAGAGTATTCTCAGTCCTCTAAACCTCCTCAGTACACATGGTGGACTCCAAAAAGAAAAAAAGGGGAATTTTATTCTCCATCTGCCCTATTTTCCATATTGAAACAACAAAAAACATGTTTCCCTTTGATTCTTATTTTTTCTTGCTCCCTGCTGGTTTGAAGATCAAAAGGCACACCATGTGTAACCCAAGAGCAGTAAACACATTGTGGCAGCTTTTACAAAAGCTGAGGTTGCTTTTCAGATGGTCGCTGGAACAGCAGTAGTCAGGTTGAGACAGAAATAGAGTGGGAGTCACTCCGCACAAACAAGCTTTATTAACTAGAGGAGGATGTGTTACTCATGGGGTCTGCGATGAGAGGATAAACAGAGGAAATTAATATTCACTGACATAGTGCTGAGCATTGACTTGTTTCTGTCTTCTTGAAGGCAGCTTTGACACATGATGGTTGATTAAAATAAAAGATTTTAATTAGAACCAAAGGGTTGTCCGGCTAATGCAGCACATCTCTTTTCCTTTTGTGGATTGGTCATTGATCAAAGACATGGACATGACTCCCTTTTTCTTTCTGCTCTAAAAAAACATCATAATGGACATACCAGGCATTTTATCCTAAAAAGGTGCTTTGACCCCGTCTTGTTGTTGGCTTAAATGTGCCAACACCTGCCTGTTAGGGTCGTGACAGCTCACCAAAGATCTTTCACTATCTTAACCCACCGCCGTCAGCTCTTTCCTCAGTCCAAATTCCCTTCACTCTGCACAGGTCCAAGTGTGCTCCTCAGGGTATCCCTTAAAGTAATATGAAACAGTCCTTAGATGTCGAGAAGGGATCACATACTGAATAGGATTAAATAAAAAGGTCAAGGGTAAGGATAGAGTGTCCCTGTTGAAGAATCTGCATCAGCAAACAAACCAAATGCAGGTAAAACCTTGATAAACTAACCTGAACAGCCAGATGTTTTTTTTAAGTCATTGGTCATTGGAAACTGTTCGGAAAAGGGCGGGCACTTTCAAAAAATACGCATCAGGTGATTGGATGATCTGTCAATCAAACTCTTTATGAAGCCCGTCGGGTGAAGATCGAGAACAGTGTCACCATGGACCCTACTAAACATCATCAAAAGTAGTCTGATCCTTATGCCATCTTATCCTTCTGACGGTGAAAGTGATGAACAAGTGTCTCAAGCGTCTCCAGAAGTAGTGAGACTGGTAAACCAGACAATGGAGGGGCTCCCTATCACTGAAGGCTTCTGCCCGGATGTGAAGAGCGCCAAGAAAGTGTGCCAGGATGTGGTGAAAGACCTGGAGAAGAAGTTCTGTAGCAGGCGCCTGCTGGAGTCTGTCATATTCTTACAGGAATCCAGGTCCAGACTTTACAAGCTCACATCAAAGACTTATCTGCTAGGCTTGCAAAGGAGGCAGCCTCCCGCTGTTGGTGGAAAGATGTGCACACCAGGTCAAGGCTTTTTCCACAGGTATACTGGCTGCCTTCTTTCTGATATACTCATCCCAGCGCACCAGCAGCTGCGGGTGGAGGAAGTGTACTGCAATGCATCAAAGTCCACTAAGAGAAGTCTATAGGGCCGGTTGTTAAAACTGTGGCCTCACATTAACAAGGTCAGCATTACACCAACCTTGACTCTTGTTGCTATGTGTAGTTTCTCAGTGTCTGCATGGGTTTACTTCAGGGGCTCCGGTTTCCCCCCAAGCTTCTACTTCTGACAATAAAAATGTTGAATTGTTCTGCATTGGGTTTACATTTCAGAACCAGAGGTTGCTGCCTAGAAAAGATAGATTAGTTCGGTATTACTCAATACTGCAGGAGGTGTGTGAGAATTTTTTGAATATTCCTTTAAAAAAAAACACATCAGTTGTACATAATTCCTAAATTAAATATACTATAAAGGGCTCAAAATAAATGTAAATGTATGTTTAAGAAACCACATTTAATATTCAATGTACCTGTTTTCATTGCAATTGTTAGCTGTCGTAAAATTAAAAAATAAAATAATAAACTGCCCCAAAAAATGCGAACAACACAACAAACCACCTTCACGACAAAGTTTGTTTGGTTACTTTTTGCACTGGTCAGGGGGTGGATACATGCCTGAAAAAAAGTTTCAAAAGGGGCAAATTATTGAAAAAAGTTTAAGACAACTGGATTAACTGACACACATAAACTGTTTGTGGTCCTGTCAAACTGTACTGAATTCTACTGACAGGCTTTCCTATTATTGTGTCCACCCCATTTATATGAAGTGCAGAACCACCTCCCTGTATAACACAATACAGTTTAACAGCACCACTAATTTCATCCTTTAAAATGATCATTCAGTTGAGTCAACGCCTCTCTTAAACTGTTTCAACAATAGCTTAACATTATAACCCTCATGATGGTAGGATTTATTGCGGGGCTGTTGTATTGGTCTGTAGTCATGTTAGCTGTGTGACATATGAAGTAAGTGACTGTTATTGAAAGTCCTACAGTGGAAATTGATAGCATCACTCATGGATGACAGTTAGAAGTATTTACATACACTGGCAGCAGGACATAGATAAGAAGTGACTGTTGGCTTTTATCTCTGAGCGTTATTGTGTCGTTACTGAGAGACAGCTTGGGTAAGCTTTAACATCTGCCTGCATTATGCGCAATAATAACTTCACCAGATATTATATAAACATTTCTTTAGGAGTCCTAGTAAAACTCAAAAGTATAGTGTCCACAAGAAATAGTGTCCACACAGGAACATTTACCTATGTCTTAACAGTACAAAAAAAACAAAAAACAGCAGGACAATTCAACCTCATTGAAGTAACTTCCTGTATTCTCCTGTGTTCTCAATTGACCGCATGTTGATCTTACATGGACCACATGCTGACCACACACACGGTGCTGCAGTGGGTCAGCAAAAAGGGGCAATGTGGTGCTACGAACCCTAAAACGCTAAGAGATTGCTGATTCAAAAGATTAAAAGTGAAGTTTCATTCGGACCCCCTGCTATGCACCGTACAAGTTCAGCAGGCAGTTAGGATGTAGAAAGGGGAAAAGATCTCCTTTCTACAGGCCCACATGGGAAACCGGGACGGAAGAACAAAAAAGGAGCAGATGAGAGGAAATGTTTCCTGGTGAGGTTGAAGGAAGGGTTAGGAGTTTAGAAGGTGTACTTTATTTCCTGTCCAATAAAAGTGGAGAGGGGATTGCCAAGTCTCAAAGCGAGTGAGCTCATGGTCTGCAGAGTGCAGCTTTAACGGATGTGTCATCTTTTATCCACATGGCCGGGAGCAAGAGAAGAACGAAAGCACAAGTGTTAGCTTCATTCAACGTCTATGTGGAGCAAGGACTTCTGGGATGACTCTGGCGGTGACAAATTGACTATGTTGACGGTTCTTTGTTTGCTTGTGGCTCAAGAGAAAACTTTTTGGTTAATATGTTCCCAGAGAGATGAGTTCACAAAAGTGTCCGTGTGGGCGGATTATATTGAACTGCGGGACGCCGCGATTGCCTGATCAACAAACAAATGAAACATCCAAGAATGTGTTTACACTGAAATATACCCCCAGGTTTTACAGCAGTGGACTCTAGGAGTGTGTCCTCTAGGTGGACTAAAAACAAATGAGTTATTGTTCTGTACTACCTCCTAAATCCATTTACAAGTTCCGGAGAAATTCCATCTTGAATCCCATAACTGATGTCCTTTGGATTGGTTCTGCTTCATGGACGACTCCCAGCCACATCAAAAACTGACTTTGGAATACTCAGCAAAAAACAAAAAAGCAAGTCTCTGATTGAATGCTGACCATGCAGTTCACTTTTACTGTCTGTTATTTACTTACAAACTAGCAACAAGAGTAAACAAGGTGAGACCAGCCCTTTGCTGCAGACCTCAGGTTGCAAAGCAAAAGCTGACCCGCCACATGTCTCATCAGCCTGGGGAGTCCTGGTGTCTGAGTGTAGAAAAGAACCGCCGCAACATAAACAGAAATTACAGAGAATGCTTGGTTTTACTGGGGGAAAACAAAACATGGTAAAAGGGACCACAGGGGACCAAAATAATATTTTAGAAGGGTCTTAAGGTAGCCTTTAAAGTGCATATTGCACTTGTGGACAAAAAATAACATTTATGCCACTTATCTTGGGAGTGGTCAGGTATTTCCGCATACTGACTACAATCTTTACTACTAACACTGCATGTGTGGTGTGTGATTTGTAAATGGTCACTGGAAAAAAACAAAAAAATATTGTTTTTTAGCTATTACATGTAATGATGGTTATTTTCTGCATTAAATAAATATAATTAAATTGTTTGTCCTATGTGGCTTTTTCATCTGATGTCCTTTCCTCACTCATCATGTATAATGTACAGTACGTGTATGATAGACTCAAATGTCTTCTCCCAGTATAAGGATAAACATTTATTGGTTGCAAATAAAGTTGTTTTTTTTACCTTTAACTTCAAACTATTAACTGAGACTATTACAACTATTCCTTACAGTTGCAAAAGCAGTTGGAAAACCAGCTTTTATGGTTAAGGCTCCCTCTGTTAAGAAAAAATTATGTTCTAACAGTCAATCTTTGCCATTTGGTATGTTAAAGAATGCTTTGATATTCCTATTTGAGACTAATTGTGCATGTTTAAGTGCTATTAATAAATTATTCTGTTTATGGCTACTTCAAAGCCATTGACTGTTGTATTAATTTACTAATTTATTCAGCCTGTTTGTGTTGTCTGTATGTTTAACTGTTTGTGGTTTCATCTGTTGCCTCTTTAATGCTGTTGCTTTGATTGTCTCTAGTATGTGTGGAACCCTCTGGAAAAATGAGATGACACATCTCAAGGGGCTTATCCTAAATAAAGATTTGTGCATTAATACATAGCATTAAAAGTGAAAGTCCCACCATCGGTTCTGTTAGTGGAGTATCTCTTTGGAAGCATGTGTTTCCCGCTTTCTCACCTCTGCAATCATACGATTGGTGTCACCCAGGAAGAGCAGGTTCAGAGCCTCCTCCTCATTGGCTGACTGCTGCAGGGACAGGTTCCTCAAATGGATGTTCTGGTCTGGATCTTCCATAATCAGTACCTTTCTGGGAAAGAAAAAAAAGGTTATTGAAGGAAATTCCATTTATAATAAATTTACTTGAAAACATGATTCAAAAAATGACAAAGCGCGACAAATGAAGTCCAAACCCAAATAATCCAACGCTGAAGCAATTATGAAAAACTAATTATGTCAGTTATGTCATCCATTTCCCTTCCTTGGCCTTGCTCTACTCTAAATCCAAACAAACCACATCTGCGAGTCAGTGGGATTGTGATCCAGTTTGACATGTGTGCTTTATCTTTCCGGGGTTCATAACTTGATAACAGAAAGGCCCTGCAGCTCATTACAAACAGGTGATTTGTGCTTGCCCACATCAAGCCATCTGAAACACACTGTTGTTGGACAGATAGGGCTGAAAGGACTCCTATAATCTCACCGTATCATTTCCATCACGCCACTAGGGTTGTGACAGTTTGGCTACTGGGTGAGATGTCAAAGAGGGTGGAATGACTGGAGAACACATGTTGGCAATTATGTTAACATGTGTAGGTAATTGATGTAGTTTGATAAAACAGTATTAATCTTAATGTGATTAAAGGCCTGTGCTCTGGCAGCCCCACAAGCTCAAAAAAAGGATTGATTATTGTATTTTACACAAATGTAATGACTGTTTAGCATTCGGTGGGTGGAATGCTGAATGCATGATGGAAATAATGCACAGATGGAGACAAGACGAAGTAAAACAGGAACAAAAAAAGAGCCCAAGAATGTGAAAAAGACGAGAATGGGTGGGCAGGGAAAGACACGAAGAGAGAAATTTGTCAGTGCCACAGCTTCTTCTTGAATCAGCAAGTGTGGCCACAGCATGGTTAACATGGGGCACTGTCTATTTCCAGAAGACTGTGATTTGTGGGTATTTAAACCTTGAGCCTGATCCTCTGCAAAAGGAGGGAAGAAACTTAAATGGAACTGGTACAAGAAAATACAAGACAAACACCAAAATGATGTACTGAGACCATGTTGAGCCTAGAGGACAAAAGTCTCATTTGAAATGAGTAAGTATTGAGTTTGACAAAGAAAAAGGAAAAGAAAATCATACATAGAAAAACCTCCAGAGATGGAATTTATAATTACAAAGAAAGATGGACACAAACAAAGTCAAATTGTAAAAAATCTGACCAGCTGCAGCAGCGACTAGCTATGAAAAGCAATTTCTCCACATGACCATTCTGCTCTCCACTCCAGTGGCAGAGTCTGCCACCAGGTCCACCGCATCCATTGCTGTCTCATTATGTCAGTTGGCAGTTCGTAGTGGGGTGGTAAATACTAGAGTCTCCATATTTCACCACACAAAGACTCCAGGCCAGGCTGACAAACGGCTGTACAGGAATGAGGCTCGGCTAAAACCCACAATGTTTAGGAGAATAATGGAGCCAGGGGTGATCGCTCTTTTAAAAAGTCACTCCACAAGGTTAAATATATGACTCTAATTGTTTTGACTTTTTCAAACATAATTGGATGTCTGTGCACTAGCATCAGCATAGAAATAAAAAAAAGACCACTGACGGCAGGTCCTCCAGTCGAGATGCTTCATGTCGGGAATCCAGAAGGTCATATCCCATCTCGTTATAGATCTCCAAGTAGGAAATGTGTGTGGTGTACACCATACTGCTGTCCTGTGGAGCATAAAATACAGCATGTAAAATTGGACTGGGTGCACATGTTTTGGACATTTGGCAAAAGCAGACATTTAAATTAAGATTCTTTGCAGCACAGGGAAAAGAAGGATGTCTGAGAGAGACAGTAGATCCCTATTATACAGGTTTCTAGAGGTTGGAACTGGAAACAGCTTTGTCATCGATCTAATCGATACAACAATGGTCTGCAGTAATGTGTTTCAATTGGGCAAGTGTAAATTGTTATTGTTATGCAGAGCGTCAACACATTTAAGACAAAAGGCAAAAAACACCTCAAACGAGCATAAAAACTCTAAACCGCAGTTGAGGAAATTGTATCCAATGTTTCTGTTTACCTACAGCTTTTCTAATGCAATGCTTAAAAAATGTGCATAAAAATATGTGGATGGAAACACGGTTACTGTGTGTGCCCTTATCGTGCCAGTGAAAGTGATATCTTAGATTAATTGAGACAAGCTAACTGACCTGGGAGAAGCGTTCGAACAGGTAGGAGAGGGTTCGAGGAATAATGCCGCGATCGCTGTAGCGCTCGGCCCCTCCTGTGATGGTGAAGGTCTTCCCACTGCCCGTCTGGCCATAGGCGAATATGGTGCCATTATACCCACCCAACACACTGCATGCACACACACACACAAACACAGATAAACAGATTGAATACACAATTTCATGAACATTGCTTTTCTACCATATCCATTTTTTAAAGATTTATTTGGGGCTTTTTGCTGGCTGAAATCGAATGCTGGAACAATTCGGCTACTAAGGCACTTCTTCCACATCCAATTTGTTCCATAGGTGGCAGGACAAGCACATTTTACAAGTACGGTAGATGTTCTTGGAACAGCACTTGGGTCATGTATATTATTGTACAGATGGGATGTAGGAAAAGTAGAGCCATCTTTTATTTAGAAATACAGTCTAACTTTTCAAAATTGCATGACTTGCCAAAAGCTTTGTCTGTAAATAATTTGCAACGTGCGCCTCCAAAAAACGCCAATATCTTAATTTGCAACAGTGCAAGGGACAGTCAGATATATCCCCAAGCAGACACCAAAAGTCTGAGTGAATTGAATCTGACACTTTAAATCCACAGGAAAGGATGGCAGTGACTGGAGAACTGCTGTGGCGACAGACATCTGCCGGTGAGGGAGGAATGTCTCAGAGAATGAGCGAAGGAAAAAGGCCCGAAACCCTACTCAAATAGGCAGGGCCTGGTACATTTTTGGTTTGGCACTGAACTGCCCTTCTGCACGTGCACAGGGCCGTGGAAACCAATAGTATCGAGCTCTGTTTGAATGAAAGAACGCCTAAAACAGTGGTGCTTAAATGAGGTATGATAAATTGGCAAAAAAAGAAATAAAAAAACTTCTGTTCCGTAAGCTTGGAAATAAACCAGGAAGAAATAGCAAAATGACAGAGGGGCCTCTGACACACAAGCCTGGATCAAAGGTGACGATAAACCTTGTGTTCACTGACTTGCCAATTGCAAGGAAAAGGATATCTTGACAATCTATTTCTAAAGATGAATTATAAACAAAGCTAATCCCCTTGCTTATTCGAATGGAATTGCCAACCCAGTATTACAGCAGTGTGTGGGTTTCCCTTCCTGTGTGCTGTACAATTCCACACCCTGCATGAGACTGGTCAGGGGAAAAAGCTGCATGTCAGTTTATATAAAACACAGCGTCCACTTATGAGAACGGTGGTTGGTTGGACGGCCATTGGGCGTCCATTTAATCTGCAGTGAGTCATGGCCAGTGATTGTCAGCGGGGAGAAAAGACACAGGCTCTGTGTTTGGTTTAATGTCAGTGCTAATGATGCGGCCTCGGCCCTGCCACTGAGGCTTGGGCGGTTCCCAATGCTTGTTCCTGTTTACACCTCAGCTTTCCTGGAGACTGGCAACTCGTTGCCCAGCAGATCCTTTTTCTTCCTGTCCTTTTTTTATTGTTATTAAGAAGTCCCATCTTTTGAGGTAACAGGGTTGAGGATAAAACTGAACAGACCCCCATTCTTCTTTGAACTCGAGCTACAGGTTTCACAGCCTTGTGAAATGGGATTAGAACGCAGATAGAGGGTTTGCCTTGCCAGCCCGACATCATTACGGTGGCTCTTTCTCCACTGGAGCTATTAATGCTGGTTTGTTTTTAAACTACTGTGTTGGGGCTGAAATGACTGGTTTCGGTTACACCACAGCAGAGACAGAGACTAGTGTGCAAGTAAACGGGTTAGAGCTGTTGGCAAAACTTGATGTGCGCCAAGTGTGACGGAGTACCAACAAAAACATCAACGCTCTGACAGTTATTGCTAGTTGAGAGGATTGGCGCCTGCGAGCATGAAACAGAGTTTTAGTGCGGTGACGGCCAAACCTGCTGCGATTCAAAGTGACTCCTGACTAAACCTGAATAAACGTTTCAAGACTGAGGGGGCTTTAGGAAAAACATTCCATCAGTCCAAATTTGATTCCGTTTGTGATTACTGTGACCAGACGTGCTTCTGTAACTGGGACCATGTCAATGTCAACACAAGCTTCACAAGTTATCAGCACACCACACTGGGCTTCACATAGCTATGTCTGCGTCGGTCCCACATGAAGTTCCCTTCAGAATCTCTTTCAAAACTTTTTGTAGCAAGGATACAAGTCTTGGCATATTATGGTGATTGTGATTGAAAGCAACTTATTTCAATAGCACATGGGGGCTGAGCAGGCTGACTAACAGTATTTCCTCCATCCCCTCGTGTCTTTTAATCACTATGGTCAGACTGGATTTAAAAGGTTAAAACTCTGTGGAATTCAGAACATTCAGTGTGTAAACGGGCATCCTGCAGAAGGGGGCAAGGAGCTGACAGTGGAATTAGAAATGTCTGATTGTTGAGACAGATTGGTAATGGCTAGACAGTATGACTGGTGTCCTCTAGGCTGCAGACGTTATAGTCATATCAACGAAAAGAGTTGCAAAGCTCAAGTTGATATGGCAAGACAGACATAGCCTGGCTGTGACTGAAACTTTTAAAACCTGATGTTTACCATCTGCCACAACAAAGGGGGGACTGTTAAAGGCTTGGCTGGGGAGGGCAACCTAATACCTAAGTCTGTGAACCCGTGTGAGTCAGGTCAAATACATCCAAGTCCTTAGTCAGCCAATCCAGACGTCTCGCCATGTTGTTTATGCGTCTTCTAATAGCAAAGATAACGCAAAGCAATTGTGGGCTTTCTACAAATAGCCTCTATTGTGACTAAGAAGCCTGGGGATGAACTGAATTGAGCCAAGAGGACAGGGGAAGAACCTTGTTCACATAACAACAACAACACAGGCAACATTTGATCACAGGAAATTCCAAGTGAAATTCCTCTCCACTTGGCTGCCGTCTCTTTCTGAAGTCAGTCCTGATTTAACACAAAGTCAAGTTAAGGGGTAAAAAGCTCAGACAGACACCTGTAAGAGTTTCCCTTTGTTGAGATGGAGTGACAACTGTGTGGAGAGGTACCTTAGAGGTAAAGAAACAAGGAACTGCATGTCACAATTCTGCTGATTGGAAGATGGAGGAATGAAATGTAAATGCAAAACATTTGTTTTATTGTGTTTATTTTGGGAATGTGTAGAATGCATCTATATTTTAAGAGGTTGGTGAGTTTAATTAAGTTTTTTGGCAAGATTGTATGAAATGTCTTTTACAACAACTTTGAGCCGATTGCCTGCATACATCGCAGCTTGTTTTTGAGTTTGACTGAAGTGAGTTTTAGTGTCGAGCTAAAAGTACACGCCCCCTGACTGCAGTTAGGGGTTCAATGTGTGAAAGCCAATCCTAGATTAACCTGTTTTAGAAGGAGCTTTGTCCGTTTGGTGGTTTGCCTTGCTATCTCTATGTTAACCATCTTTGTAGCTTCCTTTTGGATGTGTGCTTGTCATCTGACGCCTGGTCGATACATTTTTAGAGGCTGACGGCCTGAAACGTGCCAAACACGGCAAAATAAGGAACTCCAGGCAGAGGGCAGGGTCTCTATGCAGATACAGACTCCACCACACACATCTGATGGGTCATAAGTGGTGATTGAGAGAGATTAGTTTTGTTATTTGTTTTCAGGAAAAACCTTCTCATTCTGCCTTTTATAAATAAAGTTAACCAGATATATTTGGCATATCAGAATCTAAAATGTAATTTAAAATTTTACCATTTTTCCCTTAAATTAAATAGTACTAACAAAAGACTATTGTTGATCTTGAGGGCCAGATTCTTTTCTGCAGGTTACGCCAATGAATGTGATCCTCATGCATGGCGGATTAAACAACGGCTCAAAATGAGTGAGCAACTACAACATAGCTCTGTGTTGTGGCTTGGAAATGTTCTCACACTCGCGATGGCACAGTGTGCCATCTCGCCTGCCAGCTCGGTCCACTTAGTGGTTTAAGTATGCAAAGCACGCCAAAAATCACAGGCACCCTCCATTTCCATCTTAAAAGAAAGCTGAGCTTTACTGACTTCCTGTCAACAAGGACGCTTAAAGCCTGTGTGGCCTGAACTCCACATGGAGAGCTGAGCGATGCTGGGCACAGGTGGGCAGGGATTTGTGAATGAGATAATGAAAAGGTGGAAGTTTTAAAGGTTGACGAAAAGTTTAAAGACATGAACTTTTAAAATGTACGTGGCATCAATATAAACGTGTGTTTACATTTTTTTTAAGAAGTGCAGTGAGATTTTACCTGTCTGCAACTGGTTTGGCAATGTTTTCAAATATCTCTTCTTGTTTGACAGCTTGATCAAAAACCTTTAGGAACCTAGACAAAAGTGAGAAGCACAGAAGAGGTCAGAACATCTTTCTATAGTTTGATTTACTACCGTAACACACAGAACTTACACGTTGATGGTTTATCTCACACATCCAGCCTCAACAGAATCACCTACAACAGCACTGAGTAAACAGTCGATTTCATCGAGGGCAGTTCATCGACGGAGTTTGGTTTCTCCGTCCTCTAAAGCCGTCTCAGCCCGTCATGTTTCATCCCACAGAAAGATGAGAGTGATGTGAGAGGAATCCGCCCAGGAAGATTGTTAAATGTGGAAATTTTATTGCTATAATGGCACAAGGGAACCTCCGCAGGCTATTATAAGACTCTGTGGTTTCCAAAAGGCTCTCGGTGTCCGCTGCAGTCTGACTCCATAACTGTGAGTTTAGGGCTTGGAAGCGTGGCATGGGCCCTGCCCGGAGGGTACCGTATATAAGGCTGCAGCTTTCACCACCAGCGCTGAGCAGATGTTCTGGCTCTGCACTGCTCTTATGCAACTTTGAGAGTGTACATTCTGCTGGGCAGCTCACCTTCCTTCATGTAGTATGTTATCTTTATTCCTCATAAACTCTACAGTTGCTCCGCTCCTGCAGATTTATATAACTGCATGCAGTTATATTTCTTTTTACTCTTGTTTCAATTTTTATACAAAGAAAGTGCTGCTTTCTTTTAACGTATAAGACAGAAACAGAACAGAGTTTGTTCACATAAAAAGAAAGAACCTTCTCAGGTATTTAGAGTCGCATATATAAAAGCTTTCACTGGCTAAAAGTTCAATAAATACTCAACAGTGTTACTGATACAGTGCATTACAGTTATGTGGGTATTATAGATTATTAAAGTGGACCCCTGCAATTGAATTTAATTGGTCCAAATTAGATGGCCGATTTTGAAAATTAAGTAAATTAAATAATGCAGTATAATTAATCTTTATTGTCCGCCAAGGTGTAAAATTGTCGTTGGCTCACCAAAGACAACATCTCTATAAAACACAGGCTATCCAGATACAAATACAGCTCTACCTGAACTTGTAGCACTCCCTCTTGTTGTTAACAAAGCCTTCAGCCACGTCCCTGGGCACCAGAAACTCCAAAGAGGCACCTGTCGGCTCACCATTGTCCACAGAGTACACCTGAGGGAGCCAGAGACAAAGCAGAGTTACCACAATATTTGGACAGTATTTTAAGAGTAGCCATAAGCATTCATTTTCCGTTTGGAACGAGTTGTCTCCTATATTTTCTATGACTGTTATGGTACGTGGTAGCATGAAGAGCATGAAGCCCAACTTAAACACTGAACTTTAAATCATGTTTGGTATAAAATATAACTTTGGCCACTCGAGGTTTGGATAATGCAAGCCCCGAAATGAAAAAGCTGGAGTTTATGAAGCATGTATCCTGTGGAAGCAATAGAACAAGCAAGCAATCATGATCAGTGTACAGTGTACCGGACAAGCTCTGCAATATCACCTCCGCTCAGAGGCGCCTCAGGGGAGAGGAGGAAGGCTGTGGAACATTAAACCGATATAGACTGAGGCTTAGCAGTGGAGGACATTAAAAGCGAGGGCCGGCTGGGTCAATCCAAACACCCCCAGCCCTCAGCATATGTTCTGGCATATGTTTCCGCTGGACACTGACGTAATTACAGGTCCCCAGGTGGTTTGGGGAATAAAAGATAAGACATAAATGATTGGATTGTTTTTCACCGACATCTCTGACAGCGTCACCTCCTCAGAAACCTCACAAAGGCCCCCAAGCAGGTAGCTGTGCTCATTTTGTTTTTGCTGGATATTGTCAAGCTCACGCTAACGTGTCACAGAAACCCTCAAAGTAATTGGATCATTTCTTCCATCGGCTGATGCGTTCAGACAATAAACTGGGTTTAAGGGAGAACAGTGGGAGAGCTACCAGGGATGTTTGTCTATGATATTAATTTTCTTTCATTTTACATGTGAATCCAATATAGAGGCCACTCATCTGATAGTAGGTGAACATATACAGCGGGTAAAAAAAGTATTGAACATAATAATAATAATAATTAATAATAATTAAGCCTTTATTAGTCCCACAATGGGGAAATTATTTCTCTGCATTTAACCCATCCCGGAGGAGCAAACAAATACGTTCAGAAATTAAGTTATGTGTAATAAAATGGAATGACACAGGGAAAAAGTAATAAGTATTGAACACGTGTTCAATACTCATTTTACCCGCTGTATATGCTTGTGTGGAAGGCTTGCTACTGTTTGACACCTAAATTATAAAATCTGATTCTGTCTCAGTATGCTGCATTTTACAGAATACATATTTATTGTGTGGATAAGAAGAAAAGATATGGCCATTAATCCAGAAAGATTAATAAGAAGCAAAGAAAATGTATGAGATTGTTAACACACTGAACATCAGCACAAAAAAACAATCTGTCAGCTTTAATTTTAAATTTTGGACATTTCCATCGGCCACAAAACACCCCTTTAGAAGGAGGTATATAAAGTGTGCTCACTTTACATAGTTTCTGATTATTTTTTTTAAGTCTGTTAGGCTGAATGCACTTTTGCACAAAAAGCATAGGTGTGTTAAAAAAAAAAATAGAAAAAAAAAAAAAAATAAAATTAAAATTAAAATTATTAAAATTTAATAAAAATAAATACATGTCATGCAGGGTCCAGTTTCAGGGCCTGGAGCTGTGCAGTGAATTAATAAACCCAGAGCATGAAGGACTGTTTGGTAGACGTGATGGGGGGGGGGGGGAGGGGGAGGGGGTATTTACAAGGGTTTTATTTAAATGTTGTCTTTAATTTTAAACTTACCGCTGTAGTTTTCTTGGAGGGTTTAATGCGACCATATATCTGTATCGTCTGTTTCACCATTTTTACCCTTTATACATATAAACCTGCTCAGGTCTGGTCCTTCAGCTCGTCGCTGTGCTCTCTCTCTATGTCTCTCTATCTCTCTCTCTCTATGTCTCTCTCTATGTCTCTCTCTCTCTCTCTCGTTTGTTGCAGCCGGTTGCTAGGTGACGGCGGTCCCCTCCAGCTGACAAAGATCCTCTATGCTTGTGAAGATGGTTCATCAGAGTGAAACACCCTTTCCCTCTACCATGCTCATTCTTTCTTTTATCCATAATGACTGATGGCAAGAGTCCTCTAACAGTGTCTTCAAGAATAACTTTGAAGACACTGTTAGAGGTAAATAAATGCACAGAAAAATACATTTTCTTTTGATGTGGGTTATGCTCTGAGCAGGTGTTTTGTGTATTTAAAGGGTCACTGCAGGTTCAGTGACTCACACTGGTGATATTGACAGAGGTGTAGTCAGCACTGTTGGCACTCCCCACACAGCAGTTACTCATGATGCAAATACTGTAGGCTCAACACACAATTGACAGACCGGACAGTCATTGATATGAAATAAAATTTAGCAATGATTACCACACACCTACTGTGTGTGAAGGTAATGTGGATGTTGCAATAAAAAACTTTAAAACACCCCGAAATGACAGAGACCAGACTGCAGAGTTCTGCAAGTGTTGTGTGCATAATGTGAGACTAAAGGAGTGGAATGCAACAGTCTTTTAAGGTACTAGTCGGTTTTCATTCATACACGAGCACACACACAGACATAGACACAAGCACGCTTCACACTGCATCTGTTGATGCACAGCTTTAGGGGTAAACTATCATTGCTTTGGTTGACGCTGACTTCTGACTAATACCACTTATATTAGCTGCACAGTGTGAGGCTTATAAAGAAAACTGGCAGATGTTATATATAGCACGGGGATCCACCAGCATAGAGCAAAACATGCCCTCTCTCTTAGAAACTCATGACAGATATTCACTTATCAGCTGACTTACACAGAACCATATGTCTTGTATTTGGGAAGGTGTGTGTGTGTGTGTGTGTGTGTGTGTGTGTATGGGGGGGTGCCTTTGACCCTGTCTCCGATGTCTGTCCTCCCCCCCAAAAAACAAATATTGGCCTTCTCCCAAGCAGCACACCAGCCATTGTAGCAGGAGGCTGCATGTTTTCATGGTGGCATTCAGGAGAATGTATCATGTTTGTTCCGGTGCATTCCTTGGTGCCACACAAAGAATACTTCTTGTGTGGTGCCTTGTTTTTTGAATATAGTCCTGTGCGTCTTGTTGTGCATGGTTATATCCTACATGCTGCTGCTTTTAGTGGGCAGTTTGGTTTAAATGTGTAGATAATCATATGCCAAGTTTGAGCATTCATGAGAGGATCGTGTGAGGATAACCAATGAGTTTCACATGGGCTCCAAATGGTGTAACATTCCTGCCTAGGTTACATTTTATGTGTTTGGGATGTTTTGTGTTATGCAATGGGCAAAAAAAAAGAAAAAGTTCAGCCTTTCAGAGGATTGCTGCCGACATGTTGCTGTTGAGGCCCACTGTGCGCTCCAGACTATGGGCCTCGTGCTCCTCGCCACGCATGGCTGAACAGAACTCACCCTGGAGCAGTAAAACAACTTCAAACAGGTAGCGTTTTAACAGGGCCGCCAGGTGTAACACACCCTCGTGGCAGCCATGTTGGAGGTACGCGGCTCATAGGCAACACAGTATGAACAACTGAGTAATCCGTCTCAACAGACTCCAGATCAGTTTGGTTGCAGGCCTCGTTGATACACATAAGATTATGGCACACCAGTTATTACCAGGTACATGTTAAGACAAATATACTGCAGGTCAATTTTCTAAATTAGCCGAGAGAATAGAACTGCAGTCATAGAAGGTGTTTGTTTAGGTTACCTGACAGTTTCAAGCTACAACTGGCAGCACCTTATAGCCAAGGGCAAAGGTGGTGAAGTCTTCTGTGCCAAACCATCTAAAGTTGAATCTTTTCCAGTTTCCTTGAATAAGTTATTAAATGTGTCTTTGTCCAATATATTCGTTTTTTTGTTTGTTTTTGAATCTGAATTAAAGTGTTATTTCTGATACTCCATATTATCTATGCCCATCCAGCGTTTGTAACTATAGCAACGAAAAAGAATGGGCTGTAATTTGTAGTTATCCCACAAAAAATGTTTGCGTTATTGTTGTTTCCTGCAAAGATGGAAGTTTATTTTGAAGAGATCGTAGCCGTACAACTAAGTGTAATTGACAGGTGTTGCTGGCCTTTCGTAGGAAAACGCATGAAAAATGAGGAGTACCTTTTTGTAAGATATCATATGAACGGTTGCCTGGGGAAACCTTGCTATGCTTTAGATAGAAAGTCCTTCAGAAAGTAGTGCAGTTGGTATCATATGGTTGCCTGTTTCTTAAAACAGCTCCACATTATGAACCGCATGCCTTCCAGTGGGACCAAAGAGAGGATTTCTTGCTCTCATGGACACTGGAGACGGTGACAAAATCTGGAATATTGCACAATTGTGTTAATGAGAGAACACTACATCGACAGCATATGTCATCTTTCACTAATTTGCAGATTATATCACATACAAAAAATCCAATGAGTTCCAAGAAGGAAACAGCCACGTCCACTTTCTACAAAACAATTACATAGTTAAATCTGTTTCCTTGACAGAAAAGCGCAGGCAGTAAACACCAACCCAGGGCCGGACTGGGCTTGTTAGGGAGCCGTGAACTTTTTTTTATTTTTTTATTTTTAATTTCCTGTTTTGGTCCGTGTGTTGTCTTTAGCTGCAGCTGACATAGCTGTGGTTTCACCCCAGAGGAGGCAACCAACTAGTACAGCATGAGTCCGACGCACGAAAACGGACTTCAAAATCTGGATGCAAGACATTTTATACTCCCAACCAATAAATCACAAACACTCTTTTTTTTCAGTTCAAAGTTTTGCATGCGTGCAAAACCACACAGATTTCTTTCCCTTTGGCAATGCAAAGAACCTCAAAGCCGTTTCTAACAAAAGTTCTTACAAATGTTTTCCCATAATTCTGACACTTTTATTCTCTTTCATCTCCCTGCGTTGGATTCACAGGAAGATCAGGTGACAACAGAAAGTGTCGAAATTGTCACCGCGGATGATGATTACGCATGGTGACATGTGCAAGTATGCACATACACACTATCACACACATGCATGCTTCATCAACTCTGAAAGGAGTGAGGTTTACAGTAAAGGCTGTTGATACAGATAAAGGTTGAGGCTACCTGCTTTAAAACCAAGAACAAAACTCGTGGAACCTCAAAAAGGAAAAAAACAACTCGGGCAGCAGAGACAAAAAACCTGTTTTTTCAGTCCTCTCTGCCAGCATTCAATGCCTTTGTCTTTGAACGCCTGGCAGGTAATCAAAAAGGTGTGCTCGCTGCGAGGCTTTCAGCTCCCGGGAGTGTGCGCAGCACTCACCTGACAGAATGTAACTTTGTGGTTACGATTTTGTATGGATGTTTGCAAAAAGATGACCCGGTACCCGCTAGTTCTGTTGCAACAGGAGCTGACGTGCTGCATGTGTGTCAATGTGAACTTAGTACAGAAAACAAATGACGGAACTTTTTATTGCCACACCACAGTTCCCCGGTCACATCTGAATAACATTCACCATTAATTTTTGCTTGTGGGGAGAGCGAGATAACGAGATAACTGGTTTCTGTTTGTATTCAACCAGAGATCTGAAACGTGGCGGGTACTCTTGGAAAATGGTAAAAAATGTGGATGAACAGGAAGGTAATCCAGGCTATTCAAAATCTTAGAAAAAGTAACAACGATTAAGGATATATTAAAAATCCTTTGTTGTCGGTGGCTAAAGCATAAAAGAAAAAAAAACATGTTTCGACCATCTTTGTCAGGGCATTTAACAGACTTAACAGGTGTGGCCTATAAACAACCAATGGGAGGAAATAACATGATCTGGATGATAACATGCCAGGTGAAACAAATTGAAAGCAATGCGTCGTGATAGCAGATGCAACTGGGGGGGTGGGGGATTTTTTTCACTTTGGGATGAACTGTCCCTTTAACACCAGGATACTTTAATGCATCCTGTCGCCCATAATGTGTTTACCATGTTCAGTGCCCTCTATTCACAGGAGATACTGTCAGCTAGCCATGGTGTGATCGCGGTTCCTAGTTCAACATGAACCAGGAACCGCATCCCCAGCTCACAAGCAGTTTTGGGGGAGTGTTTCTCTGCATCTCTGTGTCATTTTAAATACATGCGTGGGTATGTAGGCTTCTGTACATTATTTTGTGAGTGGAACAAAAACACAACAAGCTGTAAACACTGTGCCCTTCCCCTGCTCCTGGTCCTAATCAATCCCTTTGGAAAGCCCGCTGGCGTTGCTTTCAAACAGAATGGTTTCGATTCGACCAGCCCATTATTACAGAGTAGGGGAAGATGATGCTTCAGTTAAGTAGCTGCCTCTCTGTGGCTTAGTGGTTGAGGTTGGATAGATTCCATAGGATGATGTGTTGCTGGGTGACTGTGTGTGTGTGTATGTGTGTGTGTGTCGTCCCAGTTCTGTCTGAGGGTGGCCACATGAGGCTTAGTGGTAGAAGGCTCTTTTAACCAAAGGGGGACGATTAGAGACAAGCTTCTGTTGCTTACGGTGCCTTGCTTATACTGTAAGCCGCTGAGTGTCATCACACAAACACACACGTGGAACACGCATACGCATTGGCTTACACACACTATGGTGGATGGAAAATAAATCACGTTTTTGAGCGCTGGGAACATGGTGACCGCCATCAAAAAGATGTGTGTGTAAAAGGCATATTCAGTCACATTCAGTGTCTCAGCTGCACGGGACACGGCTGCGGTGACATCTGCATGCATAACGTTCTGTGTACTATATTGAGTCAGCCTGGGTTAAAAGGTTCATTTATAACACCAGCGCGTTAGCAAGAGTGAGCGAGCACTCCAGTCAGAGAGGGAACGGCTGCAGGGGAGTTATTTTCAGAGTGAATTACGTGGTCGCTGTGGCGAGAGGAGGTCAGCCCATGCTCTGACCTATACATGTAAGTTAGCGTGTAGGGGTATATGGATCCTATTTTTACCATGCCACCACCGGTCTTCAAAATGTTTAGCATAGTTGGAGCAATAACGGGTCCGGAGCCCACACTTACCAACAATGCACAAGTGTCCCCATACGGCTGCATAAGTGTGCCGAGGATTTCCTGAACACACCAAGCTACACTTCGTTAAGGATCTCATCCAGTCAAACAAATAGATCTTAACCGTCTTGCTCACAATTCTGTTTATTTTTATGTGAAGAAAATTTGCTAAAATTAAAACAAAAAATAACAAGAGCTAAGCAACGAGTCAAGTTATTATATTAAATTATAATATTAAATTAAAATTAAAAGAGACAAAAAGATTTTAACTGACTGGATCCTGTATTACCCCCCAATATTGTCAACAACAATGTTGACAATATTGGGGGCATTATTCTTATCAGTTGAAATGTCCAAAGAGTTAAAAGCATAATAAGTTGGCGTAATCACCATGATGTACCCCATTGGTTTGTGGACTAAACTGCTACGAGAAGTGGAGCTGTAAAGGAACAATGCTTGGTGGGGCCTAATTCCATTTGCAAAAGAAATGCCAAGCTACCAGCTGGCGCTAGGGCTAGCTAGCTAAGTTGAATAGCGAGGTGCATCTGTGACAGACGATAACTGGGATGCTGCTTCTGACCAGCAGAAAGAAACTGGCAAGACTGAACAACTGATTTCTTGGAGTGTCTTTTAATTCAACCAAACGCTAAAACACATTGTGGTAACGAAGCTGCCAATCACATGGTGGCCCGCTCTTAAATATGCATGACTTTAAACCTTCGTTAATATCATTTACAACGGGTAAGTTATGGAAAAGATCACCCCCGTACAGTTGTAAACATGCTTATTACTGCTGTAAACTCGGGCATTTTAAACATGGCGGCCTGTGGGGATTGACTCGCTTTTGGAGCCAGCCTCAAGTGGCCATTGGAAGAAACTGCAATTTTTGGCACTTGTGCACTGGCTTCATTTCTCAACACTGGATGTTAAAAGCACTGATCTTTCCAAAACAGTTGAAAAATTAAACCAATGACCTGAAAGATGCTAAAACGCACTGAAGAGCTGAGGGGAAGAACAGAGTTCGTCTCATCTTTACAAGGGATTCCTCTCACATGATATTGATTAGTGCAGTTTTAACGTCAACTGCAAGTATATATATATATATATATATATATATATATATATATATATATATATAGAGAGAGAGAGAGAGAGAGAGAGAGAGAGAGAGAGAGAGAGAATTTCAATGATGACCAGAAGCAGCACTAACCAAAGTGCTGAGCCACCAGCCGTGGAGTCCATGCTATTTAGGTCTGGGGTTTCAGCAGCTCCAGGGCACGGTTTTCTGGTCAGTAGCTGTGTCCAAGGGAATTCTTTAAGGCTTTGGTTATGTGTTATTCTCTGAGGCTTCTGCCCTCTGTTATGCTAGCTAGGGCCCAGGCATATCAGACTTCAGTCTGCATTCCTGAAATACTGTATATGAATTTCCAAAAGTCGAAGACCAGCATTATTGTGGGATGGATTTGGGGATGAGCAAGAAGTCATGGACAGGGTGACATTTAGCTTCTTGTTTTTTTCTTGTTTTCCAAGCTGTTTCACTGCAGCTTGGAGAATATCACATACTCTTTCCACGAGGCAATCGCAAGTTAAAATACTTAATATTATATATAATACTTATATACTTCAAATATTTAACAAGACCCCATCAAATGTAAATACCTTTATCAAGCAAGTATTTGTTATGTTGGTTACTCAGAGAAAGATGATAAAATTGAGAGTACAAAACAAAAGGCTCCAACATCAAGAAAACATTTTCTTGACAGTATTTAAAGGACCAGTGTGGAGCTTATAAGGGCATCTGTTGGCAGAAATATAATACCATATTCATTATTATGTTTTTATGAGTGTATTATCACCTAAAACTAAAAACCTTACCAGCTCAGAATAAGCCATGTTGCACCTCCAACGGTCCTACGGTGGCCCAGAACGGACAAACCAAACACTGGCTCTACAGAGAGCGTCCATGTCGGTGGCTCAAAGGCACCTGAGGGCCACCGTAGGTTTTTCTATGCACTTGAAAAGGGGAGGGGTCACCGCTAGACGTTACTAAATCCTACACACTGGTCGTTTAGATATTACAATATGACCACAATTAACTGACAATAACTGCATTTTATTTCCAGTCAGTATCTTTGCTGTACACCTCGCAGTGACTTACTCAGCATAGTCGGTATCCTCAAGGATTATCTTGCGTAACATTTCCTGCTGTCAGTAAACATTATGCTATCACATAACTCTCTTTGTTGGCCTCCTGATAGCAGCTTTATAAATACTCATCAAAGAAATTCCCAAACTATTGCACTATTGCACAAACATCTGATGCATTTGCCTGGAAAATGGGTTGCATACCTTCTCCTTTTATAGCAACTCTCGTTCTCGCATTTTTTGAGCCGAGTGGGGATTTTTTTTAGGCCAAGGTTGCATAATGGACATTATGTCAAGAGATTTCATTGATGGCAGCCCAGAATGCTTGTCTTGTCTCTTACTTAAGACCCTTGGAATTCATTCTTGAGCCATCTGCATAGATAAACATGTTTCTTGGGTCATTTATTTCTACTTTCTTAGACATTTGTGTACATTTTTCTGAAAATATCTTTTGGGAGAGATGTTTTGTGAAAAAGGCTGTAAATCACCCACTCAAGGATGGATGCAAGTGTGACAACACACACACACACACCCACACCAGTTTAGCTGCTTGATGTGCTTTTATACAAGCCCTCCCGTCTGTTCCTTCCATCCGCTCCATCTCTTCATCCCAGCTGCATGTGGTCAGGACTTTGGACCGGGGGGGGCAGGGACATGGCTGGGCGGTCCTGCTGGATTTGCGTATTTCGGCGGTTGGGAAAAGTTGGTGGATTAGGTCCCTCCCTCCATGGTGCTAAAAGGCCCGGAGCTAAACCACTCTAACTGCACCGTATAAATAGACCAAACTTGGATTTGAGAGAGCCCACATCTCCACCTCTCAACTGTCAAGCAGGAGAGGTGGGGTCATGAAGGACACAGAGAGAATGTGGATCCTGATGAAAACATCAGTCACGTTATTTAGAAGTGGAATGTCCTTGTGAACTATTAGGAGGTAGCAGGAGAAGAAGGATAGGGAGTGCAGAAATGGAGAGAAAATAAAAAAGATTTAAAATGAGAGCATGGGATTAAAACGAGCTCCAGAGGAATATTTGAGTGAGGGACATTGGCAGAACTCCTACAGTAAATCCATTTTCTCCACCTTCTTCTTTTCCCCCCGAGAGCAAATCCCCTTCCCGACACAAGCCGGGTCCAGGTGATGGTTCATCACACCCACACACACACACACACACACAGGGTTATGAAAGCGGTGCCGGGAATGCTAACTGTGACGAGCTGAGTGGGAATTTGACACGAGAGCCGAAGTCCTGCTGCCGTGGAGAATTCTAGCATCCAGATTCCTCTTCCTCTGCAGCGCGGCAGAGTCACAATGAAATACCTTGCGGTGCTGAACTCCGCTGCCTTTGAAGCCCCATTCAGGACCGAGCGTCGGGGCTGCCGTTGTTGCATGCCATTCCTCACACACAATAAGCTGTGTTATGTCACTGTGTCATCCCCTGGCCGAACCTCAGTGATGTGTCACACCAGAGGAGGCCGATCCATGCGCGCATCCACTCGGCCAAAACATTTCTGCTTTTGAACAAAGTCCAGGAATATCTGATTGGATGCACGGCGAAAAACCAAAAAGTGGGCTCTGAATGCTGTACCAATTTAAAAGAAATATTATTGCTATGCACTATTGACCACTTGGTTACATAACGCTATACTCGAGCAGATATTATGTCTCATTGTATCATTCAGGCTCGGTCCACATATACATAGGTGATTTTGTGAACATAGCTCTGTCTATGTGTTTTGTCCTTGCGTTCACAAAGTGAAGAATATCAGAAACTGTTCAGTGTTGACCTGTAGAGTTTTGTTAGGTGTTATCCCCTTTGTAAGGCTTCACATTCGAGGCGTTGTGTTGCGCAAAGGCGGCATAAATGCATCCATGAATGGCGGACGTGGTCAAAAAACACATGTTTACACATCAAGGTTAAGTTACTCGTTACGGCCGTCGCGGGAGGGGTGAGTCCCCATAATGTAAACCATCAAGACTCAGTTTTAAGTTAGGTTAAGGTTAGGTTTAGGTTAATGTTAAGGTTACGGTTGGGGTAAATCTCAAGGAAATTAATATAAGTTCTATCCTCTAAAGTTATGGAAAAACCTGTGTGTGTGTGTGTGTGTGTGTGTGTGTGTGTGTGTGTGTGTGTGTGTGTGTGTGTGTGTGTGTGTGTGTGTGTGTTTCTATGGAAATTATTGTTTTTGAGAACAACGCAGGAAAAACACCAGCCTATGTGTGGACTAGACACTAGTGTCTGTGGCGCAAATAGGAATGGGGGACAGTTCACTGAGGATATTTCCATAGCAACAATGGGTTAGCGTATTGATTAGCAGCAACGTGTCACTTTCAATTAGGCCAGACTGAGGAGATTAGAGCATGTGTGTGAGTGTGAGGAGGCTGCTTTATTTATTTTTCTGTTGGCCAGAGGGCAATGCAAGCTCCATCTCTTCTCTAGTTGAGAAATCATCGATAGTTCTGCCAACATCGGCGTCCATGTAATGGCTTTGTGATGCTTTTAAACTCACCACACACACCAACACATACACACATCACCTACACAATGTGTTTGACCATAAACGGAGGAGAGGATAGCAGCCGAAAGACAAATGAAGGGACACTTCTTTGATGACAGCCAGGAAATGAAAGGCAACGTATCACACAAAGCAGAAATAGAACAGAAAGGAGTCTTATTGATTCTCAGATTTTGTACTATAGACATATCAATGCATGTAGGGAAAAGGAGAATGATGGGGGGGGGGGGGGGGGGGGTACGGATGACTTGACATCCTCCCAGGGTGACAGCTAATCTCCAAGTTTTGTTGGAGGTGTAACTGAGCTGCAAGTTCTCCTTCTGCCTTTCATCTTCCATCACAGAGGTCACAGGAAGAGACATACAGAGAGGAGGAGAAAATAGGTACTATATGTGTGTGTGTGTGTGTGTGTGTGTGTGTGTGTGTGTGTGTGTGTGTGTGTGTGTGTGTGTGTGTGTGTGTGTGTGTGTGTGTGTGTGTGTGTCTGTGTCTACAAAGAGAGTAGCTAAAAAACAGCAGAGCATGCAGTTTCACGTACAATAGAGGATGTGTTGTGTCAGACTGCTGTTCAGAGCGTGTCAGGTGAGGAGAAACAGGAAGCATGCTGGGAAACGGTGGCCAGTTGGTGTTCGAATATGTATGTCTCCGTTTTGTATGATCACAAGAACTCTGACTTCCAAATTACAATTACAGACGGATTATTTGGTCTTTGATATTCCAGCTACATCGTGTGTTAAGTCTGTTTTGATGTATCCTGACACAACTAAGCATCAGTTTGTATTATAGGTCTGTTCTGTTTTATACGCCTGTCAGAGCCATACAATCTATGCGTGATTTAATGACGCCCATTTCCCTAAAACATATCATTGCATTCATTTTGGAAGGACGGTTCTAAGGGGACCTTCCTGGGTGGCACTGACCCACCCATATACAGTATATAAACAGACAACCCACTGCCTGCCATGCAACCTGTGCATTTGTCATTGTGGCCAATCTGCAGCAACAAAGCAATGCATGTCAATCAGCCAGGACAAACCAAGTGAAATAAATGTTTGCTTACTTACCTTTACCTCTCCTCATATAAATTGTGATTCGTGAAGTCGGGTTACATGAATGGAATCGACTTGACTTGACTTTGTTTTGGAGAACACCTGTTGTTAATGAATCCTTCAGTGCTGCCCAAAATAGAAAGTTCTTACTTAAAATGAAAGCAACATTACAAACATTGGACTTTCACCCAGAAGACCGCTCTTCGCAACCAAAACCAAAAGTAAACGTCGACTTCAAGCTTGTTAAGGGACTTTCCAGTAAGAAAGTCTGCTAAAGGCAGTTACTATTTATTCATGCAGGTTTTGTTATTGCGGTTGTTATGTTTCTTGAGTTACGTTACGCTGTTACGTTGTTCCGCTGTTACATTGTTACGCTGTTACATTGTTACGCTGTTACATTGTTACGCTGTTACGTTGTTATGTTGTGACGTTACATTACGTTAATACATTACATTATTAAGTTACGTTATAACGTTACATTATGTTGTTACGTTGTTATTTTAATGCAAACCGTGATCTGTTTACTATCCATCAACCAAGTAGTTTAGTTGCCTAAACCTAACCAACCATTTCACAATGTTAATGAACCGTAATTTTCGAATGCTCAAACTCAGACTGTACAGTGAGTGTGTTTCCAAATATGTTCAATGTTAAACAAATAAAAACACATATAAAAACCTGAATGGAAATGCAAGAAATTCATCAAAAAATATTGTTTACTCTTGGCATAAGTTGAAATGTTGGTGTATTGATTTAAAAAATAAGTGCTTTTGCGCAAGACCAACACCATGCTTCTTTGCTATCTACCTATTTGTTTCAAGTACAGTTTAGGCTGCAGGCTTGGGCTATATATATATGTGTGTTATTATTTTCCTTTTCATAATAAATTATTCCACTCTTATACTGTACTTAGTTGTTCTGTTTCCCTTTCTAACAACAAACAATACAATGTTACGTGCATAAAGCATGCAGCTTGCATCCACTGATGTTTTACAGACAAAAAATGTTCATTAATAAACTTAAAATTTGCACTTAATTTTGTTTGAACTTCTACAATACCCACAAAGAAGATACCCATTACAGGCCCAGTCTGAAGTGTTGGCAACAGAGCAGCTCCACAGGAACTAAGTGCAGTGGCTCAAGGGAACCTTGTTGGTGGTAATGAAGGAGGACATAGTGGACATTTTATTTAAGTTATTTATAAAATTCAACCTTGACTTGTGACCGCTGTGTTTCTTACATCCTGGCTACGGCCCCCACCAAAACGCATTGATGTTTTTAAAAGTTCAAGATGTCACCAAGTAGAAAGAAGGTTTCTATAACATTTTATCTGGAATGACAGAACGAGCTTCCTCTGTTTGTATTTTGGCACAGTCTGACAAGCAATAAATGACTCCAGATACAAGAATACTTTCTTTGCAAAATAAAATAGTTACTAGATTTTAAGTTTGTTGGCCATGACATCTTTTGCACTTCTGTCCATCCTGTGAGAGGGATCCTTCCTCCGTGCTCTCCCTAGGTTTTCCTCCTTTTTTATCCCCCATCCAGGAGTCTTTCCTGTTCCAATGCGAGGGTCATGTTACAGAGTATGTTGTTGTACAGATTGTATAGCCCTCTGAGGCAAAGCTGTGATTTTGGGCTACAGAAATAAATATAATTGAATATAATTGAAATCAAACTGCAATTGAATTGGCTAACACACCACAACATATGCCATCTTAACACAATTCATCCAATCTACTCCGCATGTATATCATTTAGTGAAACCTCTTCTGCCCACTCTCATGAACACTATGGTGAATAAGCATTGCCAGGAATATTATAATTAAAATGTAAATGTATCATTTGGAATGCATGAAGTCATTCCTCTCGTAGCGATCCCCTTTTATTTTCCATCATCACTCACAGAGCTGATGGACACTTACCGGAGTCATTTTCACCGCTCGCACTGAAAGTTTCACTCATTTATTCAGCTGGATTGTTACTCAGGCAATCTGAGGTAAGTGCTCCTTGTCAAGGGCACCGAGTCACTTCATCCCAGGAGGCTGACCTGACAAGCATTCATGCATCTTGAGAAAATCCACCATATTATGCAGTTACACCTCAAAGCGTGAATGGAAATGCTGCATACAGGATGGTATGTAGCTTGTGTGCCATGGAAACATCTTAGTATAGTATAGAATAGTGTGCAACATTTGCTATTCTGTGGTATTCTCATATTTAATTTGTTTGTATCATACCATTTTATCTCTATTTATTACATATTAATAACATAGCAAGCATGTTTTCATTTACTTTGGTCAGTCTTTAAAGGGTTCCCCAGTGATTTAGCACTGTATTAATTACGCCTAGGGACTCAGTAATTACATATTTTAAACTAGAAATGAATGCCACACTCTGCCGCTTACTGGCAATAAAATATGTTTTTAAAAAGTGTGGTCCTTGAGCACAGTCTAATATTAGGTTGACAGATCAAGCATTATGTAAGATAAGCCGTGGACAGACAGACACAGCGATGCATATACACGCACGCACACTTACGGCCGAATACATAATCTTTTGGCAGAGATGAAAAATAATGAAATGGTCCAAGTAAGGGTCACCACCAAAACCAAAATCACACTGGGTCCTACATTTCCCATAATGCAACTAGCGCCTTTCATTAGAACTTACAGGCTGGTAATAGGCACTGTCCTTCAAACTCCTCACACAAGTTTGTGATTCAGGTTTCCTGTTAAAAATGTGTCTCTTTGATAATGATCATTTGATACAACCCTGATGACATCACTATGACATCATCAGGTCCTCAGGCTTTGGAAAACTCCCTTGAGAGCTAAAGAACAAGTTTATACAACTTCATGAAATAGGAACTGATATTCATGTGAAAAATTGGTGGAGTTGCCCTTTCAATTTTTTCTAATATATAATTGAATACATAAAATGTACGAGTGCTGTTCTGGATGATATTTAGCCATTTCTGAGGCTCATAGAGAGATATGTCTGAGCGTGTGTAATGCTTATGTATACGCATCGATCATGTGTGCATGTCTGCAAGTTTCACGCTACACAAAAGCCAATTTGTGTGTGTGTATGTGTGTGTGTGTGTGTGTGTGTGTGTGTGTGTGTGTGTGTGTGTGTGTGTGTGTGTGTGTGTGTGTGTGTGTGTGTGTGTGTGTGTGTGTGTGTGTGCATAATAAGTGGACATGTGTGAATTAATTTATCGCCATTTTCTGTTCTGCCAGACACTCTTCAGTTCCCAAGGTGTCGACTGGACCTTTTTCACCTGCAGATGTGTCAGATCAAGACTACAAACAGCCGGGTCCCTGTCTGCAGAGAGACCCTCTGAGAATCCCCCCCTGCAACTACATCTGTTAGTCTTGGCATCAAACCTGAGTAGGGATACAAAAGCTGCGCAGTGTCAAATTATTTAAAGGTGTGCTTGATGCGTCTGCCCAGACGCTCCAGCAGTCTCAACCAGTGAGGCTTTCCCTTACGGGATCCTGCAGTCCAACAGTATTCATGTCTTCCAAACTTTTTAAAGAATTCCAAATGTCTTTTAGCAGAGCACCTTTGCCCCGGCCTGTTCCCCACTAGTCTCTCTGATGTCAGAGTAAAAACCTGGAGGAGGAAACTCTGAGCCTCTCACTGGGTTCACTGGGAAAATATTGCCAACATTTGTGGTGGCGTCACGAAAGACACTGTTCACTGTGACACAGTGGGTTCATTTAATAGTATCATACTCAATTTATTTGTGTTCAAAACAATATAACGGTCAAGTCATATGTGTGTGTGTGTGTGTGTTCGGCGTGTCTGTGTGTCCACATGTCGCCCACGGCTAATTCACTGACTGAGTTTTCGGGGTCAGGCTAAAAGGCTCAGGTTAAATTACTGACAGAGTGTCATTATCTGACATGAATCTAACTCCCCTATGATATACTATCCGCTCTGGATTATAGATTTGACCTACCCTTGGTTTCGCCAAATTGAAGAGATTAATTGAGGCCCCCTTGCCTGGTGTTCTCCCAGGGGCCGAATCCCTCGCTTCCACTGGATAATGTCATCCCGGCTTTGACAGGCCAAGCCACCGAGGCTCCCGGATAGCTCTATGGACTCCTGAAACTTCAGAGTGAAGACAATGTACTACGCCATCCGACGAACTTGACACTCACAGTAGCCAACCAAATTATTTCTGGGAAGAGAGTGAAGCAACTTGCTGATGGATGCTGAACTCATGAGCTATTCGGCGTAGGCTGTGGCGTAGTGGAGAGCAAGGTAGTTCTCCAATCAGAGGGTCGGTGGTTCGATACCCGGCTTCGGCAGTCGATGTGTCCTTGGGCAAGACACTTAACCCCAAGTTGCTCCTGAAGGCTTGCCATCGGTGTGTGGACTGGATGTTGCGTGAATGTTAGTTAGAGTCTGATGGTGGCACCTTGCATGGTAGCCTGTCATCAGTGTGTGAATGGGTGAATGATATGTAATATACTACTGATTGTAAGTCGCTTTGGATAAAAGTGTCTGCTAAATGACTGTAATGTAATGTAAAATGTAATATTCAAAGTCAAAATTTGGAGGATATGTGTTTCTCAAAGGGGACGTCTGAAAAAGTACACATACACTTTGGTATCTGGAGTGTCTACCAAACCACGAACTGTGAAATAAGACGAGCCACTCAGTTTTTTTGTGTGCTGTCTAGATCAGAAAACACGACTGTGTTCCAAAATCGAATACTTATTCTTAGCAGACTGGTCTTAAAGAGACAGGCGCTAAAACGGAGAGTTTCAGACAGAAGGTGAATCCATTTATTTAAAGACGGACAGTGTGAGAAAAATCACGTGTTTTTTTTAACATTTAAGCATGTAAACATGTTCTGGAAGAACCTATACACAAGTACGAACCTAAAGATGAGCATGATGTGTCCCCTTTAATGTTGTACAGTCAACTACATAAGGATCACACTCAGTACAATGACCACAAATCATGCAGCCACACTATTATGTACGACAGAGTTAAATAGGGCTAAGGGCTTTGGAAACGGTTTTGCACTAACAGCGTGAAGGTATTTAAGGAATCCCAGACAATGCTGGTAGCAGCTACTTTCATTTTGACACCTTCTAGCTGTAGGTATGAACAATGCAAAATATCATTCCTCCCGGCCCCCTGAAGATGTAAATGGAAGTGGTCTCACGCACATCACGGCGGGGCTTGTTTCATTCTCAAACACATGAAATTAGTATTGATGTCTGTGTATGGGCCCAGGTCAGAGTGGATGCCCAGAATTTGCAATTAATGAAGGATTACGGGCTGCGAGGAGATCAAAACACAGCCGGTTGCACTGTTTCTTCATATTTCAGAGGATTAAATGCTTAGCAGCTGGGGGAAGCAGGACCTTTACTCTAAAGTTTGGGAAACTTTACTGGATCTTGTTTCTCTTGCAAACAGGGAGCTGTAGTGCGATGCAACCCGTTCGAGTTGTTTGTAGTCACACTCATACCAGCGTGCATCTCTATTGCTGTAGGATCTGTGGTAATTATTTCACATGCATGTCAGCTACTTTGCAAACATATAAAATATGAATATGTTTTGAATGAAAAAAACAACTATGAAATAAACACTTTTAAAGCTACTACGAGGAACTTTCAGTTTTGTGTTGACTTTGGCGGCCCCTGTGGATAAAAGCGGAAGGTGTTTCCGCGGCACCAGATTCCCATTTAGAAGACCTCTCATTTTTCTACAGAAGGGTCTGACAGTCTGCTACGCTCAGTCCTGGTCTTGGGTTCTCCCGTGCCTCCCTTTCCCTCCGGCGCGGCCCGGCAATACGGCCAGGACCTCCAGTAGCTTGGAGACCGGCGGAATCAGTTTTTGGAAGATTTGACAAAACACGGCAACGTTTACATTTTGACCTCTACACTTTTTTTTTTCTTTTTTTGGGATGCTAGGTAAAGATTATTTGAGGTTGAGATATGTCTCTTCAAATAGATAATCAATTGTTTTGTTTTTTTTACCTCAAGCAATAGCCCCATCTCCTCAGGGGCTCGTTGTGCAGGGATTTGCTGATGGGTGGTTGCAACGGGCTCTGGTCTCTGACTTGACTTGGGACTTGACTTTCCCTAACTGAATGACTCAACCTATGACTTGACTTGTGAGGGAAAAAAATGACTTTATTGGTTTGCATGAGACTGGTGTTTGGCATTCACCTGTGCTGCAGTGATTGGCTGCTTAGGTTATTTATGGGTAGAAATGTAAAAGAGATAATGAATTCATAATGAAAATGAAATGGATTCATTAAACGTTCACACATGAATCTGACAGTGGTCATCCTACACACACACACACACACACACACACACACACACACACACACACACACACACACACACACACACACACACACACACACAGAGTGCGGTAGCTTTAAGAGCGGAGGCGTGGTGCTGCTCGCTGTTTGACCGGCTTGTCAGTCCCTTCCCTCCCCACTATCATTCGGCTCCGCATGAAGCAGCCTCGCACGGTCGCGAGCTGGGCATCGGCTCTCTAGATTTGGATCCAGCCCCGCCGCGAGACTCAGTTGGGTTGGTGTGTCGCGCGGTGACAGCGACAAGGGATTATTGGTACCGAGCAGCGACTGTTCCTCCTCAACGAAGCCGGGAGGTAAGGTGTTCAAGACCGGCGTGACCAGGGAGCGGGCACCGTGTGATGGGGCTTCTCCCCGCGCAGGGATCCATCGGCTGGGGATGGTCACGATGCTCATCAGGCCAATTAAGATCCAGCAGCTGATGTGAAGCCTATATATATATATATATATATATTTATTTATTTATAATCCTGATTAAATACGGATGACGCAAGCAGGTGATATGAAGTTATTAGACATGTCCTCCCCTTTATATTATATATATATATATATATATATATATATATATATATATATATATATATATATATATATATATATTATATATATATATATAATATATAATATTATATATATATATATATATATATATATATATATATTAATATATATATATATATATATATATATATATATATATATATATATATATATATATATATATTAATATATATATATATATATATTAATATTATATATATATATAATATTAAAGGGGAGGACATGTCTAATAACTTCATATCACCTGCTTGCCTGTCACACATTGCACGTTAGCACCATTAGTCCACATTGGTTACTTTCAGACGCAGCTCTGCGCATGACGCTCTCTGTCACGTCTGGTGATATTGGGATGATTTTCACTGATTTATAACCGATATGTGTTGTGACGACACGAGGCCTTCAGTGTCCACACGACGTTTGACCTCCATTTTATTATTATTATTATTATTATTATTATTATTATTATTATTATTATTATTATTATTATTATTATTATTATTATTATTATTTTAAGCGGCCGTGCGCGCTCACAGTCGGTTAGTTCCCGTGCCCGTCTAAAGAGGGCGCTGCGTCATACTGCAAGAAATGTGTACTCATAACGATGTGTGGGTGTTCAAATCAAATGAAAGGGTTTTTTCTGTTTGGGTGAGATTCTGCCTACTTTTACATTTTATTTTTTGTTCTGTTTTTCCTGCAAAAGAAAACCAATCTTGAGAAAATATATATATATGTATATGTGTGTGTGTGTGTAAATGAACCAGGAATGATGTCAGATCTTTGGATACTACTTTCCTGTGTGAATGTCTTTCAGACTGCATGATAAATGACTTGCATTGACTCTTCTTGCAGCAATCCCCCCTCTCTCTCTCTCTCTCTCTCTCTCTCTCTCTCTCTCTCTCTCTCTAAATGTGGCTCCAGCATCCTTTTCAGCTTTCCATCCAGACAAACATCAGCCATGTCCAAGTATTTCTCTGCGTAACAGAAAACAGGTGTCTCCTCGTCGCTCTCCGGTTTTCAGAAACAAATCCTGGACAGTCTGATCGGTAAAGGCTCCCGATAGGCTCTAGTGGACTGCTTGATTTGTAATCGGAAGGTGGGGGAGGAAGAGAAATGCTTGGAGTCTTAGGTGTGTGTGTGTGTGTGGGGGGGGCATCCTTACCTCTTAAAGCCCACACTGCTTGTGAGTTTATAGGATGGCATTTAATCTGACTGAACATCTGGCAGTGATGCAGCATTGGCTCCTCTCGGTCAGTTGTTGAGGCTTTACGAGCACAGCGCCATGCTAGGCACAGAAATCATCCCCTCCTCCTCCTCACACACACACACACACACACACACACACACACACACACACACACACACACACACACACACACACACACACACACACACAAACAGCTTTGCCAACTTAGCATCTGCTATATTCTTCCTACTGGATCGAGACTGTGCTGCATGGGAGCGTCAACACACAGTACAGTGAACATGAACAGTTTTTTTTGGCCACAGTTCAGAGAAATAAGAATTAAAAAAAAAAAATTCCAACTGATTATGGTTCAGAGGATCGGAATGGGATTATGACGTGGGAAATGACATTTTAATCATGCTAACCCATTGGGTGTAAGTGACTTGCAGGATTTGTCCATGTAGGGCTGCTGACGGAGTTTTCAACAATGTCTAATGCACATACTTTACAGGCATCAGTGGTCTGCCCACTGAACCCCGCAGACTTGTGTTAATGGACAGCAGCAATGGATGGATTTAGTGCAAAGCCCCGCACTACAGCCAGCTGTATGTCTTTGAGCAGAGCTGCCATCCACTGAGCTTTTAATACGCTTTAAGCTTGTTTCACAGGTTCAGCTGCCTGCATTCAAAATCATACAATATAAAACAGGAATATTTGTTTACTCCCAAGGCGAAGACAGCTGTTGCAGCAATTTGTCTGGGGTATTTTTAGGTCCCCTTTTGATTACTGTGCCTGATCCCCTGTCCAGCTACCTGCGTGCTCTCAGGGAGGGAGGGAGGGAGGGAGGGAAGGAAAATAGGCACCATGTCCAAAAGCAACAAGGCTGCTGGGCCGAGGTGTTCTGCCTCTGGCTGTTCCCGCTGCTGACTGAGCGAAGGGAAGAAGAAGTAGAGCTGCTGGTAGTGTGTTTCTGTGGCGGAATGAGGCTGTAGTGTGCATACAGTCGAAGCTCAAAGGGTGAACAGCAGGGGAGAGATGGGGTGGGTGGGGGGGGGGGGCATTGTTCCCAACCAGCCATGAGGCAGATGTTGAGGTTGGTATACTGCTCTCGCCCGTCGGGGCTGTTGGGTGAGAACCTGATGGGCGGGCATGAGGTTACGTCGCTCAGATCTTGGGCATCTTTTGTGCAGTCTTCACTGTGAACAAACATCTGCAGCCAATTCACTGATTCCTTGTGCAATCCGTCAGAGGCACTCAGGAGTAAGAACGTATGTCGTCCAAATGTGACTTTTAATAAATCAGTATAAAACCGATACGGATCACGTAGAAAGCAATAACACCCTTACAGTTAACGAGCATTCCAAGTCAGTGGCTCTGTCCCAGTCTGGCCTGATAAAACTTGCATCCTAAGAAGTTGGCCAGCACTTCTTTCTCTTCTTAACCCATCACCATGTACCGAGCGGCCCCAGTGAAACGCACGAGGCCGGCCTCTGCTCCAGCCTGCTCCGCTGACCGTGCCGTGGACAGGCTGGGCCCAACTCTATCCGAGCAGAGCGAGCGAAGGAGTCTGGGAGTAATTAGCTGCGAGGGTATAATCCTGTACCAGACACAGTATTGCCCCCCCACCCCCCTCTCCCTCCGTCTGCCTCCCCAACTCCACCTCTTATTTACAAGCAAATGTGCAAATAAGTGAAACTGGTTTGCTTCGCAGATTAGTTTTTCCGGCAGGGAGGAAACCATACTTTACACTTCCCCAAAGCACACCTCTGAAAACAAGGACACATCCAAGGGCACTATGACAGAACTCGACCAGGTTTAGATGGCATCTTCTTATAACTATAAATGTGTTTGGAAGATTTGACAAAACACTGGATGGTTTTACATTTTGGACTCTACACTTCTCTCTTTATTGGGGATGCTAGATTAAATACAGATTTTGACTTACTTATTTGAGGTTGAAATATCTCTCTTAAAACAGATTATAAATAGCTTATCTTTTTACCCCATCTCCTCTTTTCGTAGAACAGGTCCTGGCCTTGGGCTCATTGTGCAGGGATTTGCTGATGGGTGGTTGCAACGGGCTCTGGTCTGGTTCTCCTGCACAGTAGTGAGGCTGTGAGGAACCTGAATTCGAGAGGAGCCGCGGCATGTCAGGACTTCCCAAGTATGCCAGAGACCTTTGGCTTCAGATCAGCATGAGGCTCATCCAACTGTGAGGCAGCGCTGATACGATCTTAATGTACATTTGCTGGCAAATCACCTCAAAAATCTGTAAATCTCCAAGATCTACTTTCTCTTTCTGCTGTGCGCATCACTCTTCAGTCTAGTTATTGTGGTGTATATGTAAAGTCATGCAACCGTGAATCTGTTCACCCTAATTGTGTGGAAAAAAACAACGTCCAAGGGGTAATTCGTCTTTATTAAAGGAGGAAACCTCTTGTCCAATGAGATCTATTCAACAAAATAGTGCAAGACACTTTGCATTCTTCCGCCACCCCTCCTTCTCCTCTTTCCTCCTCCTCAATCTGTCCCTATAGTCTAATTTCCTGTCTGTCTCACCACACACAGCCACTCGCTCCTAAATAAAACGAGTTACGTAATCACGTGGTTAATTAAAGTCTCATAAACCCCAAATACTTTATCATAAGATAGACACCTCGAGTTCTGTTCCTGTAGCTCTGCACAATGTGTCAGTGTTAGCCAGGCTTTTGTGCTCTCTCGCCGCGATGGTGTTTTTGGAAACAGTAGCTCGCTGCCTTGACTACCTGATTAGTCATGTTTTCCCCACTGGTATAAATTAGAGGCGATTTAAGTCTCGGTTTTCTCTGTATATTGTTCTCAAACTACGAAAGGAAGCTTGTGGCCACGGTAAATGTGGTATTTTGCAGTAAAGTGTTTGTGATGGCCGCGTCATTGGTTCTTCAGTCATATCAGGGCTGTACACACAGGGAGCAGGTGCTAGTGTAAGATTGCCTCTTCAGTGTCTTGAGGAATCATTTCCCCATCACTGGGAATGATTTAGCACTGGGGGTAATGGAGGTTGAGAGTATCATAATATGTCTTCACTTCCTGACATCTCCCTGCCCCCAGCCTTCCCCTCCTCGTTCCCAACCGTGGTCCCCTTTACCCTCTCTACCCTACCTTCAACCCCCCCAGACAACTAACTCAATGCAATGGTTGTTTCGCCCCCCTGTCTCCATGTAGTCACAGGCAATTAGCCCCCGTCAAAATACACTGCCGGACTGAGGGTTGAGACTCGAGCATCTGAACCCCTTGCTCCTGCCCCTCTACGCATGGCTAATATTACCCCGAGCTACCGGGAAAGGGCCAGATAGGTTTTGTCGGTGGATGGAAGGGAAATAAAGGGGGGTTGGGGGTCCCACTTGGGACCTGTGCGCGTGCTACCTCGCTGAGCACAAAGCAGCTCTTTCACATGGGATCTGGAGCACATATGGAATCGTTTATCAAACCTCCAGTGCGTCAGTCCCCCGTATCCTCTCGGCTGCAGGTTTCCCCCTCACCTCTGCATCTCCGATTCACTTTGCCGCTGAAATTAGCTTGAGAGGCTGCACCTGGAGATGATCCTCCGTTTGCCCCTGCTGCTCAGCACTGTACTCCTCAAAACCCGAACCCAGCATTACCCTACCAACTTGAGGTTTGCTCATTTGAGGGCCCTTCAAAGCGAAAGGTCAACGGTTAATGGTTTTGGTAATAATTGGCGCCAATCGGACCATCGTTATCGGGTCAACTGGGCCCCGTTAGTGGCGGATGGCTGCGCAGCCGCGATAGCTCCATACATGAAGTCAATGTGTGCCTGAGATATACTTTAATGAAAGTTAACTTTATACTTTATATACGAGCTTTATTGGTAGTTTATGCTGTCTCTCTGACCTTGTGGTCTGTACAAACAGGAGTTTGAACCACTAAGAACCACCTGCCCTTATCCACGTAGGGTGGACTTCCACAGTGATGCCTGTATTCACATTCAGGTTGTGTGTGAATGTGTGAGTTAATTGGCCGATACCTTCACCACGGGGCATTTGGCATTGATTGCAGTTGCTGCTTTGTTAAACAATTTCAGTTAAAGGACACATGACAGGTTCATTCATGTCTTTAGGGTTTCTACTAGAACATGTTTGCATGCTTTAATGTTCCAAAAGTTTATTTTTCTCTCACTGTCTGAAGTACCTGATCCACCCACTTTCTGAAACGCTCCGTTTGAGGGCCGGTCTATTAAAGAACCCTTCCTGAAAAAGCCCAGTCTCTGATTGGTCAGTTTTATTACATTCAGTCTTTGTATAGCACCTACACCTGCTTTATAATCTAACAATATACAACCTTTAAGGTTATATGACATTAATTCAAGGTCTTGCATCCAGTGGAGTTTGCTTGCCTTTCCCTGAATGAATTGGTGTCCACACAAAATGACAGGAAAACTATTTTAACAGTAACGCAATGCCAGCGTGACATCATCTCCAAGGATTGGCCTCTAAACGGCACAGCTGGGTGGAGATAACGGAGCGGCCTGGATGTTTATTTTTTCCCCTTCTGCATTCCAGCTTCTTATTTATAATGGCCGCGATATCCAGCTCGGGGGGTTACTTCTATAAAAGGAAGTTTGAGGACTTCTGCTGACCCTCTCAAAAGGAGGCTTTCGATGCCATATTTTCCCAAGATGTAACCTTTAGATTTCCAGGAGAAGGACCTCAACCACCCTGGAGAAGAATGGCCCGGGTCAAAGTCAGTGGGATACATGACTGAAGACTCCAAAACACAAAGCTGTCAGCTCCCTCAGCAGTGTACTGATTTTGTATCATCTCAGTGAATTCCCAAAGGATTTAATTCCCTGACATTTGAAGTTTTTGGTCTTTTTGCGATAAGGAATTGTGAAAAATAGCTGTGTAAAATGATCGTAACAGATTCAGCTCTTTGTATCAGAGGTCAACCCTATGTTTTTGTTGAGAGTAGACTCAACACATAGTTAACTGTGGTGAAAGGTGACCTTTGCCCTGTGACCCGGCCCAACTGCCCGGCTGGCCCTCTAGGAAATGGATTGTGTTTACAAAGAGCTTGTCAGTATGTGCTTGAGATTTAATTATCTTGACATGTCGGGTTGGGCAGCCAGCAGCGTTTGAAAATCTATCTGGAGTCATGTGGCTTTGTTTTGCTGTAACGACAAAGTTCATCCAGCTCCTCTTTTTAACTGAGAATGTCCTCAGCTTGCAAACGTTGATTTGCTCCCCGTTGCCAAACTGACGACAAATGATTTGGCCCACACCGTGTAGCCTTGAGTTTTTATCTTGCATTGTTTGATTCCCAGGATCAAATCCCTAAATTAGCTTCAACTCATCACCGCTAGCAATCCAGATGTCCTCAGTGGCCTGACACCCCATGTAATGCCTAGCAGATGCTATTTGTAGTGATGGATTGTGCTCAAGACAGATTACCTTTAATGAGCTCATTTACCAATGAACTGTGTGGGTTTGGCCAAATCATCTGGTAAAGGCCCATTCCAGCCCTCCAACTTTCTGAAATGTACTTAAGGTTACTTGCAGGTTTAACATTCCTGGAAGACTGTGAGTCCATGGATATATCCTTCACAGGACAATGTTTGTCTATAGGGAGCATTCACAGCGAGGGGCCTTTTCACCAGAGATACGGCAAAGCATGCACTTCTTTTGGGCTGTGTTATTGTAACGATCAGATCTTCCTCCTCTTTCAGTCCCTCCCTCCGTCTCCTCGGTGGACAGGGGTCCTTTTCGCTGCCCTGTGCGGCTCTGTTTGTGTGTTTGATTGTGGGAAAGTTTCTCGACCATCCGTGAGAGTCCCCCGCTCTCTGGACCGGCTGTTCCCTTGGGGTCCTCAAGGCTTGGAGAGGCTGAGCCCCACCAATGCTCCGAGGACCCTCCCCCAGCAGCCCCTAGTGGTAGTAGGAGTCCCAAATCACTTGTCCAAGCTGTTTGTATGAACAGGCCCCCTTTTCTTGTAGTTAGAGCCAACAACACAGTTTATCTTTTCAGAAGGGGGAGATCCTTCAGGCTTTTCAGCACAGCGATAAAGAAGTCTGGCAAAAAGCACTCCCTACCAATGAATCACTTGAGACGGGGTGGGGGGGGGGGGGGGGGCTGGAGACATAGATGTTGATGTGACACGTGTTTTTTGGGAGAATGGGCCAGGCAGTGGTGGGTTTACTTTGGCTACTCCTGCAGAATATGTCGGCTCCAAAGCTGGATACTGAACCTGAGATAGGTAAAGCTTCTAGCGTTGCAGTTTTGCTAATGAGACTGAATGTTCTGGTTCATGTACAGTGCAGGTCAATTGGCAGAGAGAATAACCTCATTAAACTTAACTTTGTGGCTTTTTTATATTTAGATGGTGAATTCCAATTTTCCTTTCGAGGCATTCAGTTGGCACTGGCATTGACTCGCTTCCACTTTCATATTTGGAGACTGTTTTATTTTCACATCTGATGCGTGGGATTCCCCTGGAATACAGGTTTTGTGTCATTCTCACGGACTACGGCCTGTAATTCTTTACCGAAGATAAGACAGGCCGTCAGATCACAAAGCCTCCCACCTCCAACCTCGATTCAGTTTAGGCAACAGTAATTCACTTTGCTGGTGTGACTGATGTGTTTTATCGAAGTGATGTAAGGCTGGAGCATCTTAACAAGATTTAAGATGTAGGTGCATCCCATTCACCCCTCTAATCCGTCATAATATTCTTGACCTATCCTCATCTGCAGGGTTAGGGTTGCTTTAAACTCAAAACCTCCCCAGTGATCTCACTTTGTTTAAAACCATAAAGCCAAAACATTTTTCAAGCTCAACACTGTCGTAATTCTTGTTAAGACCTTTTGGATTACTAAATTTGGCTCTTACATCTTCCCATGCATTTCTTTCCAATCATGTAATGGCTTTATGGCGCAGTTCAAAGCTCTTAAGTACAATCGAAAGCTGTGACAGCCACTTTTCCTGTCTTCTTCGGGCTCTCTCCCAGCCCCTAATGCATCATCTGAGCAAATGTCATCTCATTGTGTTTGAGCTTTGAGATGGATGGCTGAATGCAGCTGAAGGATCCAGAAGCAGTAAGAACCATCCGTTTTTTTTGCTCGTTGAGCGGCTAAACAGACAAACTCCGCCTGAACGGTGGAGCCGAGCCATAGACCTTTCATCCCCGGCAAGATCTTTTCAAAAACTCCTTTTCGCCAAGTGACAAACCGCGTGGTTGGTAACAACTAAAGCATTCAGAGGCCGTATGAATAGGGGCCTGTCTCAGGAGAGGCTTGTTGAAATGGGGCCTTTTTTGCTTTTATCCCTCCGGAGAGGCAGATTGATCTCGCTCAGGTTTTTTTTTTTGGAGCTGGCGCTACACTTCAAATGGCCCGTTGAAAGGCGAGGCGTTTATTTTATTTATGTGATAACCTGAGTTCTTCACGCAGATTCAAGCGTCGGTGGGTGTTCTTCGTACCAGGAGGTCCACTTCACTACCTGCACCTGCACCGCTACAGCTCACTCTGCCTCTCGTGTTTTCTCTGTGAACCATGACTCTCTCCTTCCTTCTCATCTGCTCTCCCTGATCAGTACTGATGTAAAACACAGGTTCTCAGGTGGATTCTGGGTCTTCTTTTAAAGTTTTTGCAGATGGAGAGGAGGATGAGGAGGAAACCTGTTAAAACAGTTGTCATCCTCCTCCTGATGTACACGCCATCACTCCCTCGTGGTAAATATCGCATGTGGACATCAGGTGACCTCTTCGGTGCTGTTCCCTTGGTTACCGGGATACTGACCCCCCCCCCCCCCCCTTCCGTCTTTGCAACGAGCAGCAGCCTCTCAGAGCAGTGTGCTGTTTTTCCTCTCCTTCCACTTGTATAAACCAGGGGACTATCTGCCATCAGCATTCAGGAAGTGGTGGCGTAAACAGACGACGGGATCCAGCGAGGGGAACTCAAATGACCCAGCCATGTCCTAGCAACCGTTATTCTCGGTCGCTTCGGTATCCACGCGCATTGTGTTTAAAGGGGTTGTTTATACTTGTTTATGGGTCCGGGGGAACTCATTTGTGCACTTGTGTGAGATCAGACGGGGCTGGAAACACGAAGCGGGGCTCTGCTTCCTCTCGTTTTGAAGCGTCATTGCCGACCTTGCCAGATGGCAGGAGGTGCAAGTTCTTTCCAATCCTGCCAGTGATCAATTAGTCATTTAGAGGGTAGTCACTCCCATGCATGCAGTTGACTGCTACTGTGGTCACGTAGCTCTCGCCTCACTCGTCTCCGCCGATGTTGGCTGTGGTTGCCAACAGCGGCGTGCAGTTAAATGATAAGGGTTGGCATTTTCAAGTGTCGGAATATGGGAGAAATACAGGTCCAGAAAGCTAAAAGCTCTGTAAGAATGTGTGCCTGTGCTGTTGAAAGGTTCGACCTGTCAGCAATGGAGTGATGGAGAGATAACCCATAAGCCATTGCTTTGTGTGCCAAACAATCCGACAGTTTCAGCCTCGCAGGAATTGGCCGGCGTTAAAGTTAATGGAGGCTGATGAATTTCCCCTCCGTCTCTATCTGCCCATTTTCATCCAGCAGCACCGGAGCCTGTAATATTTCCTCAGGCAGTGATCCATCTAGCAAATGGCTTTTATAGAAGACCCCCCCCCCCCCCCCATCATCACAACCCCCGTCCCCCGTCCCCCCCCGTCCCCTTTACCCCCTACCTTTCACATTGTCCAGCAGCCGCGGGGATAAGCTGTGCCATGAAGCGTGAGGAGGCTGATAGACATTTGTGATCGGCCGAGAGAGATAGGAAGAGGAGAAACGGGGGGGGAGGCAGTGATGCTACCGGACTGTAAACTCGCCCTTGACCACATCTACTGGGATTGACTCTAGCGGCGGGGGGGTGGATTAGAGGTATTAGGCCGACAGATTGGACCCTCAGTGCAGACATTTTAATGCCGCTGTATCAACCCGTGCACGCGTCTGCTATCCCGCTGCGCTGACAAACAAAATCCCTTAAATGCACAATTCATTGCCGGAGTGATTGGGGCTATTACAACGGCACGGAGATCAGATTTAATACGGATGGTTGGGTTTTTTTTTTTTAAGTGGTTATCGGAAAGCAAGAGCCAGAGAGGAGTGGAACTTTGGACAGAAGTTGAGCTGTCTTTATCAAATGAAAGGCCTTGATGAAATATTGCCGGAGTAAAGAGCACAAATCCAATTAGTGGATGAGAATTAAAAGTGATTTTCCATCGGACTCCAGTGAGCGCATGTGCTTTGACCTGCTGTTAAGTCAATTTAATATAAAGTATTGCCATGATTCTAAACAGTCTGCAACACAGTAACAGCATGATGTGCATACTCCAAGCAGGAGGGTATTTGATATATTTACGGGATATCACCTGGATCAAAAAAAAAAAACAACAACAACTTGTTTTTGTGAATTGCTGCTAGCCTGTTCCAAGCCTTGCCTCTCTCACTCTTCCCATTCCTTCCAACGCTCTTGTGCTGGGCCTCGATTCGCTGCCAGGTTGCCTTGACGACAGGCCTCGGTACATAAACCGGGGCGATGTTTGTGGAAACGCAGCGCCGCGAGGCAGGAAATCTTGTACATTCTTTATCTCTCACCCCTCAGTAGGCTCCAGGAGCCACATAAGCAAACGGAAGCCTCATTTGTCTAGCCTCTAAGTGCATCTTATCATATGAACAAAAAAAAGACATCACAAAGTCAGTTTCCATATAGCAGCCCTAACATATACACCCCCCCCATAGCACACACACTCTCCACCTACCCGTCCACACCTCTCCTTCCTGACATTCCATCCAGGAGCTGGAGGAAGAGGAAAGGGATCTGCTGGTCTGCTGCCTGCTGGTCTGGCCCCGTGGAGCAGAATGGAGGGAAGAAGCCCCGCTGCGGTTCATTTGTCGCCTACATTCGACTTGTGCACAAACTCACTTGGAACACAGCGGACAAAGTGTTAAAGCAGACGCTGATCATAAATCTGTCTCATGCATTTGGCTACTGGTCGGCGGCGTGCAATACATTTCCCAGACTTATCTTCTCTTCCATTCATTTTTCATTAGAATCTGCTTTAAAACTTCAAATATAACAGTATATCAACTGTCAGTACTTTTTTTTTTTTTTTTTTTACTGTGGTGTATTTTTAGCTGTGGTGTTCCACATTGCACAACAGTTGCAGACCTCTCTCCAGCTTGGCTTCCCCTTCTCACCGTTGTCTCCGGTGAAACTAAGACACCAGGCCAAAGCTGAGTAAGCAATCTCCCCCTCCCACCACCACCACCACCCCACCACCACCACCAAAGGAACAATGTCGCTCAAAGGAGGCTGTTGACGGACGGAGGCAGAGCATGAAGGTGCTGCTGAACCCTTCCCTCGTGTCCTCTCATCGATCGGTCTCCCTTCTTCCTTTCATCCGGGTCTGAACAATCAATGCTCATGATTATTGAAGGTTGAGGTTTATGAGCGAGGAGGTGGAAGGCGTGATGTGAGGTCAGTGAGTTGAACTTCATATCACACCCCGTGGTCATAATAATGCCAGTTCTCACTACAGCCCTACTGTCTCAGGAGAAGAAAAAAAAAAGGCCAGACTCATTGTTCTAGGAAGGGAAACGGAGGTTCAGGGAGAGGAAAAGCTGCGGGAGGGAAAAAATGCTGAAGCACATTTTTGTTGCTGGGTGCATTGGGACAACGACTCGAGGCCCGACCTGACCATTTAACTTAAATAGCATGTAATAGGAACAATGTGTGTTGATTGTACGCAGACAGAGCAGATGTGATTAAACCAGATTTGTACTACAGGGGTCAAGGCTTTTTTTTTTTTTTTTTCGGAGCAGGGGCCTCATTCCAGAAACGACTGGTGTCTGGAATCCTATCTTATATGACATTTAGGATACTGGTATTACAGAAACATGAAAAAACAACTTATCATAGGATAAGAATTTACCTATGACGGAACATAGGGATTTCCCATGTTAGTAATCCTAAATTATAACAGCTCTGTCTTCAATGAAATATGGCAGCAGCACTGTTGTTAGGTCTGTATTGCAATGACAGTGAAGATGGAGAACATGAAAAACACCGAAATATACTGATTGAAAGGCCACTCAAGATGGGGATCCCCCTCACCACCAACACCATTGGTGCGCCTTGCTCTTCGGAGCTTAAGACGGGCAGAAACGGAGACCTTCCAGAATGGCGTCCCTACTTGATTGGTTGTTATCAGTCATGAAGTGTCCTTCCCCTGATTCGGCACGTCCCCCATCACGTGACCCTTTCCGGAAGAAAACAAATGACATCAGCCCCGACCACCATTGGGAAATTGGGTCATTCATTTATGTCAGGATTCAGTGACGGTTTGAGCAGATATGTTTAAATAGTTAGGATGACTAGGCTTTTCCTCTGTAATGAGGCCCCAGGTTTTTCCAGCAACTTTTATCCAGTCATAACCTGCACACATACAAGGTGTGTGTGCGTGTGCGTGTGTGTGGTTACGCTTTTCAGTAGCAGAAAATGAAGAAGCGTGCAGGACCGTGTGTCACTGAGAAACCAGATGGATTTCAGGGGCCACGTGGTCGTGCTGGGCGTGCGTCTGCCGCTCCCGGAGCCTGCCCTCTGGCTCAGCTGGCTTTAATCAACACCATCATTTACCCCTCTTGCTGGTAATCGGCGCACAATGCACACAGCAGTGAGAAGATCCATGTGTGTTCTCCCACACCCACCAGCACTTTCAATCATTCATTCATATATGTGTGTGTATATATATATATATATATATATATATATATATACACATACCACCTGACCTAAACTACTCAAATGTGATCCAGAATGTACTAAACTGGAATTCATTCATTAAGCCATATCAGCCAAAGCGGCTGGTCAGTCCTGACCCAGCCTCACTGAATCAACCTTTTTTCTCAGTATGTTCCCCATCAGCCAGTGGAGGAACGTGTTGACTCAGCGGACAACAGCCCAATCCATGTGACAGTCCACTGTAAAGTCACTAAGGAACATTCTTTAGGGAGCCCCCTTCTCAGCTGGGGAACAGGAAGTGGCAAAGCGCTCCTTAATTTAAGGGGATCGTAAATCATTGTAATAACATGTCTGACCCTTCCCACCATGACAGAGGCAGCTGGACAGACAAACAGTCTGTGGGGTTGCATTGAACACGAGGCACGTGTGCTGGAGTGATGCTGATGGGTCAAAGGTCGACCACTATGTGGCGAGTGCATCGGCGCTTTTTCAAATGTTCCTGGTGCTAAAGCTGTTCTGTTGTGGATGTGATGTTGTGGTTGTAGTCTTAAAGTTATGGTTTTCCCCTTTCACTATTGGAAATGGTTCTTGTTTCCTTTAGTATAAAGACGTGATAGGCTGCAATGGCTGTACCTCAGTAGACCTACATTGGGGATAAACAGGAAGTGTTTATTATTTTGTCATCTCTGGAGAGCTCATAAAATGAGATACGAAGTTTCTGTGCAGTGCAGTGCAGAACCCAGAAAGGCAATCATTCTACTAAGAAAGAGAAAGAGAGGGATTAAGAAAAAGTGGCCAATGTCATTTATTTTCAGCATCATCGCTCAGAGTGAACTGTGGGTTTAGTCGAGTTGGTTGGACCCATTGTGGTCAAGCCAGACCAAAGGCTTTGAGAACAAAATTGGTGGGCTATTTTTAGGCAATCCACTTCCTCTGGTTTGTGATTTAAAATCTTTCAAGAGAGGATAGAACAGCTTTTTTGTCACAGTGGCTGTAACAGCATTATGCAAATGCCAATAAGGCTGTGTTTGGTTGACTTTGCTTGTTTTCAGCCCATTGTGAGCTATCATCCTTTCTCCCTGGGCGTAACCTCCAGCCTCGACAGCGGTGGACAACAAATGCTCCGATCACCCACGCCCTCAGTCTAAGGTAACATGGCCTTGGCTGTTAAGACAAAAAAACCTCTGTGTCCAATGGTGCCGCCGGGTTCAAAGAGTTCCCCACCCATAACGAGAGGTCAAGGGTTAAAGGACCTTGGCGTAAGGTCATGGTCGCAGACACGCACCTGTTCACACAGGGGGGGCCTCCCTTTGCAGAACTGATGACTCCCAGATGTTATTATGGAGATACTGTGACAACCATGACTGTGTGTGTGTGTGTGTGTGTGTGTGTGTGTGTGTGTGTGTGGCGTGAGTCCAGGTACCCCCTACGAATGCACTTTTTAGATTTGCACTAAACTTTCCATTCCCACTTCCCAGACATGCTCCACCATGCATGGACATATGCAATGCTTTTGAGGGACGTAAAAGCCTTGATTTATATAGTTCTGAATGGATTTTAAGAAGGGACATTCTTACACCTGGAAAGGCTCAGATGTAGGACTAAGTCTTGGGTTGAGTCTGTGGTCAGCATAGAATGAACTCGCTTTGAGAAATCCCTCCTGAAAAGGTCGGTGCTTTTGAGCGCTTTTTTTTTCCTTTCAAAAACATCGGGATAAGAAAAGGTTATAAATTTGAATGTCAGTCGTACAGCTGAAGTTGCACTCTGTGCAGTTAAATCCCTGTATTGTCAATATAATGGCGACTGGGATACATAAAGTTCGCTTTTAAATGGGGGCATCTGGAAAAAAAAAGCAAGGCCGTTTCCTTTCAGTTTTACCATCAGTCATTTTCCACCTGTTACTATTCAGCCTCTATTCTCCTTTTTACAGCTCAAACACCTGGATTCATTGTGGTGAAGAAAATTGATGTAGTAGAATGAAAGTATGGTTTTCGTGTTCGTTGCATATTTCTTAAACCTGAAGTTGTCAGCTTTGTTGGAAAAACTGCATCACAGCTTTTTCAAGAAGGGTTGCACTGTGTGATGAAATGATTCTGACATTAATCAAAGTTTAATAGGGTTGGCCTTCATGCCCGGAGATCAAGGCGTTACATCATTGGTTACAACGATGAAGCTGTCACGAGTCAGTCAGCAGAAAGCTGGACCTTTGTCTAAACATGACAGCATTTAGCTGGCACATATCCTGGCAGACGGCAGAGGTTCTGTGGGAGCAGGCAGTTGGGTGACCTCTGACCCTGCCCAGTCCAGGACAAAAGAGCCATTCAGATGCACAGTACATACCCCAAAAAAGCCCTCTCTCTTTTCTGACTGGTTATCCCGTTTAAATGCTTGTTTACTCTCAATAAAGCTGGATAATAGCAGGTGGATTATCATGTATTTGCGATGGTATAAAATAAGGGGTTATAGAAGTGCATCCTAGCAGTATAAAGTAAGAATTTATACAGTAAGGGTGTAAATAATAAAGACAGGAAGGAATGTCACCATAAGAACATAGTGACTACAATTAGATTTATGGTTTATGGCTTTACTGTCATTAGGGTTACATTTCTGCCGAGGCTTTTGAAATATGGACAGCATAGTGTTCCCCGCTATCATGATTTATGGCTAACATACAATTACACCATGTATAAAAATGTGCTCTAATGTTTATGCTGTCAAGAGTTCAGGCTTTGTGCAGCGGCGGTATTTTTCTCAGTGGCAATTTATCTCCGTGCGGGCGTGAAAGAAATGGCTGCGTGCAAAGTGCTGTCACAAGGAATTCCTGGCCTAAACAAAACAAATCTCAAACGAGAGCTGCCCCCGTTCAGAAGAAACTCTAAATAAAACATTTCGGAAAGACAAGTCGTAAAACACTGTTTGCCCCGGTGGCTCTTGCAGCCACCAACTCTGGAGGAGGACTCTCACCCCTGGAGAGAGTGCCGCAGAATGTGTGCAGTTTGAAACGCTTCTTCACCGCCATTCCACTGCCATAGCTGCTTCTTCACCTGTAATCAAGTTTGACAGCGCATGTGAGGTCTGAAGGAGAACGGTTGGTTTACAAGCCTGGAGGAGAACTCCTTGGGTGACCCACTTCTTCTTGTCCAATATTCTGTACACCTTTTTTAGTCTAACCCTTCACCAGGTGCCAAATTCCTTTTTACTGCTCCTTCTGGACAAATGTAGCCCTCGTTAGCCAAACTGTGATTGTTCTTGCACTGAGGCGGTGCAGACTTTTAGTTTGGGAATGATTGCTGCCTGGGACGCTCTGTGGAGTCTTACAGGACGGGGTCTAGACAGCTTCCCCAAGTTGCCCGACAAGTGAGCTGCGTGTCATTCCACCGCATACAGCTCTGCGAAGGGGAAAGCACCCTACCTGAGGTGTCATGTCTCAGCCGACATGCTCCGCTGCGAGTTCATCGGGCCTGGCGTTCGCCCCTTCCATTGTGATTTACTCTGGGTAAACACAGACCTCACTTGCGTTTAGAAAGAATTACCCAATGGGGCAGTGCAAGTTCACTGAAACCCAAGTTTGTAGAGGCCACAATCTGCGGTCTTCTCCCTGGCACACAGAGTGACAGTGTGGAGTTGTGGATGAGTGTGCAACCTCTTATTTTCTTTCTTTCTGCAAAATGCATGCTGTCTAAGGAGAGTGAAAACAAACATACCCTCAAAAGAGAAAAGGAGAACAGATAGACCTTTGTGCTTACTGGATCGCCACCTCTTTTTTTGGTGTATTTTTTAAGGGGGTATGATGTTTATCGCAAGCACGCCAAGCACACTCCATTTGCGTCAATTAGTCGATGTAATTTACCACGCTGTGATGGATGATGCAGCGGTAGCTGAAAGTGCACTTAGCTAGACTGGAACGGCTTTGCCTATTCCTCAGGGTTTTCCTCCCTTGCTTTGGTGATGGAGATATTACCCCCAGAGAGCGTGAGCAGAACTGATGCGAACCTCACTGTGATGCTGCACAGGAAGAGGAAGAAGAAAGAGGCAGTGGGGAGAGTGGACATCATGGAGATCAGCTGGATCCCTTTGAGAGCAGGTTAATGGATGCATCCCCAGGGTCGCTCAGGAATGCACCATGGCATTACCTCCAGCAGCTTGGTGTCATCTGTCTTCAGTCCCTGGAGAAAGATGACAAATGGTATTATGACCCCCCCCCCCCCACCCATCTCGACATTTAAGTTTATGTATTCGTGTGTGTGTGTGTGTGAGAGTATAAATGCCACAGTTTCACCAAGAATAGATGCTGGTTAATGTATGCATTTGGGTCCTGCTTTATAGTCTATGTGACACATTTCCCCTTTTTTTTTATTAATGTGCACTTGTATTTGCACAGAGCTGCTGGGTAGCAGATACCAACTGTGAAATGCAGATGTTTTTTTCTTTGTGTCTATCAGCGTCATAGAGGCTTAATGTATCAGCCTTCCCCAGGTTAAACAAATCCCCTCCCACTGTCTTCTACCTGAGCTGCGTTAATGTTGACCATATTGCAACGCTTTACTAAAGTCTGCTCAGCATCGCCTTATCTTTATGCACCTCATATAAGCAAGGCTGGAATCGATAGTCTAGTATTGATCAGAAATCACCACCAGACAAGCTGTCACCTTGCCCGGCCTGTGAACAGACGAGCAGCGGGGGGGGGATAAGATCACTCAGTATGAAATCAATTCACTTTTGACCCTTGTCCTCAAAGGGTTAGGCACTGAAGGTAAAAGTGTGTGGTTCTAAAGAATTGATGTCTAAAGGTCTTGCTGATTGATGTCAGTGTTTCCCAATAATGATCCAGACTGTGGCGGCCGGCCATAGTCTGATTTGTTCAGAATGAGCTGGCAAATATTTGAACACTTTGGGCTCGCAGACGCATTTTCTCTATCGCTATTGGCTCTAGGTCGGCTCATGAAGGACCGTTGTGAAAGTGCGCACAGCTGTGGAAATGAGCTTTGCAGCACCCCTTGCCCTCGCCACTTCCTTGGGCAGCAGACTTAGTGCCTACTTTGCCCTCTCTCCCTGCGGACAGAAACGTGGCTCCCTGCTCTGGATCTCATCTACACAGCCAATGTCTTTATGATTAAACTAGAGCACACTGGTGGAGGAAGTACTCACATCTTTTACTGAAGTAAAAGTAATACCACACTTTGGAAAAACTTGTAAAAGTCCTACACTCAAGTAAAAGTGCAAAATTATTATCATCAAAATATACTTAAAGTACCACAAGTAAAAGAACTCGTAAAACAAAATGGCCCATTTGAGAATAATTGGCTTTGTATCATATAATTGGATTATAATCATTCATGGGTCAATGTGTTCATAATTATAATGTTGCAGCTCGTAAAGATGAAGCTTATCTAAGAAGCGTATACTATTTATAAATGAATAAGCATAAAATGATTATATACTCAAAAACGATATACTTAATGATACATCATAGTTTATTAGTTGATTTATGTTTTGTTTTATGAAGTAACTAATATTGTCAAATAAATATAGTGAAGATAAAAGTACAAAATTTCCCTTTGAGATGTGGTGGACTAGAAGTAAAAAGTACTGGAAAATGTTACTAAAGTACAGTACTTGAGTAGCCTAAATGTACTTAGTTCCATTCCACAACTTCTAGAGCGCAAAATTGTAGACATCTTTCCATAAGCATTGACTGGGAAAAGGAGTTGATTTGCTCCCTAAACGTTGGTAACGTGGTTCTCTAAATGTTGTACTTTAATGTCTTTGAGAGGTCTTTTTTTCACTTTGCTGATTTTCCCAGCTGATTGGGACTGTGTGGGTCCAGCGGTGGTGTCCGTGTCCTGGCCAGTGTAAAGGGAGTCATGGGGAGTCTTGGGTTTATGACGCCAATGTTTGCACTCACCGACCCCTCCATATTATCACAGTGACATACTTGAACTCCACTTCACAGACCCACCCGTGGTGTGACCCCTTCAGCTGATTCCCCCCCCCCCCCCCTGTGCATTACAACTGACTTAGCTAATGGTGTAAACTTGACAACGCCAACAGAACTTTGCACAGTCAAGCATCCTGTCTCACCTTCTTCTCAGTGAACACTGATTGGACCTCAGGGAAAGCCTTTTCCTGTCTGTGTCACAGGGGTAATTCCTAATGGAGAATCCCATATTTGGCATGTCTGTGTGCTCGCGTGTGTGCTTTTATGCATGCGTTGGCGATGATAAGACGATACAGGAAAAGGGGTTTCCTTTGGGCGTTGTGTGTGTGTGATACCCCCCCCCATCTACAACCTTTTCTTTGGTCTGCTCAGTGAGGGAATGCATTGGGTGGAGTTGGGATTGTGGGCAGTGGTGGGAAGCTTGGGCCGTCAAGGGTCATTTCCTTTCATCTTGGCTTCCCCTTCGCCCTCACACACACACACATGCATACTGTACATAAATGCATTTATATTCACAGAAAATCCATCACCCACACCCACATGGATGCTGTCATACTCTGGAGGTGGAATCCAGAAGGGGAGGGTGAGTGATCTAAAGACAGAGAGCGAGCGAGGGAGAGCGAGCAAGAGAGGGAGGGGGGGGAGAGGGAGAGGGGACAATGTCAACAGCTCAGCTCCCAGCACAGTCAGCTGAAATCCAGAGCTCGGCTCAGAAGCTCAGAGAGGGGAAGCAGACAAAAACGCAGCAGCTCCGGTCGGGAAACATCGTCGGACTCAGCGAAGGCATGGAATCCGGCCACGAAACACAAACTCCAAAGGGCAAAAAGAGGGATCTAAATCCAGAGGCTGCAGGAATGCTTTAAAACTTTCTTGTGTCCTTGCTTTGTTGAGAGGCTCTTTATTTCCCCTTTCAAGTGACGTGACACGGGAACAATCCATCTCTCAGGGCGGCCCATCTGAAGTGGGTAAGTAGGAGATACTCGATCTCGATACTGATACCAGTGACCCTTCCTGGTCGCTCATAGTTACACCGTAGTTCAGTTCCACTCAGTAGGAGATTACACATACAGGCAGGCTGCAGATGTTTTAAGTAAAAACCCAGTTTGTCCGTGCACTGCAATCCGGCTGCTCAGTCCAGCCAGGAAAACATATATTACCGCAGCCAATAAAATAAACATTTGTCAGAAGGCTCAGTTCAGAGCTGAGCAAGGATCAAGCTGGTGGGCAACAGGGGCTGCTAATCCCACTACTGTTTTTGTGTTGTTGTGATTGGAGGGAAAGGCTGTATTTTGCAGTACTTTTCCTCTTTACTACGGGGGCTTTATAGGTCATAAACGGCAGCTAAAGCTGGGTTGTGAAATATGCGTGGTCTTTATATATGGGCTCCTTCTTCAGTGGTGTTGACAGCACGCCTTGCTTTACCTCCGTGTGTGCTGGTGCATTACATAAGCAAGGCTTTTGGCATATTGATGGTAGTCTTGGATTCCGTTTTTGCTGAGATCGTTTGGAGTTTCATTTACTTTGGAAAACGTTGGATGATTTCGGGGATGGATGGATGGGGGGTTCCGAATTATTGGGAGCTGGGAGAGCGAGTTGAAGGAGATTGATATCCTCGTTTGGTTAAAGCTCTAAAAAAAAATGTAGTCTTGGGAATTGTTTGGCATTTCAGGAATTGAGGGAGGATGGCACAGTGTCATATGTAAGGGGCGAAGGCCTATTTCGGGTCCTAGACGTGGGCTGATCACACATCTTCATCAATCACACAGTCAGCCCTTTGGTGTAAGTCGTGGCCTGGCAGCCAGACATTCCATATATGCTGTACATCTCCTCCCAGCAACAACTCAACCCAATATGGAGCCGGGGGAGTAGACTTCTACATACCTCTAAATGCGGCCTGCTTTTGCCTGGGATGTTGGTACTGCCTTTATATAGACTATCCTTCCACAATTCCCTCAAGGGAAGCCGTCTTCAGCTAAAACCAACATAAACACTCCGTCTTAATCTCCCAGGGTTCCTCATTGGAATAAATTGTGTAGCCTCCTTTCCAGTGTGGAAGCATTGCCTATCCCAGTTGAGAGGCTGTCATCTTAGTTGTAAATCCTTTTAGTGTGTCGAAAGCACGGTGATGGAACTTCATGCACTGGCCCTCAAAAATGTCCACCTGTGAAACTGATTATTGACGGCTACTTTGGATGGAAAGTATCCCAAACAGATGCTTCTGCGTTTGTGAACATTTTACAAGAGGCTTTGGCTTCATAAATGGCCGATCTGGGAGGTAATAGCTACATGAATCGGCATAAGACAAACATTATTCAACGTCATCCGTCCCTTTTCAGTGGCTCGCCTTCCAAGGTTGATGAACCAGAGGCAAAACTCATTCATACAGTCATGAGGCCACGTGTTTTCTTTGATGTCTTTTTGCATTGTGAACAAGATAGTATCCATTTCCACCACATCAAAGGCTCACTCTCCAGTGTGCTGGAAGTCCTCCTACCCTCACGTGTGCCAGGGGGGCGTGCTGAGTGACATCGCTAAAAGATTCAGTGTGCCGGGTGGGCATTAACGCAAGTTAAGGACTCGCATGTAACGTTTGTGACACACTCTGCTGCCGTCAGCGCTCTCAGGGCTTTTCATATTTTACCGACCATTACGGATGCATGAACTGCTCTCTCAGGATTAGAGGGAGAGCGAGGGAGAGTTTAGGGATAGGCGGTCGGCCTTTTATCGCTGCAGCCCTGCAGCTGACTGGCAGCTCAACGGCCTCCTCATTACGATGGGGACAGAGAGGAAAAAGAGATGAGGACTGTAAAGCTGCTTAAATTCAACTATCTGATCTTTTGGACGGGATTAGTACCATGTTGTGTTTACAGTAGAGTGGTTGTGGTGTCTGAGGGACAAAACTACAGGGCAGTAAGGCTGCTGTTGTTCTCTCTGCTTCACTGGAAGTCCCCCACTCTGACTCTGTCTGTCTGTCTGTCTGTCTGTCTGTCTGTCTGTGTCTCTGTGTGTGTGTGTGTGTGTGTGTGTGTGTGTGTGTGTGTGTGTGTGTGTGTGTGTGTGTGTGTGTGTGTGTGTGTGTGTGTGTGTGTGTGTGTGTGTGTGTGTGTGTGTGTGTGTGTGAAATGCCACTATTGTAGTTGTGCCAGTGACACACTTTCTGGGGCTTATGATGTGTAAGCATGTCTCTTCTTTACAGTGCTTCAATTCAGTGTAGTATTACCACAGGCTATTTAAAAAAACGTGCTGGTCACTTCGAAGGGCTCCCCCTATATATCTAGCTATAACTGTCCTAGAAGAGCATTCCAGACATTACCCAGAAGCCCTCTGTCCTCTATGGTGCAGCTGTTGACCTCTCACCCAGGCAAGATTAATAGCTTAACAATTCACAATGTAGACTGACCCAATCCATTCACTGACATTGATGGACATGTTCAAATCTGGTTGCATGGGATGAGAAGGCAAACAGTGGCATGCTAGCAGTCAAACTATTGAGAACTGCTGAGCTTAACCAGTAAGTGTAGTCCTCAGCATGGAAACCAGTTAGTAGGACTGGGTATTGTTTAAAAAGTGACAATGCCAGGAACAATACTGGTATCCTTGAAGTGATAAAGGTGACACTAGAGTACCCATCATGTGAATGGAAGCCGTGTGCGTGTCCCACTGGATAGCTACTTGTCGGTGCACTGTACAGAGTTCACACAGTGGTTACCATGATAGCTTGTCCCCCGAATAATGGCGTCCGGACCACTTCGTCGTTGAAAAGTAACACCCACCCTACCCCCCGGGTAAAGAATGTTAGCTCTGTCAATACTGTTGCCATTATTAGCACTGTTTGCGCTGTTAACATTGTTAGCTTCTAGCCGCTAGCTTAGGCAGGCAGTCTTGCTGCTGCGATAGTGGGACAATAACGCGTTGCATTAAATCAAAGAACGTTTGTGATGATTGGCTGCCAGCAAAACCATACAAAATGTCTGGGCACAAAAAAAGATCCATTTCAGGTGTCGTTTGACTGGAGACGTTTCAATACTTATTGGTGCTGGGTTATTTCGCTTCATACCTTTTTAAAGATATGAAGTACAAATACCCAGCTCTGAATTTTTGCTTGGTTTGTTCAAAAGTTACCCCTTTCAACCACCCAGAGGAGCTGGATCTTCTCAGAAATATGTGTAATTTGGACTCTGGGGTGATTGAGAACATGGGAGTCTCTAGGAAGTCCGGCATCTCTTCCGTCTTGACATTAACCAGGTCCGAGTCTGTACTCCAGCCATTTTTTGCACACATATGATAACATGTCTTTAGTTAGACTGGGAGCTTGTGACTCTGGCGTTCCTCCCGTATGAAATAAGAAAATTATTTGACACGGCAGGGTAGCACTTTGGTGTTCGTGGGAAATGGATGCCAAGAAACGGATTTCATTCCGAGCCCCATTAATATGTGGGAATGTTTGGGCCTGTGGAATGTGGCATGGCCGACTTTCTTCTCATTCCCAGTATTAATAGCGTGGTAGTTATCCCAGTGATCCGGTCTATTTGATGAGCAGAGATGTGACTCGCAGAGATGTGCCCGTCGGCCAGAAGAGAAGTGGGTCAGCAGTGGGCCTGTGCTTCTGATGAAAGTCTCCCCCCTTTATACGACCTTCTTCTTGAGCCAACAGAACATCTGCGTTTTTAGGAGTCCCACACAGCAACTGGTGGACTTTCCTTGTGCAACATGTGGATGACCTTCTGAATACAGTTACACAAGCTGAAACCTTGATAAATGTCGCACAAAAAGGTTCTTTATGTCCTGTCAGGCCTTCAAAACGTGCGTCTGCAAACTCTGGTTGATTCGTCGTTAACTTCTTCTAAGCCGTCTGCTTCTGCACAGGTTCTGATTTCAACTTTTGTTCGAGTAACTTGTGTCTGTGGTTCGCGGCTTCTATGAAGGGGTTTAACATGTTTATAATAATTTGCTTCAAACTGCAACTGTGCATGGCTGGGTACTTGAGGCCCCTCCACTGCTGCATGGAGCTGCTACATTTGTTTTGATCAAAGCGAAAAGTCAGTCTAATGGCACAGTTGTAACAAACCCTGGTACTTCATGTGGTCTGTTCCTCACATGGGGAAATGTCATCTTTTTCCTTTTTTTTAAACGAATCAAGCTAAATGAAATGGCTATTAATGACATCCCCGGAGGATTGGAAACATCTCCCCCCCCTCCAATTTTTCCAGTGTAAAACCACTGAGGCATTTCCTCTTTATGGGTGAGGTGGGTTACTGTTCTTCATGGCCCTGTTAAAGCCAACTGTGCTTATATGTTTGTTTTGAATGAGGCTAGAAGCCAATAAGACCTCAGGGAATGTCGAATGTTGGCAGTGAAAGAGTTGACAGTTTAAGAGTTTATGATGTGATGTTGAAAGACTGCCATGTATAGGTGGTGGTGGAGATCTGGCTGGTTAAACAAAATGAATTGGTTGGTTAGAGATGACACAATATGGACTTTGCACACAGTTCGGAGTTCACAGTGATGGGATTTCAATTAACAATAGACAGATATAAAAAAAGCAATCAACAACCATTGCAATTTTTCCTCAAGGGACAATCTGTGTGCTTCACATACACGATCGGTGGCCACTTTGCAATCCTGGGGCGGTTCCATATAATTACACTGTCCTTCAACTGGCTGTCTGACAAGATCTGTTTGTAAACAATAGGAAATGAAAAATGCCTCTCAGTCCAAATGTGAATGCATTTGCCTTGGAGACAGTCTGGATATATTTAAGCAGCAGTATTAACCACGAGCAATTAAAGTAATTAATAATAATTGTGGTTGTGGTCAATTTGAATTGAGGTACTTAGACTTGTTCATTTCTTCCTTCAGTAACACACAGTGTAATTGCACTGTATGACAGCGCCATGGAACTGGCTAAGCCACACTCCTTAACATCTGTTGGTATTGTTTAAGCCTGTCATATACAGTGACTAGAAGCATGAGACAAGCTTGAAACTATACTGTATGTGCTTGAAGGCCATTGTCATGTTGTCAAGGTACAGCTCCAAATCCAACAGCTGCATAGGTTTTCAGCCATCCTCCTCTATCTGATCGAAGGGCAGAAAGGAAGGGATAGGAAGAACTTAAGCAAAGGAATGAGGGAGGTTTGGAGGGATGGTTAAAAAGAGGGTTGTGTTGGGGGTGGGGGTGGGTGAAGGGAAGGAAGGGTGGGGTCCTGATCATCTGATTCTGGGTACTTCTGTGAAGATGCACGTAGGCATAAGAGCACAGACAGTCCTTTTTAGTAGCGGCATAAATCCTTAGTGTCTGTGGATGGAGCCGAAGCATGGTAACGGCCTACCCTTATTAATCAAACGTTAATTAAAAGTAGACCTGTCACTGTTAATTGATTTTGTTTGACAATATATTGTCCCAGGAAAAAAAACAGAATCCAGAAGAAAACATTTTATGCTAACGATATAATGATAATATAATACAATCACAATACAATTACACAATTCTTATTTAGGAATTTGATGTGAAAGAAATATTAAAATATTCTAAATAAATAAAGCATAAATAAAATAAGACCACACAACCAATCCAATTAATCAATAAAATGGATTCTGATAACACAAAATGTGCAATGTCTGGCGCAATGTCCAGGTCTTAAAATGGAAAACTGTTTATTCCAGGTATCATGTTGGCTTAAAAAAAAAATGTTGTTACGTGAACAAACGAAAAAATGATTGGGGTAATGTCTATACCATACATTAAGTCTGTAATGTAAAGGTTTATCAAAGTCATGACCATATATTGTACAATAAGTTGATAACGTGAAAATGATGGAGGTCATGTCCTTATATTGTACAATAAACTGAAAATGTTAAGAGGATCGAGTTTAATTTATAGTAAGATAAATCAATATAGTAGTTATTGTTACAGGCTTACTTAAAGTTTAAGCAAATATTTACTGACAGAAATTATACTGAAAAGAATCCTTACTTTATATCTATAAATCATTCTCTTCCATTACGTTTCCGTGAGAATCTGAGTGGCGCAAGAATGTTGGAGAGAGACCATGCTGTCATAGCTAAAAATAGCTGTCCCCTTAAATATCAGATACACATGGACTCCGGAGCTAGGGGAGGTAATTTAAAGTTGCTCAGGCCGAAAAAACGCTCCCCGCCTTCCTCAGCCTCCCCTGTCAGGCCCCAGCAGAAATGTCCAAACCAAATCCTCTGGCCCATTGTCCAGGTCCACATGAGAAAGCCACTCTGTGTACAGACTCTCATGAAAGCGCCGGCCCTCTGTGTGCTCTCGGGACGAGCGCAGGAATGCATTGCATGCAAATGTGCCGTGAAATAACGGCAGTGCCTCCGCCGTTCGCTCCGGTCGTTTGTCAGTTGAGACTGAAATTCGCTACCAACCGTGGAGACCTGCGCTGGGATAGATGGGTGATGTCACATCTCTGGAATGTAATGTAAAATGTTTACATTTATTTGATCATTGATGGATCTTGTCTATTGGTCACGCCAGCTGTTTCATGATCAATCACATTACTTTACACACATCCTGTAAACACCACCCATGGTGCTTAACCCCAATGGAAATGATGAAGTGATACATGGATAAATGTCTTTAATTGGCGTGAGACAGAACAAACTGAAATGTGTGTTTATATGCCTGTATGTGGGAATGCTTGCCTGTACTGTATGTTGCACAAAATGTCACTGATTAGCACTACAATGCGACCTCCGACCCGAACAGGCTGAGATGTATGATGTGTACATTGCATCCCCAAGGCCTAATGCAGCGAATGTGGGTGGGCCACAGATCCAATGGGGTTCATGGGAGAATGAGTTTTCAGTGTCCCAGGTGATTTGGCTCCCAGCCAGTGGCTTTTGAGACGGGGGTAAATAGAATTGAAGGGTAGGTCCATTAGTCATTGGGCAGACAGGCAGACAGTAGAAAGGGAGGGGAGGGCATGTTAGAGAGGGCATGTCTGGGGCAACAGCACCCAAAGAGTGGCAGAGCTCCAATGTGTCCAACGGCGGGGTTGAAAAGCTACTTCGTGTCAAATAATGAGTGTGAGAGGTTCACTTCCACATGCAATTCTTACACCCCAGTGCACGGCCATGACCGCCCACAAATAAAAGAACAGGCAGACCTGTCCTAACACAGAACCATTAAAACATTTTTGTGTGTGTTCACATTGTTGACCCTCCATGTTGGCATCCTATGTCAGAACATCAGAAATCCTTTGTGGTTCGAGAGAAAGTAGGGATTTTTACTCAGACATTGTGATTTGTCATCTGATGCGAGTGCCCTGTACCAATTTAAACAGGAGGTCTCCTTAAAAACAATGGGATGTTTAAAGGTTGGATCATTTCTTCAACGTTATAATCCTCACAGTTTTCTCTCTTTCAAACCTAGGGACATTTGGGTTTTTAACCATACCAATTCCGATACCTAAACTTGCATATAGGCCGATACTGAGAACCGATCTGATCCCTGTGCGCTGCTTACAGAAAATTAATTCCATTGAACTTCCTTTTGTTATCTAGTTTTAGATCTATATTTCTTTGGTGTAAAATATTACCATATTGCTGACATTTTGCTCGCTCCGGCTAACGTTAGGCTCTCCGCTAGCACCTGCCCGATCACTACCGAGCATGTGCGACTCTCAACAGATATGAGAAAGAAGTGAGGTGGCGACTTCCATCATCAAATTTGTCAACCTGAAATTGTTGCATAGACTCGCGTACTAACGAGTACCCGGTCCAGCATCTTTGGCTGAATCGGTGGCATTTACGATAACGTCTAACTAAACCTCATCCTATGATCCTAGTTTATTTCTGGAATTTCTTTGACAATACCCATTCATTGGATTAACAATGTGAAATTGCGTTTATGTAATAGTTTTCATTGTTACATGTGGAGCCTGCCTTAGCTCTGCAGGCTTCCAATGGCTCCCGCACAAGGGAGACGTCATTCGCTCATGAACTTACTTTGTTGGACGGTTGTTTTCTTTGTTATAACAACGTGAATTCATAAATTCTCTGAGATCAGGTTGAGATAAGCTGCCTAAGCTTCCTGTACCACAGTAACCATGGGTGCCACCAGATCAACCAAGACTTACATCTTAGGGATTCTAGTTGCCTGGTGCTTTTCCGACACCCAACACGATGTTGGTTCACTCCTCTCGCCAGCTGCATGCCAACGGTTTGCCAAAACAACTCCAATCCCTAAATCTGCACTGCATTTTGCCCTCTTGTTCGTGCCTGTGCCAGCGTGGCACTGCTCCGCCATCTCTGGGTGCTTACGTAACGCTGTCTGCACCCTCCTCCACCAGGCCCAGCACCCCGGGAGGAATGGTCCTCATTTGTGGGACCCAGAAACAATGTGCATGCAGGGGGAAAAAAAGAAAAGTGTGCCACAAGCTTCCTTCTGATCTTTTATTCAGTGCCTCTTTAAAATAATCTAGCTCTTTCTTGGCCATGCCTTCTTCGCCTATTCTACTTATTTGTTTCAATCGTTTTTATTGCTGCTTCTTGTATTTCCTCCCACGTCACTGTTGCCCTCCTTTCTTTGTCTCTCTGTATCTACTTGGAATCAGTTGGGTGTGAAGAGCTAGACTGGAATTTATCCATCCACCCATGTGTTACAAAGAAGATGACAAGGGCTCGTCCTTAGTGTGAAAGTGAAGGGGCAGGTGGAGGTGCTGCAGTGTGAGGAGGGAAGGATAAAGGCAGGAGGATGCAGTGAGCATGATGCATTTTGATGCAGGAGCACACTGCTGAAGCTGTAGTGTAAGAGGGGGAATGTGCAGAATGGGTGAATGATGCAGCTCTTTTGAAATGGATCCAAGGAGGGGATGGACTCAACAGGAGCGGGATTTGTATCTGACTTTATTTCATTTGGCACTAAATACAAGATATACACCTCTTCCTCTGTGTCTCGCCTGCACATTCGCAAACACGATCACACACCAGCAGCAGCAACAGCAGCCCGTCACTCCTCACTGCCCCCCCCTCCTCCTCCACTGACCTACTTCCCCGGCGCTGGGGATGAGGCGATGAGGTAGTGCGCTGAATGAGAAGTGGCAGCAGTATCTCCCTTTATCCCTGCCTGCCTCCCTCCCTCACCACCTTCATCTCTCTGTCTCCCTCGCTCCGCTCCGCCGCTCCACCGCTCTCCACACTCTTCAAACACCGAGCACCCAGAAGCCTCCACTTCTCTGCTTTTTTGGGGCGTCTCGTGGTCGAGTGCGCAGAGACAGCATGTGTACGCGTGCGCCTGCGTCCAGGAACCTTCAGTGGGTGTGTCTGACTTTTTTTTAAAAAACGTGCAAACACGCGACTTCATTGCTGCGCCCACACAATGCGTTTGTTGCAGCTGCATTCGAGCGGGGAATTTGGCAAAATGTGTCCCGTGTTTTCACACTTTTCTACAGGCGTGAACCAAAATTCTTGTCCGTCACGACGAGCAGTTAGGATTGACAAATCTCCACGCACCTCTTCCTGTACCTCCTGCTTTGACACACACACACACAGATGGTATTAATTAGCACCAGCCTGCAGAGATCCACAGGCTTTCACTCTCTCCTCTTCCTATGACTTGTAAAACGGCCATGCATATACATCTGCTTCCCGGGGATGAGCAGAGGGGAAAGCAAGGAAGTGTGTGTGTGTACAGTTTATTTTTTGTACAGTTATCATCGGATATGGACAGCTCACTGACACAAAAGAGACCAGAGAGGGAATGACAGAAAAGAAAGAGCGAGTATGAAAATGGAGCGCACTGCCGAAGTGTCACACGGAGACACAACAGTTAGTTAATCCGCCCAGTAGTTCTCTAGTGTAGCATTTTAGGCTATAGCGCCGGTTGACGAGTACAGTTGTGGTGTTGTTCTCTGCACATGTGCGATGGCACCAAAACCGGGAACTCTCTGAGATGACAAGATTTTGGGAAGTAACAGCACAGCAGAAAGCACGAGTGCTGAGAAGAAAAGAAACAGAGGAGTAGGATACGTGGGATTAGGGCTGGCAGGAGGACATGCAAGATGTGGCGAGGAAAAATGACAGATGTTACTGTCAGGGAGGGGGGGTTGATGGAGGGAAATGTCACTCCATACCCCCTGAAAAGAGAAGAGTAATGGGAGGTGACAGCGGGTCAGAGAGGGAGGGGTGGAATGAAAAGCCGGGACATAAGAGGGGCTCCGAGGGCACATATGGCAGGGGACATGGTCAATTTGGATTGTGTTTGTGTGGTGACTCCGCCATACAGAGGATGACAAAGGCCTGCCTTATATTTATATACAGTACGTACAGTATACAGTACAGTATTTCTGTGTGTGTACTGTATGTGAGTGTTTGGATTTCTTGGTCTATTTCCCCTGGGCAAGGGCTGGAAGAAGGCCAGCAGAACTGGTGTTGAGTGAGGACTGGTCGCACGTGTGGGAGAGTGAAGATAGATGCGCACACACACATACACACCGAGAGACACTGGACAGCAGGTTTAGATTGTGAGTTTTTGCGCTGAATGACTTTAAAGCCCCTGTAGAGCGGCCTCTGTTCCATTAGGCTCTGCCAGCTGTCCACAGCGTCGGTACTAATTCACCACCGCAAAGATTTGGCTTAAAGAACTTAAAGCAATAAAAATGATAAAAAGCGGTCACTTGCGGACATTTGGAGAGCCTTTTCAAATGTAAATGCATGGAAAAGAATCTCCATAATTTACCATCTTGAAATGGGCTTTCTACCGTCACCTCACCGTTTCCTTTTCCCCCATTGACCCTATGAATGCTCATCTTTACATCCATTTGTGATCAGCACACCATGCTTAAGCCACATTTGGTTTAACATAAGTTGGCGTGGCGTCTCTGCAACTTGTTGCGCACAATTCCCCGTGACAATTGTCTTAAATTACTAGCACTGATCCTCTGTTGGGGGATACACTGTGTAGTGTTCAGAGGACGGTTTACACGGACATTTCTGACTTTGATCCATGGAAAGTATTTGTACCTCACAACAAACCTTCTTGGACATCATTTTGTCACAAAAATGAAGTCAATAAGAGGCAAGTGCAAAGTAGTTTTGTACCACATACTTGCATGTGCATTTTTGGTCGCTGAAGTTCTAAACCTCTTACATTGAAAGTTCCTAAAATGATTCCAATGTTAGATCTGGAGAACAGGATTTACAGTCCCTGTACTGAGCAAAAAATGCATTCCTATATTTAGCCAAAGCTAATATGAGGGTTTTCAGCAGAGTTAGCCAAGTACATCAGGAATGTTCAAAGTTACAGTTATTTTAGTTACAAAATTCAGTCCGGGGAATAACACAGGGAATTTTTATACAAAAAGGGCTTAATTGTAACACGATATCGTCTTAATTTTTTCCTACTCAGAGTGCTGAAGTTTAATGTTAGCTTTAGCTGCATATTTTAAACACAAGGAGGATGGTGGATTTAGTTTGCAGCTTATTTCATTAGTCTTCAACAGGGGTTTCTTCATAGACAGTACGGACAGGAAGAACAATTAGAGCGACCAAAATTCGATCGGCAAAGTGAGAATTTTTAAAGGAACAATATATAATGTACTTTATTAAATCATAAATTGAGCATCATATACCATCAGAGATAAAGGAAACATGCTAAATTTAAATATTAGCAACAATGCTACAACCGTGATGTTCGACCTGTTCAATGTCCATTCCAGTGTGTATCCAAATGAGTCCCTGAGTAGGTGTTTGTCATGCTTATCCCTAGCTACTAGCTATTTATCAATCTTATCTAATTAAAACCATATACATGTTTTACAAGAGTTAGTTCAATTTTGTGACTGAATCACTGAATGTGTTCAAATTTTGCTAGCGCTATATTGCTAAGTAGATGATTCGGTGACACGATAAGACTAACATTAGTTAGCTAGCCTTCAAAAAAGGTTAGCCTTGCTAGCAAAACGGCAAATAACTTTCTCTTTTAGCTTACGTTACTACAGTTAGCCCTCCAGCGCAGTTTGTTTAAAAAAATGTAGTTTTAAGGCCTTTTTTAAATTATTTTTGTTGATACTGTGCTTGCACAAATATATAAGTATTTCAACATATAAAGACTAACTAGCTGGTGCGCTTTCTGGTGCTCTACATGGGTGACGTGTTACATACATTATGCACAGGGAATGGGAGTATCAGTATGAGTAAACCGCTCAGTTTTGCCGTGGAGCCCTGCAGGTTAATTCCTCCCTGATTGGAGGAGTGTGTTCAGAGATTGTGACCTCGGTCGTCATAGCACACACGCTGGTGCAGTATCAAATGTGCCTAGCACACATACACGAGATGCCGAACGTGCTATAATTGACATTCAGCACACCGATGCAACGACTATGAAACCTATTTGAAGGTGATTATACGGAATAATTTAAGATACGGTGCTTGTCAGAAAATAAGCCCAGTAATGGCTGCACAACGCACAGGCATTTCCATGTTCGAAGGAGCCAAAGAAAAACTTTGGTTGCCTTTCATTTAAAAAAAAAAGAAAAAAAAGCCTCCAGTTTATATTTGTAGCTGTGCACAGCCCTGCTGCCTTGAGAGGGGGATGGCAGATTCAAGGAGGCGGAAAAAGCAAGTGAGCGAACGACGAAGGGGCAAAATGGAAACGTGGTGTTTTCTCTTTTCGTTTTTTTTCCCATTCTTTAAGCGTCTGTCGAGGGCCGAGCGCATACATAAAGAATTTACCATCCAGCTATTTTTAAACCGTGCAGTGAGAACTCCTACGCTGAACGAATGTGTGAGAGAGAGCGATGGCGGAGAGTCGTCATGTAGTAGATTGTGGCTTCACGTGGAAACAGAAGCCATAAACTTTCACTGCCGTATTAAACAGACGGCTGCAAAGCTCTAACCTACTAACTGCTTGTTTGGTTATGTACAAATATCAATAAAAGCACAACATCGTGGAGAGGAATAGGAGTATTTTCTTTTTAAATATCCGCTTTCGTTGCTCTTGGTTCCATGCTCTTAAAGGCAACTTCATGGATTTTTTTTTTATTGTATTTCACAAAATTGATTTCTTGGTCAACTATTTCGGCTAGATTTGCATGACGGTGGTATTTGCATAACAGACTTGAGGTCCATTCATTCACAAATGCAGTAAACTGCTGCATAAAGACCGGCTTTGGCAACTGTGCGAGCCGGCTGCGGGTATGTGCTCACATTGTGTCAGTAAGTATGCGGTTGATAGGACATAATATGGTGTAAAGAGAGTATTATTCATACAGTAAGGAGACCACCCGTATCCTTTTTCGTAGCATTGAGGAAATCCTCCAGGGTGTTTCGGCCTATTCAGTCCCCTGCTCCTGTTGTACTTGGTTTCATCCACTGCTGTCCATACACATACACAATGTGGGCTCCATTGAAGGAGTGAGGGCACTGCTGGGGCAGCTCTCGGTGCAAGGCTGCACAAACAACACACACACGCTGTGAAGGCACTATTGTAGCTCACGGAAAAGAGGTTTCTTTGTCCAGAGCACCCGATGTCAAGATGAGGATACGATGGCGGCCCCCGCTGCCTATGTGTCCTCTCGCCTCGCAGGAAGAGCATCTCCGCCCTGGTACATGTTCATACGGACATAGTCGAGGGAATAAAGAAGATTCCCAAAGAGAATAGATGAAATCAACGGTTGTCAGACATGACCTTGGTGTCATCCGTGGTTGTAGGCTCCTGTAGCTTAAGCATTTCAGTGATCGCTTCTTAATCAGACTGTATTTCAAGTGCCGTAATTTCATGATAAAATCCAAGCACAGAGTTAATAAATTTCTTTAGGTGGCATTTGTTTCCCCTTTGTTTAGCTGTGGGGGCTGTTGCCGCTCATGTATCTTCCTGTGTTTATTCCAAACAAACCGGGGCTGCTGGAATCATAAATTGCTTCACTTCCTGTGCACTACAAGCCAATTCTTGCCAAGGAAACATTGACCAGATTTTGTGTGTGTGTGTGTGTGTGTGTGTGTGTGTGTGTGTGTGTGTGTGTGTGTGTGTGTGTGTGTGTGTGTGTGTGTGTGTGTGTGTGTGTGTGTGTGTGTGTGTGTGTGTGTGTGTGTGTGTGTGTGTGTGTGTGTGTGTGTGTGTGTGTGTGTGTGTGTGTGTGTGCCAGCCTTCATGGACTGACTATAGTCTCTGTCTTACTACGTTGTGATTGAAAATCTGATAAATGATTTACCGTAGAAGTGGAAATGTCATGCATTATGACATTAAACAGGCTTTTCCAAATGCATTGCATGTCAGTGAGAGTAATTCTTTATGACACTGGGGAAACCAAACCTAGGCCAGCTTGCATTGTTAATATCTCTGTAACCTTCTCCCTCTCTCTTCTCTTTCTTCCAGATCATGCCCCCTAGATAGCGGCCTCGTCCTCCTCTCCACTCCCCCTCCCTGCCCCTTGGCCCCTTCCTCTACCTTCCTCCACCATCACTGCCACCTGTGTCACCACAGCCACCATGCCCCCCAGGAAGAGGACGCGGCCGGGCCTGGGCTTCCTGTGCTGCTTCGGCAGCAGCGAGCCTCCGGAGATCAACCTCAAGGACAGCGTGCCCCTGCAGCTGCTGGAGTTCAGCGCCCCCATGCCGCCTGCTGAGGAGCTGAATGCACGGTTCTCCGAACTGGTGGTGAGTAAAGATGGAGGGATCTTTTCATCTTTAAGTAGTTTAACGGATCTTACCAGTTAGGCCTAGATTTTGGCTGAAGTCTCAACAGCGTGGTAAGGGCGTGTATTATGTATTTGAGGCTTACGGTAATATCACACCTGCGTTTGGTTTAGTTAATCCTCGGATAATTTACCCCCTTGGTGGTTTTCTTTTTCGGCAGTTATGAACACGGCGATCGCACTCGGGTGCTGACCAAAATTGGTCCCTGACTTGGACTACAGTAAACAAACTATAAGTGTGATAATGCCGTTAGATTAATCATCCCCTCAGTGGTTTCAATAGAGGAGCAGAGTCCCTGGAGTGATCAACTGAATCCTACTGCAACACGACATCCAGTAGCCATCCATTTATTCTGTTTAATGAGCATGTTCAACTTTATTGTAATGCAGTCCTGTGCTGTTTTGGATGCTGCACCTTCCAAAATGAGTGGCCATAAAAAAATGCTGCTCATTAAAGTGAAAACACAAGTGAAATATACGAAGTTGGCTCAAAACAACAATGTAAATCCTGGAATGTTCTTTTTCCTACTGCCATGCAGTCCAATTATTTTCCCTTCCCTTGCGTGTTGTTCATTATCCCGACCACACCGGATTAGGAGACGGGGTTTTGGAAGGGACTGGGTTTTTTGCGGAGGGCGTCTTGATGGTTGGATGAAGCCCCGCCCCAACCCCATTCCGCAAATTCAGAAGCTCATCCTTTCCACTACACAGCAGCCCGCCCTTGTGCGACAGTTCCCATCTCGTGCAGGGATCACACTTGTTGGCGGAGGTTGCTGGCCCCTCTGCACTGGTGCCAGACTGGCATGGCTGCGTTGGCATGTACCCATGGAGCAGAGTGGGATCAGGGCACAGCTGTCAGAATAGAGAAGGCTGCTGTGGTTTTCTGCTGCCATGCGATGCCGGTTCTGGCGTTGCTGGAAGAACAGGGCTTCTCTGTTTCTGTCTCTTTGTCCGCTCCGTTCCTGTTATGGTTCATCTCGGCGCCTCTGCCTTCTTCCTCTGTCTCTTTCTCCCTATCTCCACGATGTGTTCAGCAGCACGGCTACAGGGCTGCTTCTGCCTCCGTCACGTCCTGGTCTTTCGGAGTGCTGAACTTCACCGTCTGCAGGATATATCACTCCTTCAACTGTCATAATCAGTTCAGGAGATTAAGTGAAATTCCATTTGTGATAGGAAATGATTTGCTATTCTCAAGGCAGATATTTTTCTACTGGGGATCCTTTCCACGCTTTTCCTGCTAATTGACCCGGTTTGATCTTAAATTTGCTGACTAGGCTCCATTATAATCCCTGGTAATGCACAAGCCGTTATACATCAGTAGCTGCAGTGTATTAACTGGCTTGATTAGAGAACGTTTAAAGTTAGGATTGTTGCTATCAAGACGTTGATCCCCTCAGTCATGATCAGATGCCCTTTAAGATGTGCAATAACTTAAGCTAAGTTCTGGCATTTTATAAACTTGGTGCCCCTGCCTGGTCTGAAAAAAATGCCTACATGAAAAGTACATGGAGAAAAGTTTTGGAAAAGCAAACGTAGACATGTATTGCTGGGATAAGATAAAAAACATGGCTTTCACATGGGAGTGCTTAGCCAAATGACAGCAATCCTCGCGGGTGAGAGGACTGAATGACCCACCGCTTGCAAAGAAGTTGACTCATAGCGCACAAGCTGAAGAAGCAGACAGAAGCAGACAGGTCCATCTGGGTTTTTAAAACCTCTTGCCTTGCAGTTTTTTCGACCCAGGAGGGAAAGCGGATTTTGGATTTTGTCATTGGATCTGGGCCCTTCCACATGTTGTGAATCGATTATTCTTCAGATGGTTGTTGGATGGCCACACCTGTGGTGTCACTCAGATGTTTTGTCTCTGGGGTCGTGTCTGTGTTAAGCTCTGGTTCATCTTGTCTTCTACTTCTCAGCATTGAATGTAGCACTCAAAGATGAAAGTCCAACTCTATTTGCATTGCTTCTTTTTTTGTGCGTGTGCTACAGCAATCATATCCGCTCTGTAAAACACCTCTTCAGCATGACGTTGAATGTTACAGTGATAAACTGCATAAACTGATCCTGCTGTTCTAATTTAAGAAGTAAACTCTATTTTTACTCACATTTTAGGCACATTATGTTCTTTATACTATGAGATTTTAAATAAAAAATGTAGATGTTTAAATCTAAGCGACGAGCTCCAAGCAAGGGGTAGCTCCAAAGTTACCCCGAGCCTTCCAAACCCCACCCAGAGTAGGTTGCAGCGTATCGACGTGGAGGAAATGCGTCCGACGATATTTGAGTTAGATCATCACCATGGCAGGTTGATTCATGTCTGATTTGATTGGCTGGCTAATGCACAAACTGCTTCCACCTAACTATCATCTGGCCAAGCGGTTGGTCCCCCACTTCTGTTTTACCGATCTATCATCCGACATGCTGATACATTTGACCAGTCGTCCAAAAATCAGTACAACCAGACCTCGAGCAGTCACTCTGTCTGGACACAGCGCTGTCATAAAGAGCCAATGCAGCGAGGCGAGGAGCCGTGCTACTGGGGGAGGAAATCAAGAAAAATAAAGAATAACATAACATGGTGCGTTTCCATGGCAACAGGAGACGGGATTATTGTTATGAAAGCCTTTCCTGAGGAGCAGAGTGAGACTCAATGGAGCCTCTAGAGTGGGAGCGACAGATCTGGGCCAAACGGAGGAGTAAACCACCTCCACGTGTCCTCGCCTCCATAATGGCGTCCTCCACCAGAGACTGCACAGTGCTCACTCAGCTTACACTGTTAGCGGGAAGATACTTTAGACGACTCAAAAATGTTGGACGGAAAATCCTTAGCTCGCCAAAACATCAGAAGCATTATCACATGTATAACCTTTGAGCAACCTCTACTAACTTCTTTGCTACTTCATGAAAAATGCATGAGCATAGAATAAGTAATGTGGCAAAAGAGATGACTTCTTGTCCTTGGTTTGTACCTGACAAAACTAATATCGCAGAATAAGCATGTGTGGGATCCATCTTTGGTTCCCTTGTGTAAACATTCCCTCTCCTCCGGAAAATGTGCAACAACTCATCCTGGAGAAAGTTCTAAACCTGCTTCCAAGTCCACCATAAACCCATACGAAAGCCCCCTTGCCAACAACTGAACTTGACAACCTCATGCAAATGAGCCTGGAAGCAATCGCCGCTGATTTAGACACAACGAACAAAGGCCACATCAGAGGAGCTAATGGATCGAACCAGTTAAACTACAAAGTCGCAGCTGGCTGGAGAATTTCCTGACGGCAAATGTGCCGCCGTTCTGGGTTCTGTTTTTTGGGGGTATTTTGAGTGCTTTTTAAACAGTTTCTTTCCACCAGCGTTTCAAGGCCTGCACGCATAGTTGTTACATAGGCCATGTGTTACCATATTGAAATGACTTAGGTTTATTTAGGTAATTGAGAATGGGTCCTGCTCAGTTGTTTTTTAGCGTTTGGACACATGTCTCACTGGTGGCAGCTTGGTTCTTCAGAAAGAAGAAAGTGTGAGGTTGTTTGGGGACAACAGGACGTGCATTTCCGAGTTTCAGCTGACGGCGGTGAGCGCATTGCGTTTCCCGTTGATTGTGGTCGCAATGTGTCGACGCATTTGCAAGGGCCTTGAACGCAACTACGCAGTGCCACTGAAGCACTGCAGAGTGAAGTCTTTAAGAAAGAAACAAGTTCATACTGATTACAACATGCAACAGATTTGGAGGCACTCATGGTAGAGAATCTGCTGTGGAGTCAAACGCAATGGCTCATCTTATATCTTAGTGGATAAAGAAAGAAGTCTGACTCAGCTTTTTTTGCATCGAGGTTGCAAACGAATGCCCCAAATTGCTTCTGCGATTATTAAAAAGGAATACCCTGTCCTTCCCCCAGCTGTGTGTTGAGATGAGCGAGGATATAATGCACAGTACATCCAGCCAAACTGGTGCATCTGAATCAGGTCTTCTAGGCCAACATCTGGCGAGCACGGCGCTGGCAGACGTCAGATTAGTGTGTGTTCTCTCTGCCCTCTTTTTTTTCTGTCTGAAAAAAGTATTCCCTGTGTGGGAGGCTCATTCTCTCTTTCTCCGTCTCGTTATTTGGGACAGTTTTAATCCAACCACTCTGGGCAGCGGTCCAGCTGTCCAGCGTCAGGCGCCGCATCTGTGCGCCGCAACCTTTTAATAGCGTCCATTCCCAATCATGGTCCAAACCAGCCCCTCTCAAACATAAATCCTCTCTTTATGTTCCCTCCGGTGTGACTTTCAAGCTGGACGCCAATCCAAAAACGGGAGAGGGAATGGAAATGTTCTCCACCCTCCGAGCGAGTTTCCTCCACAGCTTACGCCCTGGGATGTGCCATCCTTCTTTTATGTTTCCCTCCTTCCTTCCTTTTGCACTAGATCAACTGGCTTCCCCCTTTTCTAATGTTCACTTCCTACCTCTGCTGTAAAGCCGGCTCTCGCTGCCCTGAACAGGCCTTATCATGGAAGTGGTCAAGCCATGTTTGGATGAAGGGAGAGGCAGCGTTGACTGATTCATCAAAGAGAGGATACCATGACTCATCTGAATGCTGCAAAGTGGTGTGAGCCCAGTTTGTGTGGGTGGGTGGGTGTGTGTGTGATTTGTTTAAGGAAAGAGAGCAGATAAGGTTAAGAAGTTGGTCTTTGACCTTTTCTTGGTTGTGGTAAATGATTCAGTCTTTGACTTGTGCGGCTGGGCCTGGTGCAGCACACACACACACACACACACACACACACACACACACACACACACACACACACACACACACACACACACACACCAACCAATAATGGCAGCTACAGCTTCCTGTGGGTTCCCTGGAGGCCTCATATGACTTCCTGCCATCTTGCCTGTCTTTCCTCTGCCTTCCTGTCTCGCCCAAAGACTGCTGGATATATATATATATGTGTGTGTGTGTGTGTGTGTGTGTGTGTGTGTGTGTGTGTGTGTGTGTGTGTGTGTGTGTGTGTGTGTGTGTGTGTGTGTGTGTGTGTGTGTGTGTGTGTGTGTGTGTGTGTGTGTGTGTGTGTGTGTGTGTGTGTGTGTGTGTGTGTGTGTGTGTCAGTGCTACGGCAGACAGACCCTCTCAGACTGTACTGTAAGACTTCACATGAGGTAAAGACATTCGTGTGCACTCGGGGAAATGCCCCTTCAGAGATGCACTTGTGTGTGAAAAGGATGTCATTCTTCGGACCACACACATTTCCCATTCTCAATCAGTTGTCACAGGGACACTCCCACTCCTCCGATAGACCAGTCACTCACACCTACTCACTCACCGACCCCGCTTCCCTCTTGTATATTTAGTTTCTCTCACATTTCTGTGTTAGTTGGCCTTGCTTCCATATTTATCTTAAATGCACACACCTATACACCACTGCTTTGTACCCACCCCCACCACTGCAGTTCGTCTTTGTGCACTTGGAGTAGACATATAGTAGTCTAAACAACAGAAGCCGGTATTTAGGTTTCCCCACTCTGCTCTGACTTCACTCCCATGAGTAATTGCGACTCAGCCCTTTCTCTTTCTTCACACTCTTTCCATATAGTGTAGATAAGAACTATAAATCTCCCACAGACATCCATTGTATCGTCCGACTCGTGTTATGTCATACAAATGAATTCATATACGCAAGTCTTGACAAATGTGCTAAGATATCATCATCATCATCATCATCATCATCATCATCATCCCTGGGGGGGTAATGCAGAACATCATGTATCTTCACCTCTAAGATCTCTGAGTGATTCCTGCTCTGAAATGTTGGCATTTAGAAGACTTTGCCAAGCATTTTGGGAAACACACTTACTTCAAGAGTAAGATGGTGGGTGGCTGCCAGTGTTTAAACTAGCTAAGCATAAAGACTGGAGGCAAGGGGAAACGGCTAGTCTGGCTCTCAAAAAAGTGTAAATGTGTCAAAAATCAAGACAATGCAGAGGTCCCTTAAACTTGCATTCTAGCTACTGACCAGCAGGGGGCGACTGATTGTATAGAAGTCTATGAGAAATTGACTCTACTTCTCTCTCGATTTATTACCTCAGTAAACATTGTAAACATAAGTTTATGGTCTCATCTCTAGTTTCAAGTCTTCTTCAACACATTTTGATGTTAATATAGTAAATGATGGTCCCATTTGCAGTCAAATAGACCATAAAGTAGGGTATGCTTTAGGGTGGGGCTATCTTGTGATGGACAGATCGCTACCATAGTGTTGTTTTCGACTTACAAATTCAACCCTTTCACAGTGTGTTTTCAGTTCATGAAAGTAGAAACATTTTGGTTGTACTAAGCTCCACCCTCTTGCGTTCCTTCTGGTTGAAAAATATGCCAAGATGGCAACGCCCAATTGTCGAACTCTAGGAGGTCAAGGATGAATTAGTTACAGCACGGTGGCTAGGTTAGCCTTCTTCTATACAGTCTAAGTCATGCTTAGCTCACACTGGCAGCCTCAGTTTCTTGAGGAACAGAAATTTGAATGACAGGGCAGGTCAGTCGGTCTGCAGCGGACACGGCAGTCAAAGCTATAAACCGCAACACCCTTTTTTAATTTGAAAACATTATTCAATAGGCAGCTGTGGAGGAAATATGAAAAAAGAGGTTGAGAAGCCTTAGGTATGCATACCTTCCCCTCTCAGGCAGCAGGTGTTACAATATTAGTTTTGGTTTATGTGAAATCCCAACTGGAACGTGCTGGCGAAAAGTATACGGGGGTACATCAAGGGAAGGTTTCATAGCAAAGTGGTTAAGTTTTGTTTTGGATGATTGAGAGACGGCCTGGCTGGTTTCTTTTGGACCATGTGATGCCGATGTAGTGTCCGAGCAAGTTTCGAAGATGTTCGGGCGGTGGAGGGTGGAAAAAAGAAATGGTTAAATATTGCAGAACTGGAAAGAAAAGTCCTCTGTATTCCTCTGATTCAAATACAGACTGTACCACTTCTGCCTGGCAGGAACTAAATAAAACATGCAGTCCTCATTTCGAAATCTCCAGATACATTAGCCCTCAGCCCACCCTGCCACTCCTTTCCTGCTTTCCGGTTCTTGCTGCGATACTTTACCATTACCCTATTCCTACATCCTAAATCTTATGTAAAGGCCTTATGTAATCATAGGCCTGAGGAATAGATAGAGAGAGCAAGAAGGAGCACGGAGATCATTTGCCGGACTCGCCTCCCAGCTGGTTCAAATCCAAGGAGGTCTCATTCTCACTGAGCAGCTTCCAGTATCATCTCCTCCAAACAGCAGCAGCTTGGACGGCAGGGCTTTGACCCGGCAACCAGGCGAAGTGCCAGAGACTATCTGGCTTCCCGGCCTCCGTTTCTAAGACCGAGGATGCGGAGAGAGGAACGCGGTCCAACCCCAAAGATTGAAGGAAGGAGAGACGGGGATGAGATTGTTTAGCTCTACAGGATGGCTAGTTTTCTGCTTGACACTCACAGAGCCACGAATAACAGCAGCATGCATTTATCGTAGCAGGTAATGTAGACCCTGGATGATGAAGTCTGGGTGTGGGTCACAATACATCCTTGAATTCACGCTGCTGAGATGAAAAAAGCTTTGACTAAAGATTCTAAAGCTTCTTTGTGGTTTCTATCTGCATTAGACCCCCTTGAAGCTCACACCCTTCACATTTTCCTTCTTCTTGCCGAAGCCACAATAATGCTGCTGCTGGGTATCCCATTGAAAGGACTGGGTGAGAGATGATGTCATCCTTCATAGTGTTGGATACTTGGAATGTGGGCCACCTCAGCCTAACCCGCCCAGCTGAATGGATGAAAACAAACTGTGAATCTACTGGCCGGCTTTAAGGGGCCCCACCTCTGGCACTGGTAGCCATCTTCACTTTGGGGGGCCCAGGAGGCCTGGCATTTCTGGCTGACGTCATGGTAGCAAAACCATTATGATGAGATTAGTTTGAGCTTGAGCACAAAGCCCTTGCGCTATATAGCATCTCATCCTCTCCCCTATTTTTTTTGTTTCGTGCTTATCCGTTTCCAGAACCACATTAGCCCCCTTTTGTCTTTCTCACTTTCTGTCACCTTCCTCCATCCCTCTCCTCCTGCCTTGCATCAAAAATGTATCCATCCCTTTAATTCCAAGACCCTGCTTTTCCTCCCCGGCTGGCAGTGACACTCATTTCCTGGCCTCATATGCATTTCAAAAGGTGCAGGAGGCTCCTTGTACCGAGCTGAAGAATTGAGCAGAGCAGCAGGGTGAATATTAAAACACCCCTCTGTGGTCCGCGGGGACTAGCTGTCCGACAGTGGGAGGGTTAGACAATCAAGTGTCCCTGTGTAAACTCAACTCATCCAGTGATCTGCAGTCACTGCTAAAGTGTTTTGCTCTGTATTGCCAAAGGGATAACAAAGCAAAAGGATTGTGAGATTGTGTCCTGCAGGATAGGGTGAGCGTGTCTCCCGGTGATTACTTTAAACGCTGATTGACCACTATGTCTTAATTTAATACGGATAACTCTATATGACCTACGTAAGTAAACGACACCATCCACAGAAAGATTGGCCATTCCCATGTAGTTATTCCTAATGTCACCGGCTCACATTCTGGCGAAATTAGATGAAATCATATTGGAGGTGGAGAGCTCCGGAGTGGCAGCGGATCCTCCTCCGGCCAGGTGGTAGCCAACAGCGACACCACACAGCTGGAGGCCCAGGTCCTATTGCCGAGGCCCGCTGGAAGGAAAGGAGTTAAAGGACAACCAGGGTCACAGCGGACTGTCAGAGCCTGCTGCAGGAAAATGAGCGTTTTTGGCGCTCGGAGCTATTCCCGCTTTTGTCCACAGGGACCTCCAAATTAAAGTTTCTATTAGTTGCCTCAATTATCGCATTTTTAGTTGATGTGTTGTACGTAAATTTGATCTAATCCAATCGCAAATTCAATTAAATGTTTTGAAAATTATTACTGTGTGGATAAAACTTCCTCCCCCTGTTGTTGCAGGATGAACTGGACCTGACGGATAAGAACAGGGAGGCCATGTTTGCGCTGCCCGATGAGAAGAAATGGCAGATCTACTGCAGCAAGAAGAAGGTGAGTCGGCCCCTGCCGTGCTTTACTCTACATCGGCTCTAATCTCTGGCTGGCCCTCAGTTGACGGGCTGCCTGAACCCACGGTTTAGAGCTGAACTGTCAGCACTGAATGTTATTGAGGGACAGAACCCATTTTGAATCAGTTCAGCTATGCAGTCGGCCTCCTTTCCAGCTCCTCATTTTGTAAACATCTACCCATATGTTGCGATAGTTTCCATCCGTGCAATACGGTACGTCCACACATACATGCAAACAACACCCTCAAGCCCCCCCTATCTCCAGATCTCCCTCCCCACGTTGGAGCAAGCAATTTTCTGTTTCAGAATTGTCAACATACCATGGGAGCTCTAGAACATTCTGGTCAGCCCTCTCTTTCACCCCTTTCCCCTCGCCAAAACTTCATTCGTTCTCTCAATACCCTTTAGCATGTCTCTCCACAACAACTCCGGTCTCGCTTTGTGGTCAAATATCCAGCAGGAAATGACATTGTGCTCTGAGAAAAAGGGGGACTTCCCCCCCACCCCACCTCCTCCCTTTCAATAGCAAATAGAGTAAATAGTCATAAACCCTCCCCTGTGTCTCTCTGCTAATTTGTTTTTTGGCTGAGGGTTTTGTGTTGGGAGCAGGGTGAGGATGGGACCCCTCCTTTCTCTTTCCATGGCATGCAGGCTCAGCTCAGCTCATATGATAGACTCTGACAACCGTTTAAAAAAAAGGAGTAAACACACACCGCTTAGTGTGTGTGTGTGTGTGTGTGCGTGCACACCTGCATGTGTAAAAGTTTGTACTTGTATTCAGGTGGGTATTGAGTTACGAGGAAAAGAAGAGCAGTGGAACTGCGGGGTGTTTAGAGGGATGTCAAGGCGAGGATGGAAGCTGGAGCACCACACCAGTTTACAGTGAAATGTAATACAGGTCAAAAATAATACACGGGAGGATGTAATCTTTCTTTCTTATACATTATGATAACACACGCAGTGGGCTGTTCCCTTTGAAAGTATTGCATAGTTTCAAAGGGAACCCACATAAAAGGCGCAAGTTCAATAATAGTCCAGTATCAGTTATTCAATATCTCACTGGAGCAGCCACAGACGTTTATGAGGACTCTTCGTGCCGTAGTTAGGAGGTAGTGGAAACCAAATTTTGGCACCAGCTAGGGCATACTGGAACCAAAATGGTTTGCTGTGCGCGCCGAAGCCGGGTTCAGAGGTAGGATATATCAGTTTGTCGTTCCTGCCCTGTCTCTCCCAGTCAGAAATAATTTCCTCTGCAAGGTTAAGGTGAAAAAAAACAGCTGCGTGTCCAGGCCAGGAAACAGAGAGCAAAACCCCGGGCTAACAGTGCACAGCGGAAGGCTGGAAGAAAAACCAAACAAACCCCTCATTCATGGATAGAGGCGGCGTAATGGAGAATGAGGAAGAAAAAACAACTGGCGTGCAATATCGGAAAATAACCTGCATGTCTGTGTGTGTGTCTGTCCTCACCACACACGCCCACACAAACATGAACATGCTTATACGTAGGAAAAGACGCAAGTCATTCAGACGTAAACCACACACACACACACACACACACACACACACACACACACACACACACACACACACACACACACACACACACACACACACACACACACACACACACACACACACACACACACACACAGACGTGCCCTGTGTTCCTGAGAAATACAGCATGACAGTGATTTTGAATGGAGAGCAGAGGACAGCAGAACTTCCCTCAGCCGTTACTGTCGGCGACAAACACTGGTTCTCTTGTTTCCTCCAGCCAAAGCGACGGCTCCAGTTGTTGTGGTTAGATAACACTTTGGAGGGAACCATGGAAGGCACGACAAAGGGACAAACTAACTTTGTTCACCTGCAACACAAACACAATTACCACAGACCACGTAAGCTTTGCCAGAACCACTTCCTCACCGTCCAGAGAAATCATTCCAAATCTAATGATTTTTATGTTTCCACATAAGAGCTAATAAAACCACTTAACCGTCTTGATTCGCAAACACAAAATCTCAGATGGAGTTTTCAGTAGAACTACAAAGATTGGTTGGTTTTACCCACTAAGGCTTCCCCAAATCTACAAGTAGCAGCGTTACTTGTTTAACTACATTTCTTAGTAGTTTGGTAGATTTTCAGTGACTTTGCTCTTTTATTGATCAAGTAGTGCTGAAGCGTCCACACAAGCTACATTTTTCCGAGCATTTCTGAGGCTCAAGCGCAGCGGAGCGTTCTGCTGCGGTCTGAAATATGACTGCTAAGGAGCTGAGAGGAAGTGACACCACCGCCACAGATGGACGTGTCTTTGTAGCCAACAGAGGCACTTCTGTATAACAGTGACATCATGTACCAATCCTTGGACTGATGCATATGACTTTCTGCTGCAGGAAATACAGACACGCCAGCTTGTGTTTACTTGATGGCAAGATGGCAAAGGGTGAAGATGGAGACACATTTAATACAGAGGGAGTCTCCGTGGCCGTATGTGTAGGCCCATGGCCACATACGCTGTTTTATTTAGGGATGCACCAATACTGATATCGTGCCGATAATATTGGCATCAATGGGGACAAATAAAGTCCCGACCAATTTTTTGCTGAACTTGAATTCTAATTCCTGTTCATTTTTAGGATTTCTTTCTCTTTTTACCAAGTAGCTGCTGTACAATTCATTCTTTTATAATAAATAACAATTCAGTAGATTTAAATCCATGTATTTATTTGTTACATTTTGTTCTACAAAGTTAGGAATGCTATAATCAAGCCTGATGTTCCCCTACATATAAAAGAACAATCCCAGTCACTTCCACACAGTGAGGCAGTTAGCTTATTAGTTAAACACTGGGAACAAATGGGTATTCTGTATCGGGATTTAAAAAATTGGACCGAGTTCAATTATATTGGTGTGCTATACACATTGCAGAACACAAAACATTAGCGCAAGGCACGTGGATATGTGCTAAGGTAGTAGGATGCATGATTTTCCATGGATGTTGGATTTAAGTGTGCATTTATAGTTGAATATGCAATATGCATTAAATGTATATTGTATTATTGGATATTACTAAGTTATGATTGCTTCAATGAAGTAAAGCTGCTGTAGCTCAGCATGCTTCATTCTGTGGGGGTAACTTCAGTGAAGCTTCATTTAATGTAGTGTAACCGGGAGCGTCGGACACAACATTGTGTGTTCAAAAGTTAGGGGGCAGAAGAACCCGAGGTGACGGAAACGGAACCAAGTATCCATTAAAAGTTGTTATGGCTAACTTGCTAACAATGAGCTACTTATGCAGACACAGCGAAAATATATGACTAATGCAACTTTAACATTGATGTTCAATACAGAACAAATAAGCTAAATGCCCCAACATCAAAATTCAAGTTGTTTTAGTTTGTTTATCAAGCACAACTGGTCCAGGTCAGTGTCTAGTTAGTGAGGTTATCAATCAGCAGTGAAGTAAGGGAATTAGCGTAAACATGGTCTCTGTGTTCCTTGACTAACTCGAACATCTTGTCCAGGCCTTCGGGCTTTACATAAGCTAACAGTATCTGCACCGCTGATCGCAGCCACCCAGTCAGCCACAGCCAGGGGTGTAGGGTGTCTGTCTATATGTGTGTGTGTCTGTGTGTGTGAGGAAAAGTGGACTTCATTCTTGGTAAGCGTGAGAAAGACGGCATGTACACATGTTTAGTGAATCAGAGATGGCATGAGTGTATTGCATCCCTGCTTGTGAGTGAGGAAGGGGTGTGTGTGTGTGTGTGTGTGTGTGTGTGTGTGTGTGTGTGTGTGTGTGTGTGTGTGTGTGTGTGTGTGTGTTGTTTTGTGTTTTTTTGTTTTGTTTTTTTTCAAGCCTGACTCGCGTCCAGCAGCCCCCAGGTAGAGAACATAATGTTACATCTAATAGCTCCTGATAATCATTCAGTGCTGGGAGCCAAACAGGGTCTCCTGACTCCCATTAGTAGTGCTGCACTGACACACACTCACACGCTGTTTTCACTTCATGCTCACACAATATGGCCCTTTTATCAGTGTCAAAACACTGACACACACACACACACAGAAAACTAGCATCATGTACTGTCCTAAATTACCCTAAAAAGAAGTATAGCTCTATAATATCAGCTTGCTGTCAAGAAAGCATCCAAACGCAGGTTATCCTCCTATCTGAGATGCTGTGATGGACCACATGCACCTACACATGGGTGGCATAACGTGGCAGCAGTATGTCTTCAATTATTAACCGCATGCACCTTATCCCCACCGCTGAAACTATCGTGAACTCCAGGCAAATATTTCTGTGCTAGAACGTGTGTAATGTTAGCTACCTGTAAGCGGCGGCGGCGGCGAGCGTTACATAATCTTCCAGAATTCAATATCCTGTCCATTTCCTGCCTCTGGAGGTGAGACTTTATATCCCGGCTTCCATAGATAAATATTCCACGCAGAGAGATCGGCTCTGTGGAATGTCAGACAATCCCCCTTTGCACGGACGGGAACATGTTGTGGTGACAGCTGGAGCAGAGAGTAGAGAAAAATATGCTTTTATATGTACATGACGGGAGAACCTACAGGTGAATATAAAGCCAGGTTCAAACATCTTGGCTCATTTTTTGACATATTAGAATCAAAGGATTTGGGGAATTTTGGATATTTCTTAATAAATACAAAAAAATATATATTTTAGGAATACTATAAATCATGCATGAACAAAGCCCTCTGTAAAAACCTTCAGAATATATGTTTAAACTGGAAAGTTTGGTGAATGTAACTGCTACTGAAGTGGAGATTTCTGCCTTAATAACTTAATGTGAGGGGTGTCTTTGAATGTACAGTATTCCATTCAGTCTTGTGCAGCTTGCCGGTGCTGTCATGGTTTTTGGGACAGCTCATAAGAGCCCCCCCACACATTTACAGCCGGGGTCCCCCAGGACCTCTCTGAGCACATGGGAACGGAGTTAGAGGCGCCCGACATGCACTCCAATTGTCAGAGAAACTGGATGTATAGATCCTGGCCAGTCTTAGACCAAGAAGAGTAGTTGGGCTACACTTGAAGGAGCAACCGGGCCAAGTCGTCTACCAAAGCCTCAAAGACTGGAACACATAAAAGTTAATCAGTGCCGCTGTCAGACCGTTTGTTAGGCAAGAACACAACGTGCTTGTGGCATGGTATTACTTCTCTTTACCATTCCATTGGTCTTGCTAGTCTTTTAGAATTGAGCGATACGTGTTTCAAGAAGTCCAGGAGTAGTTCCTGAGACTTTTACTGGAAATGTGCATAGGTTTCATTACAATCTGTGAGTTCAATCATCATTGTCAGTCAAACCTTGTCAAGGAGGTTTGAATTATTCTAGTCTGCCTTTTGCATTGACGGCAGGGGAGCTGAAATATGTAATTTCATCTGCTCTTTCAACAGGTGCCTCGTGAAGCCAACCGGCTGCCAAACACGCAGGGAAATATTGTTGAACCCCGGCTTTAGTCAAGTACTTGGCTCTTCTGAGGAACAATATATCCCTCAGCAGATGGTTGAAACAAAAAGGAACACCTTGTAGAAATAATACCCGATACACTGCTGGGGATTCCTGTCCTCTTTTTACCTGCTGCAACCTGGATTGTTAATCATATTTAACGTCACCAGACATGAGGAATGCACGTTGTAGTGGAAGTGTGTAATTGCTGTAATAGAATGACGGGGGTGACCTTAAACTGTCGCAGTGGAGCACGCGACTGGATTGTGGATAGAGGAGCACTCGCTATATGTTTATATATACATACATATAAACTATATGTGGAGTGCTCTTACACTCATGTGTGTACACAAACTCCCTCTCCATTCATACCAAAGGCCTGCTGTTTTCGACAGGCTCCACTCATTGGAGTCTGGCTTCTTTTCACGCCATTTTTAACACCAGCCATCGTCTGTGATTAACTCCCTGTCTGGTTTGATCAGGAACACAATAACAGCCTTCACATCACCTCACCCTTTTTTCGAAATCCCATTAAAACTGCAAATATTCAGGAAGTGTATGAACTGATACGACCGGGCTCATGTTGAAACCGTTTTTTAATTTGTCCCAAAACGAGATGAAAATTGCAGCACTTTACACAAGCTTGTGAAACTGCCAGAGTAAACGCTGCGTTGGACTCAACATGTTTTTGAGGGCGTGTTCAGCGGCTGTAATTGGGCTGAAGGGCCAGAGAAAGAGGCGGTTAAGTTGTTAATCTCAGCGTCAGGATCTGTCTGGCATCACGTCCCGAGCGCGTCGGCAGTATAGTGGAAGCGACGGCCAGCTTAAAAACACAAGCTGAGTAGTACAGTGAGTTCTATTGTTTTTGTTTTCTCTGGTTGTTAGAGCTCTTTAGCTTGGGCTCAAATGCTGGCAAGGGCCACAGCTTCAGAGGGTTTTATGTCCAAGGACTATTAGTGGAGTTTGTCTGACTTAATCAACCCTACATTTTATTTGCTTTCTGCTATGTTGAACCACGATACAAGCATTAAAGCAACATTTTAGAAATGGAAGGATTTGGGTGGCATAGATTTTAGATTTTCTATATCAAGAAGGAACACAGAGCAGATTGATGAAATCTTGCTGCAGCATGAATGCTGTTGTAGTGAATAAAGTTGTTTCACTTGTTATGTAAGCAGTCAGAGCTTACATTGCCCCTGATGGCTGCAACGTTAACTAATCGTCGCCCAAATAATCTGTTGGTGGATCATCATTATGATGCTTTTTATAATGTGTTTATCATTCTAAGCAGATCTACTGCCATGGGATGTATTGTTTCTCATATTATGGTCTGGGCATAGAGTAATTGAGTTGATAGATCCAGCTAACTATCTGCTCCTACAGCTTGATGCCGGTTTAAGTAGCTTTGTGGAGGAAGGGGATCTTCTCTCAGATCCCTTTCAGATCTTCCCTCAGGTTATTTATTACCTCAGTAAACATGAGTTTATGCTCTCAATCTCTAGTTTCAAGTCTTTCTTCAATACAGCATGATGTTCATTTATTAAATTATGGTCCCATTTAGAGTCAAATAGACCATAAAGCAGGAAATGCTTTTGGGTCGGGCTACCTTGTGATTGACAGGTTGCTACCACAGAGTTGTCCAGAAGTGGGAGTCATCTGTGTTTTGGAATTACAACTTTAACCCTTTCACAGTGTGTCTTAAATTTGTGAAAATTAATTGTAACTTTTTGGTAGACTAAAAACCTCTCTCTTCTGGTTGCAAAAACCAAGATGGCAACGGCCAAAAACCAAGATGGCCAGAATGACCACTCTCAAGGCTTCGGAACGAAAGTTCACAGACAAATGGGTGATGTCACAGTGACTTTGCCCACTTCTTTTATACAGCCTATGGTCATTGCTCTGCCTTTAGACCACATTTTAGAAAAACAGAGTTATTTTTTTAAAAGTTCCCTTTTCATTTTGGGACCAAGTAAAATTGTTGACATATGTTGAGATTTAAATATGTCAAAGAATTCTTCTCTTATCCCCAAAAACTGTGCAATTTTGCGTGAATGTGGCATCCTGTGACTTTCCAACTCTAGCTGATGTGCACACAGTAACAAAAACAACGACCATGCTGCACCAGAGCTCTAAGCCTCGGCTAAACAAGGCCAGATGTGAGCAAGGAACATGGGCTCTTTATTCCCCCGTGCCTTGGTTTGCTCGTGGCATCACGCTTCCTCGGATTGGCCAAGACAAATTGATATCAGACAGAGCTATTTCAAAATTGTTCAAATAGCTCTGTCTGATATTGTGGAGTGCACTTCATTCCTCAAGGCAGTTCTTCTTTCCCTCTCTCTCTCTCTCTCTCTCTCTCTCTCTCTCTCTCTCTCTCTCTCTCTCTCTCTTTTTTCTTTCTCCAAGTAATAAAAGCTAAGACATGTGAATATTTTGAGATGTTGTGACCCAGTTATTGTGGACTGGACTGCCTGATCCATTTAGTCCTCATGTGGATGCTGACGTGTGCAGCTAAGGTAGAAAGTTGAACGATGAAACTAAAGAAGTAAGTGTGGTGTAGAAACAAGACCAACAGTCAAAGGCCTACTAGCTGCCCTGCTTTGTTCATCACAGCCCATCAAGGTTTTGGCAAAAAATTTACAAACTACTAATGATCTCACTACTCTTGACATACCTTACCTCTAGTGAGGTTAAAAGTATAGAGATTGTCAAGAGCATGAGCAGAAAAGTTACGAAGTTTCTGAAATGAAGAAGGGTTAATCATCTGTAGAGCGTAGGTGTTTTCTGTAAGTTCCGTGGCTGTCTCCCCGGGAAGATTTTGATAGTTGCCGTATATAGTGCTCCCGGAAACGTCAAGGCTTCACCATAAACATTAGGACTCATGATCCGAGGTTGATCTCTGAAAAGACCTCCGCATCGCTCAAGAAGTGCTTTATCAATCCCTGATATGATTTATACACTCTGCTGTTGTTATTCATTTCAAACTCTCACACACATGCGCACACAGGACTTGGGGTGGGGCAATGTAGGATGTTAGCACAGGTTGCAAGCAAGGAGTTAGGGTTTTTGGTGCCTTGCTTAAGGGCACCTTAGCAGTGTGGTAGGCAGGATTACGAACGATGATCAAATCATCTTGCTACATAACTAGCTTGCTACCTTGTTGCATTAATGAAACGATATAAATATAACAGCAAACACCAACACAGGCTGAGTAATTGAAGTCATGCTGACATTTTCATCCAAGACCACTACAGGAGCAAGAAGAAAGCAGATGTTTGATGTTTGTGTATGTGTAAGTTTCATTGGGTTTCAAGATGCAAGTGATGCTAAAGTGAATCTGTCTGTCTTTGTGTCCATTCACAGGAGCAAGAGGACCCCAACAAGCTGGCCACCAGCTGGCCCGACTACTACATTGACCGCATCAACTCCATGGCTGCTGTAAGTCAAACACAATGTCTGAATGTTGAAATGCCCAAATGATTAAGATATAGCTTCCACACTTAAATCTAAATCTGATCACTATTATAATGTCACTCACTGACTGACCATCTGACCACTACTCCTTAGAGGTCACTGTTCACTCAGTCATTGGCTCTCTTGGCTCACTTTTTATCGCCTCCCTGCCGACTGCTTGTTCTATTCGCACGACCACATTCCTCTTGCCGTGACCCCCAGCATTCTCACACACACACTGTGATGACAAACAGGCCATTTACACACTCAGCAGTTCAGTCAGAGGGGATCGACTGTCAAACACACGGAGCAAAGCCAGGGTGATGATATTTATTACTTTCTAGCCAGCATGACTGCCAATAAAAACAGCATGATACCATCACAAGACTGACGTTTTGTTGCGTGAGTTGTATTATTTGATTGTACATTCGGCCACTGACCAGTTTAGGCTGGTGACCTCTGACCCTGAGCCCATATGTGGACGATAAGTTGGCTTCCAAATGTTTGGAAAGCATAAAACATGACATTTTCAGAAGGGTTGTTTAAAGGGGTAGTTTGGATGTTTTGAAGTTGGGTTGTATGAGGTACTTATCCAAAGTTGGTGTATTACCTACAGTAGATGGAGTTTGGAGAAACAGACAGGAGTACCTCAATGGGAGCAAAGCAGCATTTTATACACCTAAAAAGGTGTATGAAAGCTATTAAGATAATGTCCACCAGTCTCCATTGGTTTTAACCTCCCAGACCATGGGGATTGCTGGTCTACTGCTGCCTTGATCAGTTAGTTTGTTGTGTTATTGCGTGACTTTGTTGAATCCAAACTAACCATAGTCACATGGTTATACAAAGAAACTGATTGAGGCAGAGATAGACCAGCAGCATCGGTGTATAGTGAGGTAAAACTTTTATTTTTTTGAGTCTGGTGGCTTTGAAGAGAGCATAGATGACGGCTTTAGTACCCTGTCACAAATATCGACTGTTTAGCTGTCTCATAGCAACGTAAACCGGCTATATAGATATAAAATGTAGAACCTCAAACTAATATGAATTTGTTTTGTTTAGGGTGTCTTAAATACGTTTTGCTGCTGCCCCCACCCACAGCAGTACATTAAGTTGCTCCCATGCGGTTTGTTTCTCCAAACTGGTGGCACGCTGACCGCCATCAACTGTCGATAATACACTAACAATGGACAAGTACCTCATTCAACCCTGCTTCAAAAAATCCAAACTATCCCTTTAAGGATGACATGCAAGTATGGTTTTAGAGACTAGCAAGTCATTTTAGGAGACAGGCTTCAGCCTCTCGTGTCAGTTATGGACTTTTTAACATTCCAATGCGTTGTTTTTTTTTATTTATTCTTTTCTTTCTCATCTACCCAAGCAGACCAACACTTAATCCATTTACAAGTTGTTCCAGGCCATGGATCAGATAAACAGTTGGACCATAACTTACACAGACCACCATAAACATACCGTAGGGCCAAAAAGTAATGGCATTTAATATCTGTTTATTGCCGTGTTGTTTGTTTTTCTGGCAAACACGATGTACCCTATAGCAACGACCCATGTTGGAGGCTGCTGTTTTTACAGCTGTTTTTGTTTACTGGCTCCTCTCGAGAAGGAGCGACTTCTGAACAGTACCTGAGCTTTGTGTTGAAGTCTGAAGAAACAATTTACCGTCATACTCATAGGAGCCCAGACAGCACACACACGCACAGTATTTTAAGTGTAGTCGAGAAAAAGTGCTGATTTGTGAGATGCCAAGAATTTAAAATCCACCAGGGCTGCAGCGGTGCCTCTCTGCTATTAGGTGTCAGACACGCTGTCAAAGCTATGTTTCAGCCTGCCGTTTTCTTTTTTACTATGTCTCCTGCAAAACAAGTCTGTAAGTCATGTGTAAGGAGTCTACAGTATATAAAACCCTGACATTTTCATACTTTGTGCCAGTGTGATGAGATGCTTGCATTCATTTGGTCCAGACATGTTGTAGAAGCTGTAAGTAATTACGCATATATTGGGGGAATGAACTTCAAATTGGATATGTATTCACATAATAAGCTTATTAAATCATATTGCATTAATGGCAGAAAAATGAATCTTCACAATGAAGATTATGACTCTTTAATAGATTAAATAATGTGTTGAGAATTTTTTTTTTGCATTCTCCATTCCTTCTTATTGCACAAGCAGTCAACTTCAGCACAGTCTCCCTTTATTCACAATACCCCCACCAATGTCCTTTCCTTATTGAACATTCTTTTTCCCTTTCCCACTATCAATCTTCCATTTTTCTTCGCCAGACAGCGCTTGACAAGAGAGCGTTCTAACATTTGGAGGTTCTCTGCCCGTCCATGACTTCACGTCTTGGCTCTGAGGCGAGCTCGCCAGGGGCAGCCCTTCCACAGTAGCTGAGTTATTGGATGAGGTCATTTTCGCCGGCCTGAGAGATTACTGTACAACCGGCTTCTTGACGTTCATTCATAAAACCACGTCAGAGCCCCAAGGTTGTTCGCTGGCTGTTCAGTGATGAATTCAAACATCCTCTTGACTCTGAAAGGCGTTTCTGTATTCTTGCAGTGTCCATGCTGGTGTGTTGAGCATCAGGCTGATTGCTGTTAAACAGAGAAGCAGATCAAACACAGAGGCGAGGGGAAGAGCCTCATGTATGCTCATGATGGGAAGAATCACACAGAACTCAGCTGTTGTTTGTTTTGCAGCTTCTCAAAATAGGAACTTAGCCTCTACCTTACAAAATGCTTTCAAATGTAATATAGTGTTGTTGCTACAGACTGATTTCATTTTTTTTTTAATTCAGTAGTTAATTTAGTGAAGGTCTGCTTTAAATTGTGCACATTTGTTACACTACATTTGAAATTCCATCTTAGCCATAGACTCTGTAGAAGCAGCTTTTTATTGGCCTTCGCCATCTTGGTTCTTTGGAACCAGAAATAAGACCAGAGGGTGAAGTACAACCGAACACTGAATAAGACATTTTTGTGGACCAAAATGATACAATTAACTTTCATGAAGGGAAAACAAACTGAGAAAGGGTTAAAGTTGAGAGACAAAAACATGGATAACTCTCAGACAGGACAACGCCATGGTAGCGACCTGTCAATCACAAGGTAGCCCCGCCCTAAAGCATACCCAGCTATATGTTGTATTTTACTCTAAATGGGACCATAGTTTACTGTATGAATATCATGCTGTATTGAAGAAGACTTTAAACTAGAGATTGAGACCATAAACTCATGTTTAGAGTCCTTTTCTCATAGACTTATTTTTCCAACCAGAGGAGTCGCCCCCTGCTGGTCATTAGATAGAATGCAGGCTTAAGACACTTCTGCATTAGCTTCACTTTTCAGACCCGGAGGTTGCAGCCCGACTTATTTCTATGCAGCTTTACACAGCTTCATAGTGAGTTCCCAGCAGCTTGTATCAGTAGTAAAACTAAAGCAGAGTAGCAAAGCTTCTGTTTTGAGAAGCTATTTGCCGTTTACAAGCTGCATTGCTAAACTGTGACTTTTAAAAAATGTGATTGTTAACAAACTGACTGGCACTCAGTTGAACTCTGACTGTAACTGTTTAAACAGCGCTCAACTTTCCGATCACATCATTCCACTCAATTTCAGCTGTTGGTTTCTAGCCACATAGGAACAATAGGATAATAGCTGGATTTCAACTCGCATGTTGTTAGCCTAATTGGGTTTAATGCCTTAGGCATTTGCATGACTATTTAAACTTAAATAATGTTGTTTGCGTTCATTCATAATGAACAATTACCTTTTTCTTTACTTGGCGCACCAGTGACCCACATGTTCCTAATTAAGGTTTTGATGAGCTGCACTCATCACTCACTCAGTTAACAAGGCACTGACGACTAGCTCCGAGGCATAGTTCTGGCTCTGAGGGGTCACTTCCCATAATAAGGATTTGGGGAAGTACCTTCTGCTGGTTTACCAACTAGCTATAATAGTATCAGTATGTGCATTTGGCCACAGGTTCCAATGAGCTTACAAATAGCAGATGTAGGAAGGAGCCGCTTGGCGAGACTCATTGACACGATGAACTGGCTCACAGCACGACCAAATCATCCACTCTCCCCAACACTTATTGAGTCCAACGTCCCATCGATGATGAACATATTCCTTCAGAGAAAACAGGAGCCAGAGCCTTTACTTCTTGGCACAGGGGTCCCTGAACCATCTGGACTTGAGGCTAAGTCGACAGGATGGATGTTTTGACTGCACTGTTTCTAGATTAAACACTCTCACACAGTGGACAGACCGGAGCTGTTGTTAGGTAGTCAAACACGAGGTCCCGCTTCAGTTAGCTGTGTAGCTGCTGTTAGTATAAAGTGTCCCAGTTGCACCCAATTTTGACCTTTATGCCTTTTTTAAAAAAGGGATTGGACAACAGGGTCACATTCAAGTAAATATTTAGTTCAAGGCGAGTTAACGGGCAGTCACTGTGACTAGCTTACTCTACTGCTGAAACGAATGCTGTTTGAACCTCAGACCTTGGCAGTGAGCTGCCTTGGAGAAAGCCTGGAGAGGCTAAACAGAAGCCCTGTGGCCTTGACTAATGGGAGCACAGCAGCTCTTTGATGTTAGTGAGGGGGAGCCTTTAAGTGATGCAGAAATGAATTAACACCACCGCCGGTCAAAGTGTTGTTTTTTTTTTATGATTTGTTATATGCTTGATTGGAGCTAATTGCCTGCATGACTTCTTTTGGCATGTTGTATAGCTCCATGCAGTGCTTTAAAAGGAAAGCAACATTGGAGAGGGGGGCTACTAATTAGGCTTTGATTACCTGTGATGATAAGTCTTATTGAAACAAACACGTTAATTTGTAAAGAGGAGGAAATGTGTTCTATTCATGGCTGCTAAATTAAGATTAACATTCAGATGTTGGTTCTGTAGGAATTCAGTCCAGTCGCCACGGAAACTGTTGCTGTTGTAATTTTCTGGAGACCACGTAGTATATTCAGTGAACGTTATTATAATTTACGTGGTATGATAACGAATACACCAAGCCGTAAAAGTCCACTGAGGGCTGATAGGAGGGGTGTTGGGTGGGTCAAGCACCCTTTCACCCAGGAGACTGCTGTTTGGGTCCTGTTTGAAACCAAAAGCAAACGTTGACTCTGGGCTTGTTACTTAATGTTGTTATGCTTGAAACGTAAGGTTACGTAAGAAAGTCTGCCAAGGCAGATTGTTATTTCCTTACTCTAGTCCTGTTGTTACTGTTGCTACACAACATTGCTACCCTACGTTGCTACCCTACGTTGTTACCCTACGTTGTTACCCTATGTCGTTATGTTACGTTGTTACCCTACGTTGTTACCCTACGTTGTTACCCTATGTCGTTATGTTACGTTGTTACCCTACGTTGTCGCGCTACACCACGATGCTTTGTTTTTCACAATGTTAATCATGTGGCATTGTGAAACATACTTTTTTGTTCAGAAACATCAACATTCAACGTATTTTGTGTGCAGAAATGTTAAATGTCAGCATTTTTTCTGGCTTGTCTGTCAGCAATCTTGTCCTCAGGTAGGTTGCCCAGTGGCACCTCGCTTTAAAGCTGAAAATTCAGATATTAATCGTCTATCTTTCCACTAAATTACAATTAATTTCTTCCCATTTCTGCAGATGCAGACCCTTTTTGCCTTCGATGAGGAGGAAATGGAAATGAGAAACAAGGTGGTGGAAGATCTGAAGACAGCACTTCGGACCCAACCGATGAGGTAAGCAAATCTCTCGCCTGTCCAACTGAAGTGTAACCTTTTCCTTTGGTGCAGGCAGCACAGAGCTCTGCATTGATCGGTTCTCCTTCATGTTCATGCATTCCGGCCGTTGGACGTGTTGAGGTAAAACCGCACATGTGAAATCTAGTTAACAATGTAGCATGCTACAAAAAGATTGACTTTCCATGAGGTCTGTCTCTTGTCACGGCAGGATTACAGTAAAAAGGGCCTTTTTAATAATACACCCCATAATATTTTGAGATCTACCCTCCTATATTTCCCTTCCCTGACATGGTCATCAGCCGCTGTTAGGCCTCACTCATCACCACAAAGAAGCATTCAAGGACATCGGACAGCCCACTAATACAAAATGCCTCCCTCTCCCCGTCAGCAGCTCCTTTAAAGTTCTCCATCAGCCTGGGCCAGTTGTTTGATGCAGTGGTCTGGACCAAAGCGGGGGTGTTGAGTTTTCTCAAGGGGAGCTTCGAAGTGACAAACCTAATGTGCAGAGTGACAGAAAACCCAGGGCAGCCTAAGAGTCTGGGTCATGTCTGGGTTATATATATGTGTGTGTGTGTGTGTGTGTGTGTGTGTGTGTGTGTGTGTGTGTGTGTGTGTGTGTGTGTGTGTGTGTGTGTGTGTGTGTGTGTGTGTGTGTGTGTGTGTGTGTGTGTGTGTGTGTGTGTGTGTGTGTGTGTGTGTGTGTGTGTGTATGCATGGTTGTGTTTGTATCAGCGCATGTATGGGTATCCAAACCACTATAACTAGGAACAAGGCTGGTGAGCAGCTGCTTGAGTCCAGCAGGAAGAATGGCAGGAAGTTGTACTGCCAAAGTAAAAGTATTTTGGAATGTTGCTGCTTTTGGACTTTAAAATTGATTTGATATGCATACATTTCTTGTGATAATTGTACAAAAATCAGTTGACCATTGAACTTCTTCTGTATTGCGTGAGTTTTCACAGCCTCTTAATGATGTTGCAGCGCTGTACGTCTTCATCAGGGTTACAAATGGCCGAATGTCAGCGTTATTCTCTTTATCAAAAGACACAACATTTGAATTCGTCTAGCAGGAGAAATAGCTTCCCAGGTACCCCAATGGCATTTTTGTTACCTGTAAGGTAAATCAGTAGATTTACTCTTTTATTGCCTTTATGTGATAGTAAGGATAACATGCAACAAAGGCCCCAAGCTGACAAAGTACACCAAATGTTCTGAATAGACTGTATGATGTAGATGAGGGAACTATACACTCATCAAATCTGGTTTATCACCTGAACCTGCTCTGATGCTTCTCTCCACCGTTCCAGATAGGGACTATGTATCTGAACTATGAACACTGACTATCACAGACATTCATGATCAGGAAAGACATTCCAGTGAGTGGAATAATGTCATGTTTTTTTACGTTACCTGGCATTACAGCAAAGCAAAATTAGGCACAAACAACATATAACAATACTGTACATCGCCATGACATTTCCATAATGGTAACTCCGGTGAAGCATCGAATGCTGACACTTCAGTAAAGAAACTATTCTGAACTATTCCATCACACAGGAGTTGGCCAAGTGTGGACCTGCTGCTCTGTAGTTCAGGTGACACATCGCTCATTTGCGTGTGAATCTGTAGATAATTATTCACACAAAAAACAGGGCTAGCAGCAAGCAGCAGGGAAAGCAACATTTCTTAGGAATTATACTGTCATGAAGACGTCCTTATCCATTATGAGGACGCTTATTTACATATTTATTCAGCTACTTTAGTTTGGACAGTTTAGACGGCAAAGTGAAATGAATTATGGCAGCATTTGGAACTTTTCCAATCACAAAACTCAATATTGATACATACTACATGCACCGTTTTGACAGTTTGCAGGGGTTTGTGCCGCTCCGTGTTTCTCTCTTACTCATTATCTCCTTGAATGGTATTCAAGTGTACTTAATGACTCAATCGACACGGTTCAGTAATGCACCTGCACCCTCCGCTGTTCGCAGAGTGAGTTATTGCTCATTAGCACGCAGACGTTTTTGAGTACTGCAGCAGTGATGTGGGTAGCAGGTGTGTCCCACAGATTATGGGTGTTCAGGGGAAAAGCCTGGGCGCTGTTTTAATGTCCCGCCAAGTCTGGCCTCTGTGACAAATGGGCTTCAGCTTCACCTAAAGCATCGGCAGTACGTGTCATTCTCTGTCCCTGTGTGTATACTGTAAGCTTGGGGTGGCATAACTATAGCAGGTGTGCCAACTGCAGGCCAAGGTTAAAAATACACTACAATATAGATTGAGTACTTTTAAAATAAACTGCACTGCATTGCATATCCTAGTTTAAACGCAATTCAATGTAGTGAAATGATCCCTGTCTTTTGTCGATGGTTGTGTCATAATATTTGACGGATTAACATTGTACGTATGTACTTGCATCCTAATTGTTTAAGGGGGCCTTAGGCCACAAACAGAACACATTAGGTAAAATTGCCTGTTTTACTTATTTATAGATTAACACAAAACATTATAATGTTTTAATACTTAGGCCATGGACTGTATTGGAGTTTAAACATATTCATTTAGATTTAGAGCATCAGATAAATAAATATATATTGTTATGTGGGCACACCAATAAAAGACTATAATGTAAAACTGTTTAATAAGTTATTCTGATAAAAAAATATTTTTCTATGGGGTTTTCTGGTCTAGAAACAGATTTCCTTGCAGTGTAGCTGGTTGAAAGCTTCACATTCACTATTGTTTGGCTCTTTATAATTTCTCTACATGGCCCACAGTCCAAAAAAAACAGTTTGTCCACCCCGGCTGTAAGCCTTCATGGCAGCATTTTGTGAGGCACTGAGGTGTCGGTCCGTAGCCAGCTTTGATTCCTGCATGCCCTTTGGACGGCTGCCTGAAACGGCCTCCCTCCCTCCTTCCCTGTGGCGTCTCACAGAGGCAGCTGGGTCTGGTTGTGAAGAGGCGCCCTTGTGCCCTCAGGCCGCTCTGCAGGTCCACAGGACACAAACACATGGTGGGCATGCAGGGTGCCTGGCAGAGAGCACAGAAGCAGCACATTCATCAGCAGGCCACCCACTGCAGTCGCTCTCACTCACCGGCTGATTATCAAATGATAAGGTGACGAGGTTTGGGTCATGAGCTCTGCGTTCATGTTTTGAATGATGAGTCTGTATACTTACTGCTATATTTAGAATATTCTCACCGGGTTATCTTGCCGTGAGAGAGCTGGTTCCAGCAGGGAACTGAAGCTGTTGTACCAATCTTTGCTTTCTTAAAAGCCACCAGACTCCATTGGAAAAAAACTGCAATTTTACCTCACAGAACACAGGAGTTGCTGGTTTGTCGCTGTGAGTTGGTTAGCTTGTCTGTGTTATTGATAAAGTGTCTTTGGTCTTTTAAAGGGTTAAATTGGATTCTCTTCTGACAGAACAGCTGGACTGTGTCAACCACAGTGAGACAGCAGGCAGGTATACTGCTGTACCCCATCTGCCATTTATCAGACATGATTTAGATAGATAAAATTCTTAAACCAATTTAATCACCCAATTATGAATGTGATTAATTATACACAGCCATTAAACAGTAACATTTTCGAAAATTGGATGATTGGCTCCCACGTGTGAAGTCGCAGCTTTATCTCGTTTCCTCTGCCAGCAGTTGTTGCCTTGTTTACCAGCTGTCAAATGGAGCTTGAACCATCACGCTGGGTTGAGTGTTTACTCGCATAAAGCCTGAGTCTTAACTCAAGTGGGCACACGAGGGCCGGTATGCAAACACGAAACTGCTGCAGCCTGAGAATGTAGTCAAATCTGATCTGCAGTCTGGTGTGCGTTTGGAGATATTAAATATTTACTCTCTCTCGTGGTATTCTAACGTCACATTAAAGTGTGCTTGCATTCAGTGTTGACCTATTAAATCATCTGCACATCTTGCCAAGGAATGTACCGAGTATGCATTCTTGTATCTTTAAGACATGATGCTCCTCAATCGCTGTCATTTCCTTGATGAAATATCCGCGGGGGGGGACAGGAAATAAAGCTCTCCTGGAGGTCACTGAGGCCGCTCTGGCCCAGAATGCACTGCAGTCCCAGGCTCATGTCAGTAGAACATCGAGCAATGCTTCCCAAGAAGGCTCTCAGGACGTTGCATTCTCTTCCAGCAAGAATATTGACTCGAGCCGACTGCAGCAGATCCTCTCTCCTGTGTCAATAGCCCTTTGGACGCTTTGCTACCGCCACATGCAAATATTATCCTTCAAAACATTGCGCCGCCGGATCTCTCAAAGGGTTCTGCTACACAGAAGGGGGAACTTTATATCTGTTTTCACATATTACCCAGTACATTAGCGGGGGGAGCGGGGTATCATACTTCTAAAGAGCCTTGAAAGGGAGCGATGTTTTCGCTTCTCTCAGAGAGCAGATTTCTCACCCCTTTAGGGTTTAAAGGGGGGAGACGGAGAGAGCTGAGGTGGGTAGATCCAGGCAGGTTAACATGTGAGCCTGCTTTGGGCGGCAGGTGTATGTTGGAATGGCGAGAGGGACAAAAGTGGTGTACGGAGAGGGAGTACAGTCCTGCACTGAAATTAGATTAATCGGTGGTTTGTTAAATGAGTGAGCGAAACGGAATGTTTTCCGAAGTGTTTAATCACCTGAAAATAAGAATTGTTGTGTTTTCGTTAGCTTCGAATTAGATCTTCATATCTACATTGGGATGTCCTCTTCACAGCGTCCGCCATTTTTCTACAGTACCCTCAAACGGACAAACCAGACACTTGCTCGAGATTGGGCCTTTCATGTTTTCACATCGGCCATCGTAGTTCTCCTACTCCGCTTGGTCCATGTGAGAAGTTTCAGTTGGTTGCAATCTGCAACCTCACCGCTAGATGCCGCCAAATCCTAAACACTGCTCCTTTAAGGTAGACGCAATACAATCCTTTAAATAATGAAAGGTGAAGAAAAAGTAAAATAACCAGTACAGAAAATAAAACTATTTTGTTGTTGTAACAAGAGTAAATCTAATGAATTACTTCCACTCCTGACTTAGTGTCTGGTTATTGTCTATCTTCGTTTGTGTCTCTTTAAACAAGCAGCCATTGCTGAAACACACAGTAGTGAGTTACTGAGTTACACACATACACACACATAGACTCCTCCTTGTAGATTTAACAATAAACAACTCCATAGGAGCTCTTCCCTTCCTGCCATGACATACTATACACATCACAGATGTGCGCCTTGGCTGATGGTTTTATCGGGATCTGTGTATGTGCGTGTGCATGCGTGTCAGTGCTGTGTGCGTCGCCCTTTGGAGGCCCTTAGTTTTACCACCGTCGTACTCTGGGCCTCACATCAAGTCCAAATGTATTTGAGTGAGAGCGGCGCTGGTATCATATGACCTGTCTTCCGAGCGCCGCAGACACCTCGATCATGTGGTTTTTTTGAGCAGCACCTCTGAAGAACCTGACCCACACATTCTACTGTGGCCCTTTTTATAGTAAAACACATATGTGCATGCGTGTGTTCCCCCCAGTGCCCGGGGGCCAGGTGATGGTGTTTGAGAGAAGAGATGTTAAATGTGTGCGAACGTGGCAATTAAATGACGGGGCTTGAGTGTGTGTGTGTGTGTGTGTGTGTGTGTGTGTGTGTGTGTGTTTGTGTGTGTGTTCGTGTTTGTGTGGAGGTCTGTAAGGCTTCGAGGCAAGAATGAACTCTCGAACTGACCGACTGCCATGCAGGGCTCATCCACAGTTTACAAAGGCTGAATGTTTTGTCTGTGCAGCTAAAACCTCAGAAAGCTCAGTTGGTTAGGATGAAATTTAAATTTTGAGCATCTGGATCAGTTTTCCAGCGCAGTCCTGCTCATTTAGAATATTATCTGCCTCTGGATGAAGGGCTATACTTTTTAGATCAATGGAACTAACAAGACCTCTAAATGTTTTTTCAGTAATTAACAACACAGGCAATCTTTTAAAACTGTATAAAATAAAAGGACAAGCTACCTCAGCGTTTTATTTCAGTTAACCTTATGTTACCTTTGACCGTCCTTGGCCTTGACTCAACACACACTGTCACCTTTGTTTAGTCTTGTCCCATTCCAAGTTATAACCCTTGCCTCTTTCTTGTGTCTGTCTGCACAACTTTGTGCGTGCGTGCGTGCATGTGTGTGTGTGTGGCTGTGTGGCTCCACCTCAGCTTTGTTCAGCTCCTGCCGAGCTCATGTTGTATGCAGCAGTTGTCGAGTTCTCTCCGTCTCCTTGAACGCAAGCCCCGAGGGCTTTTCTAGTATGCAGCGGTTGTTCCAAAAACAGAAAAAATGTCCTGAGTGCCACTCGGCTCAGCGTGAATGTCAGCGGCTCCAAAGTCAGAGAGGATGGTAACCAATGATTCAAGTGCTCTATGGAGACAAAACGAGAGACGGATAGGAGCAGGAGAGAGAATAGCTGGATGTTGGCTTACTAGAAGTACAGTGGATTAGTCTCTGTTCAATGCCCTTATTGTTTTGGTGTGAAACCATGTATGCATCTATCCTGTACAAGCACGTACATGGGGTTGTGATGCAAAGGATGCGTTTGTGCATGTGAGCGCGTCAAGTCATCGGCGAAGCAGCAGAGCGGGCCGAAGCATCGAATCCCGTCTGCCCTCTTCCACAGACAGCTGCTTCTCTGCCGGGCCAAAGACTCGTCACTGATATAAGATGTGCAACCTTAACAGCTGGACGAGTGCTGCCTCGTTTTAGCTCCCATTGCTGCACTGCGTCTGAATCAAGTCGTATCTAACACGTTGGATTTATTTATGGCACCACCTCTATGTTCAGTGGAGGCTGAAACAAGAGGCCCATTATCTGGTTTAAGGTTTTGTTTGTTTGTTTTCTGTAGTTTCAGTTCATAGACAGGGAAGGTCATCTGTCTGTATGCATTCACCTAGTATGACCTGTCGACATGTGTGTGAGTGAGTGCTTATGCGTGCTGGAAACTTGGACTGATTGTGGGTATAGGATAATAACTGGATGATTTAGATTGTTTTGCGTTGTTTTTTTCCCATGCCTGCTCTTGCCAATACGGCAGTGGAGGAGGCGACGGAGCTTCTGACATCAAAACAATGCATCTGTTACAATGAGCAGCAATGAATCTCAACCCTCAGCCCCCCCCCACCCCCTCTTGTCCTCACTGTCCTTTTCACTTTCTGACTCCGTCCCTCTTCTCTCCTTGTCCTCGTCTCCCAACACAAGCCCCCATTTGTTTGAAATACATTTTACGAGGCCCATCAGGAATGTTGAGCGAGTGGGACGGTCGCTTACAACACGGCCCACAGTGTGCTCACTGGTGACGTTTACATGTCGTCCAATAGGTCTGCTTCTCACCCAGAGAGGTTAATGACTTGCTGCTGTCTAATTAGTTCAGCTAATGAGGGGTTTTGTCATCAGGGTTATGAAAACACAGAGAGACTGCGAAAACAAACAGAAGGTGTGAGGTTTGAGGGAGTGTCTGCAGCCCTGCCAGGGAGGATCAGACTGATAGATGCTCCTGGTTACGTTATGCGACATTTAGAATGCAGTGTTTTTGGATCTTGACCCATACGATGAACTAAAAGTCAGGATATTAACCAAGATTTTGACCATTTGTTTTTTAATTTCTTAAAAACTTCAATTTCACTTAATGCACTGAATCAATGTTTCTTTCTCCTTTTATTCTGAATCTGTGCTCTCTCCCCCCCCACCCCCCGCCTCCAGGTTCGTCACGCGCTTCATCGAGCTCGACGGCCTCACCTGCCTCCTCAACTTCCTGCGCAGCATGGACTACGAGACGTCGGAGAGCCGCGTCCACACCTCCGTCATCGGCTGCATCAAGGCCCTGATGAACAACTCGCAGGGCCGCGCGCACGTCCTGGCCCACCCGCAGAGCATCAACACCATCTCACAGAGCCTGCGGACGGAGAACATCAAGACCAAAGTGGCCGTGCTGGAGATCCTCGGGGCGGTGTGCCTGGTGCCCGACGGGCACAAGAAGGTGCTGCAGGCCATGGCGCACTACCAGAAGTACGCTGCAGAGAGGACCCGCTTTCAGGTGAGGGGAACTGAAGCGGTACCTTGAATACCTAGAGTCTTATGGTGCAAGCATTCTCACTTTAAGAAGCCTTTTCTCGAAGGCACGAGGCAGATGGCGATTATGGGAACAGGCAGACCCAATATTTCAAAGTAATGCTGGAACAAATCAAGCTGTGGTCATTTTAATAAGTTGGAGACTCGTGCTTTAACACCCTCAGACGGTTGGCCTCAGGTTACATCAACACTCTGGGCATATTAAAGGCAGGTGAGGACATCCAGAGTTATGGAGGTCAGGGCATGTGTAGCGCTTTAGCGACTAGCAGGACTGAGTCAACAAGCCACGTCTCGCACGTCCCCCCCGGGGCGTGAGTTAATCATGACTGCTCAGCTCAGCCAACACCACAGGAGCTGAGTTATTCCAAAACTTATGAGGCCTTTTTTTTATGTTGAGTTGTGATTAAGCTGCAGACGTATGTCGGGAGTCAGAGGGAACACAGGGTGAGAAGCTCTACCTGGTTCCCCTCAACGTGTTAAAACAATAAATCAAGATTACCCCTGACGTGTTTGTTTTCATCTCTGTCCCAGTTGCTACGGTTTCCGGTCATTTCAGCATTGACATATATATTTTTAACTCTATTTGAACTCTCCCATCTGTCATGACCACGCAGACGCTGCTGAATGAGCTGGACAAGAGCACAGGCCGCTACAGAGACGAGGTCAACTTAAAGACTGCCATCATGTCCTTCATCAACGCTGTGCTCAACGCCGGAGCCGGGGAGGTCAGTGCTCATACATGCCATTTTAGATAACACCCTATCTAACATAAGAAAACCTTAACTTATATAGTTTCAGTATTTGGGGAAAATAAGTTATCAAATGGAGCAAAGGAGCAAGAAGTCATATGAAATGTGTTATTTATGTCATATTTATTTATAAATATGTGTTGTTAGACACAGTTTGAAAAGCTTCTGTTAGCTTGTAGTTAAATGTTATATACAGTGGGTACGGAAAGTATTCAGACCCCTTTAAATTTTTCACCCTTTGTTTCATTGCAGCCATTTGCTAAAATTGAAAAAGTTCATTTTTTTTCGCATTAATGTACACTCAGCAACCCATCTTGACAGAAAAAACCAGAAATGTAGAAATTTTTGCAAATTTATTAAAAAAGAAAAACTGAAATATCACATGGTCATAAGTATTCAGACCCTTTGCTCAGTATTGAGTAGAAGCACCCTTTTGAGCTAGTACAGCCATGAGTCTTCTTGGGAATGATGCAACAAGTTTCTCACACCTGGATTTGGGGATCCTCTGCCATTCTTCCTTGCAGATCCGTCAGGTTGGATGGTGAACGTTGGTGGACAGCCATTTTCAGGTCTCTCCAGAGATGCTCAATTGGGTTTAGGTCAGGGCTCTGGCTGGGCCAGTCAAGAATGGTCACAGACTTGTTCCGAAGCCACTCCTTTGTTATTTTAGCTGTGTGCTTCGGGTCATTGTCTTGTTGGAAGGTGAACCTTCGGCCCAGTCTGAGGTCCTGAGCACTCTGGAGGAGGTTTTCTTCCAGGATATCTCTGTACTTGGCCGCATTCATCTTTCCTTCAATTGCAACCAGTCGTCCTGTCCCTGCAGCTGAAAAACACCCCCATAGCATGATGCTGCCACCACCATGTTTCACTGTTGGGATTGTATTGGGCAGGTGATGAGCAGTGCCTGGTTTTCTCCACACATACCGCTTAGAATTAACGCCAAAAAGTTCAATCTTGGTCTCATCAGACCAGAGAATCTTATTTCTCATAGTTTGGGAGTCCTCCATGTGTTTTTGGCAAACTCTATGCGGGCTTTCATATGTCTTGCACTGATGAGAGGCTTCCGTCGGGCCACTCTGCCATAAAGCCCCGACTGGTGGAGGGCTGCAGTGATAGTTGACTTTGTGGAACTTTCTCCCATCTCCCTACTGCATCTCTGGAGCTCAGCCACAGTGATCTTTGGGTTCTTCTTTACCTCTCTCACCAAGGCTCTTCTCCCACGATTGCTCAGTTTGGCTGGACGGCCAGGTCTAGGAAGAGTTCTGGTCATCCCATACTTCTTCCATTTAAGGATTATGGAGGCCACTGTGCTCTTAGGAACCTTGAGTGCTGCAGAAATTCTTTTGTAACCTTGGCCAGATCTGTGCCTTGCCACAATTCTGTCTCTGAGCTCCTTGGGCAGTTCCTTCGACCTCATGATTCTCATTTGTTCTGACATGCACTGTGAGCGGTAAGGTCTTATATAGACAGGTGTGTGCCTTTCCTAATCAAGTCCAATCAGTTTAATTAAACACAGCTGGACTCCAATGAAGGAGTAGAACCATCTCAAGGAGGATCAGAAGAAATGGACAGCATGTGAGTTAAATATGAGTGTCACAGCAAAGGGTCTGAATACTTATGACCATGTGATATTTCAGTTTTTCTTTTTTAATAAATTTGCAAAAATTTCTACATTTCTGGTTTTTTCTGTCAAGATGGGTTGCTGAGTGTACATTAATGCGAAAAAAATGAACTTTTTAGATTTTAGCAAATGGCTGCAATGAAACAAAGAGTGAAAAATGTAAAGGGGTCTGAATACTTTCCGTACCCACTGTATGAACCTGGACATGTAGTGCTTATTTTCAGGTTCATTGTTCTATTTTGGGTACTAGATCATGTCGACATGCATTTTGATACTTTCACAAATGTAAAAGTAAACGAGGGCAAATAGATGGCCTAGCTCTGTCCAATGGTTCTTTTTTTGAATATTTTTGACAAATCACTAACTTTCTCCGGTAATTTCTTAAATGCTAAAAATGTTGTTAGGAATGATGAGTTCAGACTCCAGGTTTGTGCTAGATAATTAAAGATCTATCCATTTGAGGTATCTGATGTGCCTCCATCACCACTTGTGAAGTCCTCTCTTAGTGTTTTGTTCTTCTGTATTTATTTATCTCTGTTTCTAGGACAACCTGGAGTTCCGCCTCCACCTAAGGTACGAGTTCCTGATGTTGGGCATCCAGCCGGTCATCGACAAGCTCCGGGAGCACGAGAACGCCACTCTGGATAGGTGAGAGTGAGACCCTAGTGAGCACTCAGCTAATAAATGATCTTCCTCTTCAACAACAACATACTACACTATGGTGTTTTGTTCAGATTTGACTTTTTCTTCCTTATTGTTCTGTGGTGAAGATGCATAAACCAAAGTAAATAAAATACTGTTATTTCTCCTCGTCCAGGCATTTGGACTTCTTTGAGATGGTGCGGAATGAGGATGACTCTGAGCTGGCCAAAAGGTTTGATACAGTGAGTAACTTAAAATCTTACACACCAATCCGTTTCCTCATCTTAATACCATGGTTGTATGGCCCAAATCATCCAAGGGCAAGCAGAGCAGTTGTCCAACTTGATAGTATTTCAAAGACCGGATTTTTTCTTTCTTTTCTCTACAGCCCCACGTTGATACAAAGAGTGCCGGTGCCATGTTTGAGCTGATCAAGAAGAAGCTGAGCCTCACAGACGCCTACCCCAACCTCATCTCCATCCTCCAGCACTGCCTGCAGATGCCCTGTGAGTAGATACCCAACAAGGAGTTGTTCTGGGCCTTCTTTCATAAGGATCAAATTCCAGGACAAGTAAAAATCAGCATTTGTGTATCTGAACTACTGGAAACGCTATAATATTACAAACATTACGCAGATAAACGAGGCGGTGGCAGCCTGCAGCACTGGCAGCTCTTAGACCGGATCCTCCAGCAGTTAGTCCTCCAGGATGAGAAGGGAGAGGACCCCGACGCCGCCCCTCTGGACAACTTCAGCGTTAAGAACATCGTTCGCATGTAAGTAGGGATTTCACCGTCCTCGACCGAAGCAGATGCGTCGCAAAAAAGTGGACTCACGATCTCTGCCCTCTGACATGTGTCATGCAGTATATCTCCCTGTTTTCTATTTACACGAGTGTGGAGATGTCAGGGATGATACAAGCACAGAAGTTTTCATCCCTATAAGCACAAAAATAGTAGCCTCCATAATTTTAGACCAGGAAAGAGGCTGAAAAATCATGGGGTAAACCAAAAAAAAGGTAATTTGAAAATTAGAATTTTTTTCCTTTTTAATTGATTTAACATTCGGACATGGCAGATTCATACAGGATTAAGATCTTATACATTCTTGCAAATAACTAAAGGTCCCCAGGAAATGCTAGTCCAGTGAGAACAGGGCTGATGGATATTACTGTACGTGGGGCTCTAGGCCAAACATTCAAAACACTATGATAGGGAGTTACAGTAAAGGCACTGTTCTTCCAGTGAGTGCATCACGCCTGCTTAAAAGCCTCTCCTTGTTCTCTGAAGCTGCACACACGCTGCTCTCATTTCTGGAAAATCCTTGTGGTCAATGCATCACTTCTAACTCAGATCAGAGATAGAGTCTGATATCAACATATTGGCTTTTTGTCAGAATGTTTGAGGCTAGAAGAAGCTTCAGAGAGGCACTGGAGATCTGCACCAGAGCTTTGGTGTGAGGAAGCATTTATGGTAAGCAAGTATTCATACGTGCAATAAGACCCGTTTTCAACACTCTATTGCTATTGTGCCTGGGATGGCAGTGGAAAATGTGATTGCAAAGGAGGGTGATGTGAAGTGAAGCTGGCAGCGGGGGGGTCGTGGGTAGAATCAGCGGGACGCCACGCTCCAAGGGTGAATTGGCATGAAAGCGGAAACTGGAGATCAAAAGGAAAAAGGGGCTCTAATCGCATTAAGCGGGCAGGCCGGCCAAGTCAGCCATGTTTAGACGAGGCCAAGCAGTCAAAGATTCACCAAGATGACACCAGGGAGAAATAATAAAACAAGCATTATGACTTGGAAGTAGTACTTTCTGTGCGAGAGATTCGTTTCCAAATGATAGATTTGTTTTGGGGGTTTTGTGGTCTGGGTTTCACCTACTTTTAAAAAATCATCTGTTTTTGTGTTTAGGAGCCAAAGTTCCACAGTGTGTAAGTGGTTAGAAAAGGTGGCATTCAGGGCTCCGTCCAACATTTCATTTCTGTTTCTCTTTCAGACGCTCTGTTCTTCAACAATGTTTCTTCAACCTTCCACTTTGTTTTTGGTTCTTACCTAAAGCAGGCTTCACATCAGTGATTAACGTGTTTAGTCTCAGCGCGGTGAGAGCGCTGTAAAACATGTAGCGTGGTAAACCTGGGCTCCCACCCACTCCCACTTTGTTCGCTAATTCAGCCACTACTGTTTGTGCAATCAACTCACTCGAGTGCAATTATTTCCAGTGGTGCACAGCGAGCTAACTAAGACGCAGGCGTGGTAAGCCCCGGGTGTCCATTACTGTCCGTTGAAGATCCATCCACTTTACATTACTGCCAAAGCTCCTTTGTGTTTCCATAAACTTTCCTGGAGTAAATTAGGCCTGGAAAGATTTGCATTAAACTGAGAGTTCCTCATAGTTGTAGGCTGCGTGCCGGCGGCCCGAGAACGTACAGCACGTCTCGTTCCGCCGTCGTTCTGAGAGCGTGAGGAGGGGGGGGGACGTTAAAACAACTGTTAAAACAACTGGGAGACGAAGCCATCCATCATCTGCGGTTGCCATGACAACTTGCGCAGGGTGCCAGGCCCCAAAATTAACACTGTTGTGCAGATCACATTCCTCCACGCCTGCTTATAGGTTATTTATTTGACCGGTGAACAATAAAGTGATTGTGTTTTTTTTATTTTAACATGTCGGATCCACGGAGCTTTCCTTGAGCTGTAATTAAAGCAGTGCTGACTTTGTGATCAAGTGCAGGCAGACCTGTTCACTAACACAAGCATTTAGAGGACAGACACCTGATTAATGTCCAATTTTCCTTTTAAATTGCCTCGTGTGCATTGATTAGCATTTAAGTGTGAATCGTTACCTTGGAGACGTTACTTTATCCTTGTCGGCAGTCGTACCTAAACACTCTCTCATGCTCTTTCTTCTTCACTGTTTGATTCTCTGAAACGTGTCTATTCTCTCAACTCTAGCCCCGGCTTCCACCGGTCCTCAAGGTTTTTTCACTTTTCATATCTTTCCTGCTAAATTCATTTCTCAAAACGCGCCATTTGATCATCTGTGCAAATCTCCCTCCATTCTCCTGTTTTTAACAGATACCCTCGTGCTTCATCTCTAATATTAGCTGAGCCCACATTTATATCAGAACATCAGCGTAACTCTGTTTCACCCCGTCAAGCTTCAAGCTGAATCAGCTGCCCAGATGTTTATAACTGAATTTAACTGATTTCAGCCCAGCAGGATTTATTTCAGCACTAATGTTGTGTTATGCAGCTTAAAAAGGGGGAAAACTGCCTCAACCAAGTCAAGATGCCTCTATTAAAAAAAAAGATTAAGATTATGTTCCGCCTTGACTTGGTTGGGCTGCAGTTGACCCCTACATGCAAGAGTTTTATTTATTATTTATTTATCTGCAATGCTGTACTCTGTCTGAACTTCGTTGCATGTGCTCACTTTTGTGCATGTGCTTCACAGGTTGGTCAACGAGAACGAGGTGAAGCAGTGGCGAGACCAGGCTGAGAAGTTCAGGAAAGGTAAGGCCCGTTCGACCCACTGCACTCTGCAGGCCCATAAAAAAAATTCATCATGCATTTTTTATCACCACACAAATGTTTTTTTTAAATATGTATTAGCCTACAAATCACTGTCTGCTTCTCTGCATGTAGCTCTTCCTGTTTTGCATTTCATTATCAGAATCGACATCGTTCAAACACACTGGTGCCGCATTGTGTCCCCTTTTAGATCACTTAGAGCTGATGGGTAAATTAGAGCGGAAGGAGCGAGAGTGCGAGACCAAGACCCAGGAGAAGGAGGACATGATGAAGACTTTGAACAAAATGAAGGACAAACTCCAGCGGGAGGGAGTGGAGCTGCGCTCAGCCAAGGAGCAAGTCCTGGACCTGTCCTCACGCATCAATGACTTTTCTGTGAGCAGTACTGCTTTTTAATTCTCACTCATAGGACATACAGTGTTAACACCTCGCATGAGTGGGTTATATGCTGCTCTGTTCATCTTGTTAAGAGACAATTTTCTTTGAACAAAAAACACTTTTTCTACATTTTATTTTAGGAACTATTTAAAAAAAAAAGAAAAAAAAGAAGGTTTCTAACAACAAATTAGACTAGATCAATGTTGATCTTATCATACTGCATTGGCTACAAAGATTGGTTTCAAGGAGGGTTTAGCCTAGCTTAGCACAAACAATAGTGGAGAAAGGAAACTGTTGGCGTCTACTTCCAACAGCTCCACAGCTGTCGTATTTCACCTTGATGAGAGAAAAACAGACACTGTAGCTCAATGGCTTTAGCTTACATTAGCTAGCTTATGCGTTGGAGCTAATTACCAATCAACAGCGTCTGGGCCGAGCAGCTGAAGTCGCTGTAAAGTTTCCGTCTCTAAAAATGTTTGTCTAAAAGTTTGGGTTTTGGTGTTTTTTGATGGCATCTAGCTTTTATGATTGAATGTATTATTGTTTGTCATGTGGTACAAATGTTATTTACAATAACTTTATTTACACCTCTCCACCAATAGGGCGTCAGCGTGTCTTTCCTGCCTCCTCCTCCTCCTGGCGGCCCTGCGGATCTGCCTCCACCCCCTATGATGGCCGGCTTTCCTCCGCCTCCTCCTCCGCTACCGTTCAGCTGCCCGCCTCCTCCGCCACCTCCTCCCCCACCCGGAGGGCCTCCTCCTCCGCCTGGGGCCCCTCCGATTTTCGGAGCCCCGCCTCCTCCCGTTCCCTCATCATTCAACTCGGCGGCCAGCATACGCTCCAAGTCCATCCCTCAGCCCTCTCATCCACTCAAGTCCTTCAACTGGGCCAAACTAGGAGAGGTGAGAGGGCGATCACAACATCTGCTTTGACAGACTGCCCTTGGGTATAAATATTGAAACTTTAATACAACTTTAAGATATGATGGTGTGAGCACGGCCATTATGCAGTATCTGTTAGCTGATGTAATGGCACAACAAATTGAAGACATCATTTCATCCCTGATCTGAAGTAACGCAGAAGAAAACTTAATATAGTACCCTTTTTTAATTATTAATCCCTTGTGACCCTTTACTCCTTTTTCAGAATGTGATCAACGGCACCATCTGGAATGACATCGATGACCTGAGAGCTTTCAAGATTCTTGACCTCAAGGACATCGAGAAGATGTTTTCAGCCTATCAGAGACAGCAGGTTTGGATTATTATTCAGCCAGTGGGATACAGTATTGTTTTGACTTGCAGTTCAGTATGTGTGTGTGTGTGTGTATGTTTGTTTGGGGCGAGCATTAAAGGGCCAGTGTGTAGACTTCTGTTGTTCCTAAAGTAGTGTTATTATGGTATGGAAAACTCTGAGCGAGGTGAACGTCATTACCACGGTTTTGCACTTGTCGGATTAAGTAGTCAACGCAGTCTTGGAAAAAGAGAAGTGAGCGTTATCGTACACACTGTCCCTTTAACATACACACCCAGAAATCCATTTTATGTTTCTTGTTTTAAAAATTGAAATTGAAATTCGCTGTGTGTGTGTGTGTGTGTGTGTGTGTGTGTGTGTGTGTGTGTGTGTGTGTGTGTGTGTGTGTGTGTGTGTGTGTGTGTGTGTGTGTGTGTGTGTGTGTGTGTGTGTGTGTGTGTGTGTGTGTGTGTGTGTGTGTGTGTGTGTGTGTGTGTGTGTGTGTGTGTGGGCTTTGGGGTGGGATGTGGTAAGAGGGCTCCTGAAAGTGCCAAGGGTCCAGCTCCAGGCCAAGATGAGCAGCTGCTCACTGCTGAATGCCTCATTGTAGAAAATGCCACCAAGCTCGAGCTTTGCCGAGTATCTGCAGAGCGTTAGTGTGAGAACTGGGTTAGTGACTGGGGTCTTCACGGGCTCATGGATCAGGGCAACGCAGAGGAAATGCAACAGGAGTCACGGGGAAGTCACGACGCAGGAAAGGACTTTTTTTTTTTTCTCAAAGCGAACTCCCTCAAATAAAATAATCAATTGAACCAGTGAGTGACTATGTAATAGGATAATTACAGTACACTGGCCTCTGGGGCGATACCATACAATACATAGCAATTAAGCTAATTACACACCACTCGTCATGTGATAATATTGTGCGATATTTTACTGCGTCAAATGGCTTCAGTGGAATGTCAATGCGCCCTAATGACTTTCCAGTCATCACAGTTTAAATCAAAGGCTCACTGGAGGAGCGCTGCTTGACTTGGTCTCTGTAGAGGCATTACCATTGTTGAAGTCCTTTACAAGGTATTTCACTGCCACGCTTAAAAACCTTCTTACGGCTAAAAGCACAACTTCTCTTTTCAGGCTTTTATTAAAGAGTAATGGGTCATTGGAGGCTGTTGCTGACAGTGGTTTACTGTGTGTATTTATTTATACAGAGTAGGTTTTTATTGGCACCGGCCGACGGTTAAACAGTGATCTCTATGGATAGAACCACATAAAAAAAACCTAAGGCCTTCCTGGCTTTGACAACTTAGTTCCATTTGGCAAGAGCGAGGTTCAATTCAATTCAAAGTGGCGATGTTTATACGTGGCATAATTGCTTTTTTTAAAAGCTTGTCATTGGTCATCTTTTGTTTACGTTCGCCCTCTGTAGGATTCGTTACCACGCTTCATTTTTCATGTTCTTGTTTTTCCATGTCAAGGCAGATGTAGATGCAATCAAAAGAATACATTACAGCACATTGTGACCTCCTTAAGAATACAGAAACAAAAATAGAGCTCAGTTTAAAAACTTTATTACTTTCCACACAGACTTCATGAGCCCCTGATGACTCGGCCAGTCGATTATTAACGTTTTGTTCTCACAGAAGGCTTTACAGCTTCAGCTTGTAGTGTGCTTAGTTGTAGTTCTTTGCTCTAGTCACCACCTATTTTCCTGCTTGACGTGCTAATCTTTGCATGTGTTTTCAATATTTTTTTTCTGTGTTTCTCTCTGCACTCTCCGACTGCCTGGGCAGGACCTGCTCACTAATCAATCCTTCAAGCAGGTGAGTTAAAGGTCCTCCGGCATCTTTTTTTTTCTCATGGTTACCTACCTCCACTGCTCTATCACCTTCTCCTCTGCTATGCAGCAGACGTCCAGGGAGGCCAGCTCCTGGTGTAATGAATGTGTTGATATGTGACTCGTCTCTGGTTAGTGTTTAGTGTGTTTTTTAATCTACAAACTAAATGAAAATGACTGTCAGTGCTGGTGTTAATATTCTTACATTACCTATCAAATTGATAACTGTGTGGATGATGCATTAAGATAGCTAGCTAGTTATAAAACATGAAGGCGCTACTCTCCAGTAACACTGGGTTGAGGATGCATGATATCCACAAGTAAAACTACATTTAGAAAAACGTGCCTTTAGCATGTTGGGCGGAGAGGCTGTGGTGGGCCCCCCCTTAACCTCATGCCAAACTCGGTCCGTTGCCTGGCACAGTTGGTCAACGCAGGCACGGAAAAAACGAAATTTTCTTTACAAGCCGCATCTGTTTCACACACGTCACAGCCGGCAACCTCAAAAAGACCGTTTTTTGTTTTTTTTTGGCAAGCGGGGAAAGCGGCTCGCACCATAAATAGAATGTGTTTAACACGCAGCCCCGGACATTTTTTCTCATAAATGTATTCCTTCTCCCTGTGGAATTTTAATACTACATTGGCGTGAAGCTCACAGAACTATCTGACTGGCCTGAGCCGAGTTTTGCACATCGTTTCCTGTTCCTCTGAGGGGTTTATAGGCCGGCCTGCATTGTGTTTGCAGCGGTGACTCACCAAATCAATTCTCCTCTCACAGGACCTACTTTTTATTTTTTTTGCTTGCACCGGCATGTATTTGTGACTCCTTTTTTAAATTCCACTTTTATTCATACAATTCAGTCCAGGCTTCATAGTTTGTAATGAGACGTGCACTACGGCCTCTGACCACTGATGCATCGCAGTTGAAGTGACTGCAGAAGCAGGACAGGCCAATCACTGTATTTGGATGGAGTTCAACCTTTTAAGCTGTGCTTGGTAGCGCCAGTGATCAAACTGCAACTCTTTTTTTATATATATATATATATATATATATATATATATATATCTGCTCCAAATGAACACATTGTTAAATACTTAGAAGAGGTCATGTCATCTCTCAACCAGATACAGATGTCAAACAGATGTGAGGAGGAGCTGTTTCATTGGGCAGGCTTTGCATTTCATACAAGCCCTCTTATAGGTGGAACTAAGTTCATCTGAATCTCTGTCTTCATCTCTCTGCAGAAGGAGACGGGCTCCATGGACGACATATACGTCAGCACACGGAAGGTCAAAGAGCTGTCGGTCATCGACGGCAGACGTGCACAGAACTGTGTCATCCTTCTCTCAAAGTACGGATCCCAGCATGAATTATTAATTATGCTCATTAACTGTCTGTTACCTGATTATAATTGCACTCAGATGCCCTGAGTGCAGGCCATGGTGTCCTTTGGGTCAGAGGTTAGAGCTGTATCTCTAAGTGTGGAGGTACTGAGGCAGGTGCTTCTTATGTCTAGTGCAGGAGACAAGACATCTGCCTGTGTAATTGAATTACCATTCATGGTAAGAGCAGAGTCATATTACAGACAGAAAGCATTGCCTCTGGAGTAGGTAGTAGGTTTTTTCTCTATTTTTAAACATTCAAGTACTATCAATCTCCACTTATGAAATAGATTAAGACACAATAAATGACCCCCCTCCCAAGGGGATTCCAATCTTACTAAATCTGAACGGGAATCCATTCAAACCCCCCTCAGCAATATGGTAACCATTTGTGTGTCTTCTAACAGCGATGGTCCAAAGCCCCGTAGAGAATTTGGATCAATAAACAGGCTTCCTGAGACCCGTCTCTGTCTGACAAAACTGCAGCATGGTCCCTGGGTTGCTCTAGTGTCAATGGCAAATGACCCCAGGATACAAACCAGACCCAAATGGGGTCAGCGGTTGGTCAATAAGGCTTCAGTGCGAGGGCTAACAAAGCTATTATTGATCACAACCTGGCACACTTAACAGTGATCAGATGCACTGAAAACAGCTGGCAGGGCTCCCCGGGTTGACTCTGGTCCAGAGCAGTATTTAGTATCAGTATCAATTTTAGTGTTAGTATCAGTCTGCTGCAGTTTTCATGTATTGGGGGTTTGTAATTTGTCAAATAATGACATTTAATGAATGGAATTAAATGATAATGTTCTTCCTCTGCAGGTTAAAAATGAGCAATGAAGAGATCAAGAGGGCCATCCTGGAGATGGATGAGAGGGAAGAGCTGGCCAAAGATATGCTGGAGCAGGTGAGGTTGATGGATGGTCATGTACTTTGTATTCACAACAGCAGTGTAGCAGCAGTCTACTACCACTGTTTGGATCGGGAACAACAATGTGGAGGGATTTGATTGAGTGGTAGAGAAAATTGATGTTCTATTGTTTCTTCAAAAAGGTTTGCTTAGCCAGCTCTTAGCCAGCACTTGGCCCATACAAAGTGATATTATATTATAGATTTCAGTCATTTCTGATAAAGAAGCAGAAAGTTACCATCCTGAGATGTTCAAAGGCTCTGGGTCTTTTCAGTTTATTTCAGAATGTCATTTTATATGGATGAAGAGAGATTAACAAACCATACAGCTGAAGTGATACAGCTAATCAACCGTAGACTGTAAATAAGAAGTGGATGTAGCCACCAAGACGTCACACGTTGGTTTGTGAACTGCGGTTTTAAAGCCTTTGAATTCGGCCATCTCCATCTCGGCTTTAGGCCTGAAAACACACTGTGTAAGGGACAAAAGTTTTAAGACAAAAACACAAAGATAATGCCGTTGTATCGACCTGTCAATCAAAAGGTAGCACCGCCCTAAAGCTTAGCCTGCTTTATGGTCTATTTTACTAGTAGAGTCATTTTCTCATAGACTTCCATACAACCTGACTTATTTTTGTAACCAGAGGAGTCTCTCCCTGTTGGCCATTAGACAGAATGCAAGTTTAAGACACTACCACATTGGCTTCACTTTTCAGACCTGTCTGTTCCTGCCTGTAATCAACATTAAAAAAAGCAACATTTTCCTGGGGAAAAGTTTGATACAATGCATTTCCGTTTGCTGCACAGACTAAAAGCATTAACATCTGTATTAACATTGTTGTCCTGGCATCTTTGCAGCTGCTGAAGTTTATTCCAGAGAAAAGTGACATCGATCTGTTGGAGGAGCACAAACATGAGCTGGAGAGGATGGCCCGGGCCGATCGCTTCCTCTATGAAATGAGCAGGTACACATTGTTATGCAACACTCTGATTCAGGTTACAACATTGGTGTGTTTCTGATTTCTGTTGTCTGCAATCAAACCACCTGCAGAGCACAGATTTGCACGGCTTGGTTAATATTCATGTAGTTTAACTTGCGAGATATGGTGATGAAGAGCAGTTACACAAATGTCATTGTGTCCATAATGAAACAGATGTGCTATGTTTGCATTGTGTAGTATCTGACTGACTGAGTCTATGGCCAGAATCTGAAATGGAAGATTTCCAAAGTGAATAACACAGAGAAACAAGATGTCAGCCACTCAACCATAAATAGATCTTAAAATATTACAAAGCACGACGTCTGTTCAAGAAGAAAAAGGTTTTGAAGCAGCACCGGGGGGGGCTGGGATCAAGAACATACCTCAGAAACTTCAGGGTGATGGATTCATCATTTAGCTGTGGAAAAAAAAGTCATGGCTGCCCTTTGAGGACTCCCATCACATCAGAGAGTTTCAGACCAGAGTTTTTTTGTTTTTTTTCCTGCATTCCATCCTTTCTCAGAATCTGTGCTATTTGTTCAAGATAATTAAACCTTTTCATTTCCTTTGGTGAAATATTACCCTGTCCACTTTGTTTCCTTTAGACCGCATCTCCCTTGTCCCAGGAATACATCTGGGATTAAGTTGTTTCCTTTTTTTTTTTTTCACCATTTAATATCCCTGGACCTTTTTTGAAAACCCACTCCCTCCCACAGTGAACTTTGGGGCAAGTTTAACACAACCCATTTGTCAACTCTCCAACTTGATGGGAGCCTATTAGATGATAAAAGGCCTGTGGAAACTGAGAGAGGGAGTTTTCTATGAATCTGTGACTTCCAGCTTTGAACTACCACTCCCCTGGACACTAATGTGACTCACTTCCCTTTCTGTTTTTGTTTTTTCCCCCCCTGCTTTTCTCCCCCTTTTATCTCTCTCCTCCCTTCATCAGAATCGACCACTACCAGCAGAGACTGCAGGCTCTGTTCTTCAAGAAGAAGTTTGCAGAGCGTCTAGCCGAAACCAAGCCGAAGGTTGAAGGTGAGGACAAACTCATTGGAGGCCATTGAAAGGCTTAAATAAGGCGGGCAATATTCAGTTTTTATTTTGGTCAACAAAGAAATTGAACATAATAACAAGTATTGTCTGCTGAAGCCTGATATGCTCTTCTATGCTCTGCTGAGATTATGTGGGGGGGGGGCTGAATTTAAAAACAAACACCACACACAATAAACAACAGCCACATATTCTTATACTCAATTTATGTGTATTTATTTTATTTTGGCCTTGGAGTAGAAACTCTGTTTTGCTGTCGAGAGCAAAAGGTCAATGAGAGTCGTTTATTAATGCAACCTGCGCAAAAGATGTAAAGCCAAGGAAAATACAAACTCATACGTTCAGCACTCAGATGGAGTCTTCAAAGGGGAGAGAGAAATCCCCTGGAGACAGTGACAAAGCCAAAGAGATTACAGAGAGGGTTTGATGAAATAAACTTTAAGGAACGACTTGGATTCAGCTACTTTTTTTTCTTCATGCAAGTGTCAAGTATAAACATTGGATTGATTGTAATAACTTGGATGTACTTGAAGTGTGCACTGTTCAGCTGCACTAAGACGTAAAATAGAAGTACATTTTAAAGAACATGCTTTTAGTGCATGGTACACGCCTAGAAAGAAAAGCTAGTTTCACTAAATGTCATCAGCTTTGAACCTTTCGACCGACGCCTTTCCCGATGACTTGTGAAATCCATTCTCTGTCGTATGTGTGCACGTGTACACGGTGAGAGCCGCTGGCCGACTGTATGTTGGCCCCACTGTAGTTTTTTCCTCTCAAGACAGCTTCCAGGTTACCATGGAGGCTGTTTTGGAAAACTGGCCCACGTTGAGAGGGGAGAGCCTCTCTCTCTCATAAAAAAACACTGCAGCTCACTTCAAAGACTCGGGGAAAAGGCTTCCAATGAGGTCTGTAGAGCGAGTGTGCTCATGGGTGTGTTGTGACTGAGCTGTCGCTGTGTCAGTTTGAGCCAGAGCTGCTCCAAAGACCTCGCTCGGCTGGCCTGAATGCTTTTATCCTGAGCTGTGACGAGCACATCACAGCGTTTTATTTGCAGGCGAGTGTTTAGCCTGGCGTGTGCTGTAGCTGGTTTGTATTTTCTGACACACATCTCTGGAAAGAAAGTGTGAGCGGCGGAATAATCCTGTGAGTTAGAGCCTCCAGAATCTGCGCCGTCTGATCCAGAACCCTACTGTTCATCGATGCCCGTAATAAAATCCTTATCCCCTCTTTATTATTCTTATTACTTTCTTATATACTGTAGATGAGACAACGTTTTTCCCCCGGACCACCGGGCCTGTTCAATAGAAGCATTTCATAAGACAAGTGCAGTGGGCTCGCCAGACCTTCCTGCAGCCAGCAGAGCACTGTCAGCAGAGCCAGAGGAATGGTTCCCATGCTGTACCGCTGCAGAAAGAACTGTAACAATAACAACATGGGTTCTGTTAATGGTTTTCACATTCACACCGAGGTTTTCCTCTGTGGAGAGAGGGAACCACCTGCACTCTGCCAGACAAGTCTGTCCTCGGGGAGGGGGTTGTTTGGAATATTCCCCTTTCCCCCTGTTGTTTTATGTATGGATGGAGAGACCTGATGGGTTTCCCCACCGAGCCGCCCGGTTTGTTGCGGGGAGAATTGATCAATCGTCATAAAGGATGTTAGAAAGGAAGGAAAGGATTGAGAGCCTCTGAGCCGAGCACAGCTGAGACTTCAGTTTCCATGGGGGGGGAAGACCAGTTCATTATATAATATGAAAGGTTAAGTGATGCACTAGGCAAAGTGCACACATATCAATCACCATCTATATGATCTCTCCAGCTGCTTCTCTCTCTCTCTCTCTCTCTCTCTCTCTCTCTCTTTCTCTCCGTTTTTTTCCCCCCAGCCATCCTGAACGCGTCCAGGGAGGTGGTCCGGAGCAAGAGGCTGACTCAGATCCTGGAGGTGGTGCTGGCCTTCGGCAACTTCATGAACAAGGGCCAGAGGGGCAACGCCTACGGCTTCAAGGTCTCCAGCCTCAACAAGATCGCTGACACCAAGTCCAGCATAGACAGGTGGGCCGGGGGGGGGACCCAGGTTGCTCTGTTTTTCCGATGTCCGAGCTCTTTAGGAACTCAGATTTTGCCTCACGACTTCAAATTGTCAAAGTGCACACAGATTGGACCGTTAGCTGCTAGCCATCGGCTCCGCTGTTGCCATGTTGAGAGCCGTGTTGAAGCAATCCCTCAATCATAGACATTCTATGAATTTATGATTTGGCACTTTTTAATACTTAAAAAAATGTCCCATCAACATGGTCCTTATATCCCTTGATTCTTCTCAATCAGTTCATATACAGATGTGAAAATATTTATATAGAATGTATAAAGTTTTATTCCTTTGTTCTGGATTTTTTTTGCAGACAAAAAGTGTTGCAGAACCTGTAATCATGCCATATGATTGTATTTCTAAACCACCTTATTACCTGAAAAGAACAATATCTGGCATTACCGGTGATGACATATGCAGTACGAAATGCTGAAATGTTTTTGTCTCTACCTGTGATTGAACAGGAACATCACCATGTTGCACTACCTGATCATGATCGTTGAAAAGAACTACAACGACACGCTGCACATCCAGGACGACCTTGGCAGTGTACCGGAGGCTGCCAAAGTCAAGTGAGTGCACGACGCAGGGACACTGGATGTTCACCATAGCTGTGGTTCTTTTGTTATTATGCTTTAAGTCATGAGCGCCTGAGGTTTAAAGCGTTGCAATGAATACTCAATCAAACAAGATACTGTATACTGTATACTGCAGGATATATAGTCAGCAATGATTTGTATTATGTTTAAATTCTAATTTGAAAATGGAAATTAACACACAAGTTGTAGCCTTAAAGTTGTAACGAAGTGCAGCACAAGTCAGAGATCGTCTCCATATCGGTTTCTTCTTCTGTCTTTCACCAGTTTGGCGGAGTTGGAAAAAGAGGTGCACAATATGAAAAGTGGACTGAAGGCTCTAGAAGCGGTGAGTTGTTGTGCGTTTGTGTCACGTTCCCTCCCATTGGTTCTTCTCCCGTCTGTAATCATGTTTCTGGAGCAGAGCACAGATGGACAGCAGGGTGAGGTGTTTGTTCGCAGCCACACATAGAAACAAGTGCATATGTGCACGCACACATGAAGGCACATACACATGATGCACTTCACAGAGATTGACTGTTTTAGAAAAGATATTCCGTAGCTGAGGAGCCTTTAAATCATCGCCAATGAGCGATGCTCTGAACTTCACTTCACTTCCTCTGTCTCCCTCCCTTCCTCCTTCTTCTCGTAGTATACAAAGCACACCAAAAAAAACCTCCCATCATTTAACACTTTTCATCCTTTTTGTTGCCCTCCAGGAGCTTCTCTACCAGCAGAGCAGGACGCGGGAACGCGGGGACAAGTTTGTGGCTGTGATCGGAGACTTCATCACCGTGGCCGGCTTCAGCTTCTCTGAGCTGGAGGACCAGCTGAGTGAGGCCAAGGACAAGGTAGCAAACTCTATAACCCCTCAGATGTACAGTTGTACTTGTATGTGAGACACTGTAAGTTCATGTGTCCATGTGGGTGGCTCTAATGCACCCTGTGCAAGTAGTCCTCGCTGGTAAACATTCATGTTGGACAGACAGAAGAGGAAGGAGGAAGACAGAGACAAAGTACTGAAGGGAGAAACCATGAAACCTCTGTGCGTCCCTCTTCGGACCCTCTTAGTCCGTCGTGATGAGTTCAGCAGTGCCGGGGAAACCCAGCATTGACAGATTCCCCTCTCGTCTTTCTTTGTGCTCGTCTCTTTGAGTTAGTGTAATCCACACTCCCCTTCTTTGTACGCCTGGGACACATGGCCTTTTGAACCTTACTGGCTCATGCATTGATGAATGGTAGGAAGTATGCAAGCTGAAGACATCAGCGGGACTGTAGGAGTCCCAAAGTTAGACGGTGTCGAAAAGATTTATTTGACCGTGTTATTCAATTTGCAGACCTTTGGCGCTCTGTTGCACATTTAGTAGCCAGATTCTGACACATTAGAAGCTTGCAGGCTGCATTTACCAGTTACACATATCACATTCTACTTCATTATGAGGCCCGTCCTTTTCAAAAATAATTATCACGATGTTGCTAAATGCCCAAATTGCTTAAATTCTCCAAAAGGATGGACAGATGTTGAGATAGACACAGATGAATACAGGAGGAAGGGCCCTTGGGTTTCATGTAGAGCCTCCCCTCTGCTTAATTATTTGTTCAAGGAGGAGGTCGGTAAAAAATTGGAGGGAAAACGGGTCGGTTAGGACGTCATGGGAACAGAACGGGAGGAGCAAGGCACCGGTTACTGCTGTGAAACAAAAGAACCTGTGTCCACCGGCCGAGACACTAAACACACTTTTCCTAGCACAACCTTAAGTGTGTGTGTGTGTGTGTGTGTGTTTGTTTGGGGCGAGCATTAAAGGGCCAGTGTGTAGACTTCTGTTGTTCCTAAAGTAGTGTTATTATGGTATGGAAAACTCTGAGCGAGGTGAACGTCATTACCACGGTTTTGCACTCGTCGGATTAAGTAGTCAACGCAGTCTTGGAAAAAGAGAAGTGAGCGTTATCGTACACACTGTCCCTTTAACATACACACCCAGAAATCCATTTTATGTTTCTTGTTTTAAAAATTGAAATTGTGCCATTCGCATTGTGTGTGTGTGTGTGTGTGTGTGTGTGTGTGTGTGTGTGTGTGTGTGTGTGTGTGTGTGTGTGTGTGTGTGTGTGTGTGTGTGTGTGTGTGTGTGTGTGTGTGTGTGTGTGTGTGTGTGTGTGTGTGTGTGTGTGTGTGTGTGTGTGGTAATTTTGGGAGTCTGACGCATCAACTCAGTGCCTGTCAAGGTTGTCTGACGCTCCGTGAGGGTTTCCACTGGAATACAAATATGTATGAGTGTGGGTGCACGCGCAGCGCTTCGGTCTTAAGAAGGTGGAGGAGAATGACTAAACAGAGCAGGCAGTCTAGTGAGGCTCATAAAGCTCCATGGCAACAAATGTGTGTGTGTGTGTCTTCCAGAGAGACACACACACACAACCTCGCCAGACACTACTACATACATTACAAAGGATTACAGTTGTCCAAGGTCATGTGGGTTATTGGGACAGAGGTTTCCAGAGGACAGGAGGGATTTTTTTTCTCTCATCCAGAGAGATCAGTCGGGTTTATCCTTAACAACACACCCACACATCGACATGTACTCAGACAATACAAGATCTATCTCTATAAAAGAGCAAAACAGCTCAGTTTCAAAGTCATTCATTCAGCTGCCACATGTGCTCCTGGCGAGGGAAATAAATATGTAATATAAATATCCAACCTACAGTAGATGGCGGTGGCCACGCCCCCTGTTTGGAGGAGCAGACAGGAGTGCGTGACTCTGGTTAGTTTGGGTTCACCAAAGTCACACAATGACACTAAAAACTAGCTAACCCATCAGTGAGGTAAAATGACTGTTTTTTTTCTATGGAGTCTTGTGGCTTTGGTGAGAGCATAGATGAATACTGCTTAAGTTAGCCGTTGGAAACATCTGACTCACGGCAAGATATAGCAGTGAAAGTATTCTCGATATAGCGTACACTTGAAACCCCATTCCCTCACCTCGCGTTGTGAACGTCGTGTGGATAGATGAGAGCAGATTGGGGTAGATAAACATAATGTTTTCATATGTTCTATTGCTAACAATTTTACTATTTTTTACACAGCCATCAGCCATATTTAGCATTAAGAAAAGTAGCTAGCTTGGGCATTCGCCAACGTTGGTGTCCAGAGGGAGAAAGGTCTTAAACAAAGTTGATATTCTCCTGGTTTGTCTGTCTGAAGGGGACACTCTCCTTTCTGGTATAATGTAAACCATGTTCACCGTTTGCTAATGTCACAAGGTATTTGGTCATAATGCAAAGTATTGCACAAATTGAAATTCTGACCTGATGATGGCGTTAGAGGAAAAGGCAGGACATCAGTGGGCTTATTGTAAATCATCCTCTGGAGGACATGACAAAGAGACCAAACATAATAGCAATCCATCCAATAGTTGTCGATATGCTTCTCACTTATAAATGTCCACATGAAATGAACACGGTTTGCTCTGGAGAGTAGCTTGTGGAAGTATAAAGTATATGCCAGTCTTCGTAAATGGACATAACATGCAAAAATGCCACTATGGCCTTTTAAAACTCTGCTGTTGGAATTTCCCTACAGCATCTGGTTTTTAATCATGTGACCAACAAATGTGGTGTGTTTCTTCCATGCTGTGGGCAGTGAATGGATCAAAGCTATACAACACAGCTAACCCTTTTATACATATTATGTACCAATTCCCTTCAACTTATTTACCACTTGCCCTCTTTCATTGAACCCTGCAGCTGCTTATTTGTTTATAAGTACTTTAACTATGACACCATCACACTACTTTTTTCTCGCTTCACTCAATAAGCTGGCACACCAACGCTTTCAGACTGGCGGGGGGGGGGTTAGTCAACACTCAGTCTCTGAAGACCAAATCCATAATGTGTTAACCAGAGCCAGTCTGACGCAGCCTGTAAAAAAAAAAAACATTCTGTGGATTTTTAACAACTTTAAATCAAAGTGTATAAAATGTCTTCAATCAACATCCATGATAAAGAAAGATAGATACAAATCTGAACACAAACAGTAGGGATGTAGTAAATGCTCTACCAAGAATACAAAGAGGTGTGTGTGTGTGTGTGTGTGTGTGTGTGTGTGTGTGTGTGTGTGTGTGTGTGTGCGTGTGCGTGTGTTTGTTCATTTATCACAGACCCGAGGGGAAGAGAGGAAACAGATTTGACCAGACACATAATTATAGGAGGCTGCGGGGATGATGGTGGGGGTTGCCATGGCGACCAGCCCTTAATGACAGGATGATTTTGCATCCTCAGAAAAGAGCAAGCCCCAACTCCTTCAAATCACAACACTATAACCACATACAGTACACATGGCCTCCTCCAAACTGGGAGGATACAATGTTTACTGTGACTTTACTCTGACGTTGGATAAGAACAGGCCAGAGATCAGCACAGTGGAGACTGCAGCGGTCCAACTGGAAGACTGCTCTGTTTTGAGATTGAGGATGATTTTGGGCTGCAGGGTTACAAAGTCATATGCCAACACAGTTATTACCAGGCAACAGCCTCCAGGGCTGAAAAGAGAAGCCAAACAGGAAGTGCCTTAAACTTGCATTCTTTCTAATGACCAACAGGGGGCGACTCCTCTGGTTTCAAAAATAAAATGACTCTACTTCTCTCTTGATTTATTACCTAATTAAACATTGTAAACATGAGTTTATGGTCTCAATCTCTAGTTTAAAGTCTTCTTCAATACAGCATGATGTTCATTTATTAAATTATGGTCCATTTAGAGTCAAATAGACCATAGAGTCTATGCTTTAGGGCGGGGCTACCTTGTGATTGACAGGTTGCTACCACAGAGTTGTGTGGTCTGGGTGTTGTCTGTGTTTTCATATTGTGTTTTTAGTTCATGAAAGTTAATTTGCTACATTTTGGTCGCCTAGAAATCTTTTATTCGGTATTCAAAGAAAATAACAGCTTCAAAACTGTAGTCCACAAACCAATGTGTGATGTCAAGGTGACTGCTTCCATTTATCCTATACATCCTAGGGTTACTACGCAGTTACAACCTTTTAATGTGCAATGATGCCACGACAAAAGTTACTGTGGACAAAATTCTCCCTGCCTCAGTCCCAACTCAAATACTGCTTGATATGTGGAGTGAGCTTCAAACTACGAGGCTCTAGGTTCCCCTCTAGTGTCAGCTTCTTACTTGTTTTTATGCCTCCCTGCCATTGACAGCCGTGGCCAGAGCATTAGGTCTTCTGGTTGTCCATCCGTCTGTGCATACATGAACACGATATCTCAGGAACCCCGCAAGGGGATTTCTTCAAATTTGGCTCAAACTTCCACCGGGACTCAAGAATGAGATGATTAGAATTTGGAGGTCCATGGTCACTGTGACCTCACATAACAAGTTTATGACCATAACTCAAGGATTCATACGGTAATTATGACAATTTCATACATTGTCTAATAGGATAAAATTGATTTTGGACAAACTGCAACTTGTTTACTGGTTGGCCTAGGCATACCAACGCGAGGCGGTAATTGTAGTTTCTGAATGAACTTAAACGAAGTAACTCTGACCTTTTCTGTATCAATAATGTCGTACCTCAAGCATCACATCATGTTGGAGGATATCGGCCGGGCCTGCTGTGTCTTCTGCTGTCTGCTGCAGAGCTGCATGTGTGTAGGAATGTAGAGCAGGTTTGGCTGCAGGCATCGTCCTGGCACAGAGCCCTGGGCAGCTTGGACCAAACAGGGTGGACATACGGTGGTCAAATCATGCAGTCGTTCTCCCAGTGTGTGTGTGTGTGTGTGTGTGTGTGTGTGTGTGTGTGTGTGTGTGTGTGTGTGTGTGTGTGTGTGTGTGTGTGTGTGTGTGTGTGTGTGTGTGTGTGTGTGTGTGTGTGTGTGTGTGTGTGTGTGTGTGTGTGTGTGTGTGTGTGTGTGTGTGTGTGTGTGATGTATGGGAGCAAAGGCATGCATGTGTAGGCTCATGTGGTACTTTCACTACTAGAACAAACTAAGAGATCTGGGCCGTAGCTTAGAATACAGTAAGCTCTTTATCAAAATGTTAAAATATATGTATATATTTACATATTAATGGTTATCTCTGTGCAGTTCACCAAATCTCTGAAGCACTTTGGGGAAGAAGAAGGGAGGATGCAGCCCGATGAGTTCTTCGGGATCTTCGACACCTTCTTGCAGTCGTTCAGCGAGGCGCGGCAGGACCTGGAGAACATGCAGCGCCGCAAAGACGAGGAGGAGAGGAGGGCACGGATGGAGGCCATGGTGAGACACACATTGAGAGAAAAAAAACGTCAATGGTTTGGAGAGGGGGGCTTGGGGGGGGGACGGACTCTTTCTTTCTTGCCAGTGCCAAGAATTTAAAAACATTGTCTCTTATTTTGTGCACTAACTTCCTGATTCTCCCCAGCTCAAGGAGCAGAGGGAGCGGGAACGGCGGGCCAAGAAGAGCGGGGCCTCAGACGAGGTCGGCGGGGAGTTCGACGACCTGGTGTCGGCGCTGCGCTCCGGCGAGGTCTTCGACAAGGACCTGAACAAATTCAAGCGGAACCGCAAGCGCTCCGTCAACCAGCTGGTGGAGGGTGGGGGCCGCGAACGGGCCGTCACCAAGGTCAACTACTAGGTCGAGAAAAAGGAAGGAAAAAAGACAAAAACAAAACACTAGACACTTAAACTCTGCCGTGGTTTAGATCTCCTAACACCTTTAGGTCCAGGTCCTGGACCATTGACGTTGGACAGGATGTAAATAACGGCCGGACTGGACATGTAGAGACATGTGTGGACAGCCACGCCGTTTTGAAGGATACCCTCCTCTGATTGGTCTTGGGAAGCTGTCCCCGACCCGTTGGTCCTGGACGCTGTGTGATCTCCTGAGCTGGGCGAAGGACAGTTGGGGTCTACGGATGGACGGACAGACCACTGTGACACATTACCCCATATCTTTTTCACCATGTCCGCCTAACACTGTGCTCAAGCTTCCAACCCTGTTTTCTCACGGCTCCTCTTTTTCCCCCACAAACCCCTCACTCTTCCTCAGTACGGTCCTCGAGGCCCGAGCTGGAGCAGCCCTACCTGGCTCTAAAACACACAGGACTCTGGGATCAGCCCGTCTCTGTACATAGACTCGAGGCCGAGAGGACGGAATGGAAGAAGGGCTTTCGTCAGATTGGAACTGAAAAGAGAAGGTGGGAAGGGTGGAAGTAAGCCATACCATCCACGGTCATGGTTGCTCCAAGTGTCCCACAGAAAAGAGACAATCAGCTCAGAATAGACGGGTATTCATGAATTTCCTTGACTGGAAAAAAGGGATGTGCAGTCTGCATATCCCAGAATGCTTTGTAGGCTTCTGAGAGAGAGAGAGAGAGAGAGAGAGGAAGGAGGGTACACGCTTCGTCCCAACGACCACACAGCATTCCCAGGGAGGACGTACGTACGTCCCGGGCTGCAATTTTTTTAAGAGGATAAAACTCGTCTCAAGGAAAACCATCTTCTCAGCTTGATCCGCTCGACAAAATGATGACTGTGCCACAAAGGGTCGAGCCTCATGTCCACCCGTCAATGGTTTCCTCGTGGCTCCGGCATTAAGCAGTGCCAAAGCAAAGAGAGAACAAATGTATTAATACGAAAAACATACTGCAATTAGGCGATGATATATATTTATATTTAGATACAGACAAGCTAATTGCAAAGATTTGTTGAGTTTTTTTTATGTTTTCTTGGCATTTTTAGGGTTTTGTACACACAATGCATTATTTGTTGGTGTTGCAAGTTCACATCGGTGTTGACGTGAATTTCTATACATTTTGCGCTTTATGTAAAAAAACAACAAAAAAAAACAATAATTGCTTGTCCTTTTCACACCTGTACGTCTTGTTTGCACTGTCGCTTTTCTGACCAACTTTACACTCCACAAGCTGATCTCCGGTGCCCGTGTATGGCAGGTCTCATTGGGCCTCTAGTGGTCTCCGTTATCTGCAGGGTCCGATCCACTGGTGCTAAAACACGCTCCAGACAGAGCCACCGGCCCAGTTTAGGATTACTCAAATTAAACTAGTGCTTGATCCAGGCTCAACATACAAGGTATCTATGCGTTTTTTTATTTCAGCTGGCAATCGTAACACATCAGACTACACCACATGATGAGGCTGTTAATGCAAAGTGAGGCCACAACAAGCCACTTAGAGGTGGAAATGTTCTGGGAGAGAGCTCAGAGTGCATCACAGAAAACAATCCTTTCTTCCATCTTTCCTTCCAGCTTCTCTCAAACCTTTGAGATTGTGACTAGACCTCGTTACTATGGGCAACCAGTTGCCAAACATACTGAAGCCAACCTAGGTCACTTTTCCTTTTGAAATATTCAACGTAGTATATGTTTTTTTTATATTTTTTTTATTTATACATACATGTCTCGAGCCTTAGCAGCAGACATGACAAAGGCTGCGATGTAAAGTATGGGCTCCCCTCAGAACAACATTCAGACGGCCTCCTTATAGACGGACATGCAGTACAGGGTAGGTTGCTACGCAGAGAGGGCTCTAATCCTGGGGTCCGCTGTGGTGGGAGCCAAACCCTGGTCCATCCTTAGGGAGACGGGGAAGCATTATGGGTCATCAGTGAAAGTGTGGATCGACACGCAGAAGGATTTGCACGACAGCCCCTGTTTGAGCTTGCAGGGGGGTGGAGTGGTCGTTCCCATGGTAACAGTTGGAGTTTAACACCAAGGAGTTCCTTCACCCCCTTGTGTTAAGTCAGAGACATGTTCACTCTGCACTTGGCTCAAGGAGCACTTGGTGGGTTTACAGTGCATAACATAAGAAAGTGACATTACTCATACTCATTTTATATTTCATTTACAGTGTTTCTGAAGACAACCCACCACTACTGCATGTGATAACTACAGTAGTGATGACCATCCACAGTTTGTCATTTGTCCCCTGCAGTGTTTCTGTTGTGAGTTTCACACATGTTCCATTCCTTTTATCATGTTTTTGGTGTGGCTATCCCAAAAGATAATGTACAGTGTTTTCAAATGAAATGCAGCCGGCGGTTGGAATTAGACTATCTGGCACCATCTGGTGGCTTCAGATAGTGCATGTTCCTCATCGACACTGCATGCAGTTGTCAGCAGCTCACAATGGGACTCTTGACCCCCAACAGCGGTACTTCTTTGTGGCGGGCATGTGATCAGAGAGGTTTGACCTCCCACCTGTACAGAGAAAATAACTTATTTGCCTAACGCGTTAATTTATCCACACTGGGGCCCTCCACAGAGGAACCTCATCCCACCTGGGGTGTAGTCCTTTCATTTGTCCTCAAACGTAGGCAGAGAGAAGCTGTAGTGAGCTGAAGTGGTTGAAGACAATGTGACACTTCAGAGATCAAACCAAACCCATTCATACTTCCACACACAGCCCTGAGGGGGAAAATGACATATGATTGCCTATTTTTTAACCAGCATCTCATGTATTTTTGAGCTATTTCCTAACCTCCTTTGTCTTTCCAATTAATCAGAGTTAGCCTACGAGACTCCAGAGCTTTGACCCCGTATTGTAATGCAGACTTTTTACTGAGGGGCGTTGCGGCATTGTCAGTATTATCCCACGTTTATGTTGTTACATGTTTGGATGTTTTATTTCGGCCATTGACTGGCTGATTGCGGAGTGTACAGGTGGAAATCAGAGGAACGGAATTAGTAGCTTGTTCAATGCACTTTTATTATGGGACATTTCCATTTGCGGCGCCCTCTCGTGGGTTTCGACCCCCCCTAGAAATGAGGTGGGTGCAACCAAACGAGTGGTGCAAAAAAAAAAAAAAAAAAAAACATGGTGTGAAGAAGAAAGAGGGAAACAGGGCGAGTGAGGTTGGGACACGTTTACAGTCTGTCGGATGGCAAAGATGGGATTGGTGGGGACATTGACACAAAGAGGGGGACACTCCTGTCCTCAACCGTCTGTGTCACCTGCTTTGTCTGTTCCCCCACATTTCTGTCACACCATGCACTTGGCATGGAGCTGCATGCCTCAAGAAGTGTGCAGACAGTGTGACGCGTCGACTTGCAATATAAAACACACCTGTTGCACGACAATTTGTACGGCCTGAGAGAAGTTGCACCCGGTTTCAGAGGCTGTGTAAGTGCGAGGAGTCAGTATTTTTATGGTTGGAAAAAAGAAAAAGGATCCTCCACCGAAAGATGTACAGTTGGAAAAAAAAAAAGAAGCATTTTGTACACGATTGTTGATGTTTGAGATAAGATAAAAAAATAAAAAAACGATTCAAACATTGAGGAATGTTCCATTTTCCTGTAAATTGTACCTCTATTTATTTGCCTTATTTAGTTTGCTATATTTTGTATGTACACACAGCATTACAACGAGATGTTATATTAAAAATATGAATAATTAAACTGTGGTCCGTGTGTGATGGATAGTTTTGAGACTTTTTTTTCATTTCTATAACTTTATTTTAGTTTTGTATTTTTTTTTTCTCACCCTGTGTCTTTTTGTAGGGTTACAATAAACTTTTTGTCCCTTACAGCTGCTTGTGTTATTTTTTTCCAAATAATTTATTGATGCCGTAAATATTTGGGTCATAGCTATAGTATTGAAACTATTAGCTATTAGTCTGCTATTGACAGAAATTGTTTTGATAATTGAGTAATGGTCAGTTTGTCAAGAAAGAAAAACATTCTGCGGCTTTTTTACTTGTTTCATATCCTTTATTCATAGTTTTTACGTGAAAACTTTGGTTTTGAATATGCTTAACTGTATTAAAAATTGAAGATGGATTCATTGATAATAAAAACACAATTGTCAGTTGCATCTTTACTGTATGATCTATTTTCACAATAGACCCTGCACCAAAAGCATAAAACCTATATAGTTACAGGCGTCATCATTTTTTTTAATTTTTTATTTACTAACGTTGGTAGCATTAATGATACATCCACACTGTGTTTTTCCACGTTATTAACCTCACAGGGATCCCAGTGAGCATTTTTCCGTTTAAAAGACGTTTAATTTAATCGCTAGTCCGATGCCGAGCCTCTCGACCCCGGTGCTACTTTCAAAGTCGTAGAGGCAGTTTGAGCCGAAGTTCCTGCGCATGCGTGTTCCAGCAGTAGGCCCTCACTCGTATTTTACATGAATGTACAGGCAGAATGTAAACCGCTCTGTTACGATGTCCTGGGATCTTGTTGGCAGCAAAACATTTATAGTTCCATATTTATGCCTTTTTATGTGAAACAGTAAAAGCGTTTAAATCACGTCGCCGTGTAGACCACATTTCAACGACAAGCGTAATATGACTTTGGAGAAATACGTTCAAAATAACCTACAACTGAACAAATCATCAACAGTTTCAGGTGTTTTGTGACACGTATATATTCTAACCGCATTTTAGCCGTTTGAAAAGACGGCAAAATGACGTCTTAGACGTTCAGACCCAATATCACCCAGTTTTCAACCAGATTTCAACGTTGAAATCCCGGTTGGTGCTCACTGGGATATTTCCTTTGAATGAGTGTGTGTTGTAGTTCCTCACTGTCACCACTGGAGGGCAGTGAACACTCATCACAGTCGTCTTCAGCCTCCATCAACACACTGCATCATACATCAGTGTTGGTTGAGAGCGTTTGAAATAAAACGATGAAAAAAGAACAGCGGTGATTTTCAACATTCTGTTCCTCACTAGCGTAAATAGCATTTAGCTTTACTTTGGCTCTTCAGACACCTATGGGTAACGACACAGAGACTACGTCCATGTTTTATACAGTCTATAAAATAAAAAATAATAAGAATTACAAATAATAGAGTCTATGAACTCAACCAATACGAAGGGGTGCTAGTCAATAAAAGCAGATATGGCAGACAGCAAATTCCCTATATATATTCTTTGTCCATTCTTAATTTTGTGCCTCCTTGTGCACCCCTAGTTGCTCCGGCTTGAGACCACGGAGAGTTAAAAGAGGAGATATCACTGGTCTCCAGTTGTCGAAAGGCTCACAGGCCGCACACGAGCGTACCCTAAAAGTTCTGTCACGCCCGTCTTATACAAAATATATGGTCAGGCCGTGGGCCTAGTATACCCGTCTACGAACTGCAAGGAAGGGTTCAATCTCACAGCGTGATTAGATTGGTTTAACGGTGAAATTTAGGGCTGGGATTAAACGTAGATTCTTATTGGATGCTAGCCGTGAGTGTTGAGTGTCACAAAGTACATAAACAGCCACAGTCACTGGTGGAAGAAGTTGTCAGATCCTTAACTTACGACACTGTGCTGTGCAATACTAATATACATAAATAAATACAATTCAGATATAAATGTGTGTTAAATAAAGAAATAAAATAGGTGACATCTGACATTGTTGTCAAAATATTTAAGTTGTAATAAACACTGTTGTTCATCTGACATAAAATACAGAAAAATAAACACGTCATATTGGAATTGGAATCATTTCCCAATGGTGCCATGGCGACGAGTGGACCAGCAGCAGCAGATGCAGCAGAATTCACATTTAAATGAAAGTATTTGGTTTGAGAGAGAACAATGGCTATATATATATATATATATATATATATATATATATATATATATTATTATATTTTCCATCTATTTATTCCATCTATTTATCTACCTAGATTTGTGTCTATCTATCTATCTATCTATCTATCTATCTATCTATCTATCTATCTATCTATCTATCTATCTATCTATCTATCTATCCTGTTTCAGCTGAATAATCCCAGTACGATTAACATTTAGATTAAAGTAAAAAAAAAAAGAAGCATTAGCCATATAAACTATGTAAGCTAGCTGAAGTCAACATTACTGTTTGCTAAAAGTACATGGCTTAACCAATTATAATTTAAATTTAATTTTAAATTACTTTAAAATGAAAGGACGCGCCTAACGTAGACCGCGAAGGCTGCGTCCTCCGAAGGATGGATTTTACTGGTATAAATTTGCTTTGAATTTTATTGTTTTTGAATAAATATATGTTTTAATGATTTGTTATTGTATTAAAAGCTAATTAGACATTTCTTGATTAGGTTTTCATGTTTAATGAGAAACCAGTCAAAATTGTTCTTTTCAGCAGAGGATATTGGCTTTCTGTCCTCTAGACCAAAACATCTAAAAACCCATTATTATTATTTATTAATCACATTACCATTACTATTCCCTTGCAGGATTCTTAATAATTCTTATATTCATTCCTGTTGTTATTATTATTAGTCTTAATGTTTTCCTTCGTTACTCTCTTACTAGCTTGCTCTTATTATAGAATCATTACATGTCATAAAATAAAAGTTTTTTTATAACTCTTTATGACTTCATTTTAATTACTTATTGTTATTATCCTAAAGAGTTTAATCAGAAGACTTTATAGAATTACAATTTTAAAATGTTACATAGGCTTTTCAACTCTTCTAGCCTACAGTTTCCTTTTTCACCCCATTGATTTTGCGTGGTCTGTGCTTCTAGTTTACCACACTACCGTTGTTTGGTGAGACAGACTGTGTTGCTGCTGATGGCAGATGCCGTGAGTTTTGGCAGCTGGTAATCCTCACCATCTTGCTGTTCACGGCATGTGAGGCTCCACCAATCTCCAAAATGCCATGAAATGTGAGTGGGACGCAAACCTGGTGTAGAAACAGAATGTCCGCGTCCGATCCTACCAGACGCTCTATCCCAAAACAGAGGAGATAGCTGTAGCACAGACCTGGTGTTGCAACTCTCTTATTTAAGACAGAAGGTTTTCTCCTCAGTCAACACACTTGCCCTCTCCCCTGTTTCTGGAATCAGACATGTAATAAGTGATCAGGTGCCACTAAGGACAGACTGTCCATCTCGGAGTCAGATCCTGTAATCCGGGATATCCATGTGTAAGGACAGCGGATGCCGATCCCAAACACTGGGTCTGGGTACAGGTCGTTCATACCCATTCCATTCAAAGAGAACAGGAAACGTTCCCTTCTGTAACCTTCTCAATCCACTTGCAGTCACAATGATATCTGTTGCATTAAAATGCCTACTACAGACCCGGGTGTTTTTGGTAGGGTTGAAGTCATCTCTCCGGATCGTTCTCATCCACTCAGCCCTCAGCTGAATTGAATTGGAGTCAACAGGGAATGAATGGAAGCTAATTTCCTTATTGATTTGGATGAGTTTGAACTTTTCTGGCACACAACAACATAGCGCTGAATTTCTAACCTTTTGATAGGCAAGTCGCCGTTCTTTAACATCTCCCACACTTTTATACTGCTCTTCAAAACAAACTTGCCGGGGTTTTGACGCTTAATAGCTGTCAAACGCTTTAACATGGAGGATTAGTTTGTGTGGTCACACCGGAATACGGAAGTAAAAACCATTGGAGACTTTTAACCTAGCCTATTCCCTTCATCATTTTAATAATTCTACTATATTCATTGCTGTTGTTATTATTATTAGTCTTAATGTTTTCCTTCGTTTTTCTACTTACTACTCTTATTATATGAATCATTTATGTCATATACATTGAATGTGTTGTATCTCTGTTATGTTGTTCATTCTGGTCACATGACATCTATTGCATTCTGTCCATCCTGGGAGAAGGATCCCTCCTCTGTCTCTCCCAGAGGTTTCTTCCTTTTTTCTCCCTGTTAAAGGGGTTTTTAGGGGAGTTTTTCCTGTGAATGTGAGGGTCTAAGGACAGAGGATGTGAGGGTCTAAGGACAGAGGATGTGAGGGTCTAAGGACAGAGGAGGTGAGGGTCTAAGGACAGAGGATGTGAGGGTGTAAGGACAGAGGAGGTGAGGGTCTAAGGACAGAGGAGGTGAGGGTGAGGGTGTAAGGACAGAGGATGTGAGGGTCTAAGGACAGAGGAGGTGAGGGTCTAAGGACAGAGGATCTGGAGGAGTATGTGAAGGACAGAGGATGTGAGGGTGTAAGGACAGAGGATGTGAGGACAGAGGATGTGAGGGTCTAAGGACAGAGGATGTGAGGGTGTAAGGACAGAGGATGTGAGGGTGTAAGGACAGAGGATGTGAGGGTCTAAGGACAGAGGATGTGAGGGTCTAAGGACAGAGGATGTGATGTATAAATAACATACTACTTTTGACATATATAACCTTAGATTAAACAGAGGACAGAGGATGTGAGGGTGTAAGGACAGAGGATGTGAGGGTGGACAGAGGATGTGAGGATGTAAGGACAGAGGAGTGAGGGTCTAAGGACAGAGGATGTGAGGGTGAGGGTCTATAGGACAGAGGATGTGAGGGTGTAAGGACAGAGGATGTGAGGATGTAAGGACAGAGGATGTGAGGGTCTAAGGACAGAGGGTGTGAGGGTGTAAGGACAGAGGATGTGAGGGTAAGGACAGAGGATGTGAGGGTGTAAGGACAGAGGATGTGAGGGTGTAAGGACAGAGGATGTGAGGGTGTAAGGACAGAGGATGTGAGGGTGTAAGGACAGAGGGTGTGAGGGTGTAAGGACAGAGGGTGTGAGGGTCTAAGGACAGAGGATGTGAGGGTCTAAGGACAGAGGATGTGAGGGTCTAAGGACAGAGGATGTGAGGGTGTAAGGACAGAGGATGTGAGGATGTGAGGGTCTAAGAGGAGGTGAGGGTGTAAGGACAGAGGAGGTGAGGGTGTAAGGACAGAGGGTGTCCCATGTGTACAGATTGTAAAGCCCTCTGAGGCAAATTTGTAATTTGTGATTTTGGGCTATACAAAATAAACTGAATTGAATTGAATCTGTGAAGAAAACAAAGAAAAACAGAAGAAAAAAAACAGGACAAGATAAAACAACAGAAAGTGTTGCCTTTTAGTCCACATCTCAGATTGACAAGCCATCCCTCCCTTATCACCCAACATATAAATATGAATATCTACAGTCAGCAGTGTGGAGAGTACAGATTGTGTATAACAAGTTCTCCCCTGTTTTATTGTTTTTAGTGTCCAAACAAAGAACAGTCACATACATGTGGGTATCACCAGTTAATCTAACTGTAGTTTAACTTTAACATGTAACAAGGATTAGTTTGTGGTGGTCACATGATTCACTTTAAAACCACTCAGGAATTAATTTTAAGTACTTAAAAAACCACTCATATTTTATATATATATACAAATAAATGCCAAAAAAATCCAGACAATTTTATTATTATTTGGTTTTTTTATATTTAATTTTCTGTTTTATTGTTTTTGCAAATTTAAAAGGATTATCTTATTTTATCTTAATACAGATGGCAAAGGAACACACAACAAGCTGCAGCTAACAAACAAGAGTAAGGCCAATCCAAAGCCGACCCAACTACCACCCATTTCCACCAAAGAAAGACCCGTAGGGCGATGCTGTCCCCCAGCTAGGGTGGAGGCTGGTAAAACACCAGCCATCAAGCCTTATTTGACACACAACAAGCTGCAGCTAACTAACAAGAGTAGGGCCAATCAGAAGCCGACCCACCTCCCGCCCATTTCCACGAAAGAAGCACCCGTAGGGCGATGCTGTCCCCCAGCTGGGGTGGAGGCTGGTAAAACACCAGCCATCAAACCTTACCGGACACACAACAATCTGCAGGTAAGGAATAAGCTCCCACCCATTTCCACCAAAGAACACCATTAGCAGTGAAGCCTCACAGTCAGGTTCCGGCTCAGGTCAGACCTTTCTGTGAGGAATTCATTTTCTCCTCATGTTAGGGTTTACTCCGGGTCCTCCGGTTTCCTCCCAGTCTAAATATATTAGGCAAGGTTAAATGTAAAAAAATAAAATAAGGTAAAATTCATATGCAGCCGACGCATTTCCCACCCTTTTTTCTCAACAATACACCTGCAGGCATTGCTGTCCCCCCTTGGACACCTCACAGTCAGGATATTTTTATTTAATTATATATATATATTGCCATTTAACCATTTCAGGTCATAACAGCTGCCTTGGGGCAGGTAACATCATGAGGTCACAGGCTGAAGTTCAACTTCAATATTCCACACATTGCTAGCTGTGTCCTACACTTTCTTTTTCTTTTTCCATAGTTGAGTTCAACATCATAAGGGAAAGTGGGTATGATAAAATGGTCAAGCCAGGGCTTGGAACGAATGGTTGATTGAGAACTTACTGATGATGCTGAGGACCTACTGACTGTGTCAGGACAACCAGTGTCCGATGAGGATACACTGGGTGGTGCCTTCAGTATAACCTTACGCCTTGGTCTCTCTTTGGGTAGCTCAGACTTGTCAGTCAAATTGCAGAGTTCATTGTTGAATAATTGATAATAATAATATCATCCTCTAGATTGGGCTTGCTATGGAGTGTGGTCTACAATTCATCTAGTTTCGGGAATATCTGGACCCTCCGGATGTCATCGACGGCAAGAATGTCGTGAAGTAACATCCTGGCTTAACAGAAGAGGAATACAATTTGAACAAAAAACGAGTGGTTGGGGGCCCTTTTTTGTAGTTTCAGCCACCATTTATTTCAGTTATGATAAAATTGTAGTTGTAGCGTTGCACACAATGATGTCAAACAGGCTCTCAATCTGTTGCTACAAATTAAATGAAAAATATTTAGCAAAATACCAAAATATGTATTTAGTTAGACAGTTGCTACGCAGTGTTTTCTGCTTCCATATTGAAGCAAAGACATTCTCATTATCTTGTGTACTAACACAAGACTTCCCTGTGACTCTCCTGTCACAGACACTGCTCATGTAGCAACAATGACATCTACTGGCCAAGCAAGACCAGGGCATCGTCAGGGAGTGGGGGGTTTGAAAGAAAAAAGTACTTAAATATACAAACAAATAGATATGTAAATAAATGTAATAATGAAAATGCAAATAATGATGGTGGGAAGCTGTGATAACCCCCCAAAAATTAAGAAATATTAACAAAAAGATAAGATGTATTCATAACAAAAATAATAAACATTATAGTAATAACAATCATTTATAATAATTCTAATGATAATAGCTGTAATAATAATAATAATAACATCATCATCACAATAATAATATAACATTGTCAGAAAAAGTGACAAATTTCAGTATTGTAATATCGTCCGTAGTAATATTATGAGCACAGAAAGAAAAAAAAGTAAAGAAAAAAAGGAGAAGACTAGAAGAAATATTATAATATGCTATGATATAGATAAATAATATATAATAAAAGAACAAGACCAGAATAAATAATAATTTATATAAAATATTATTTATAATTGTAGTGCTAAGTGGTGTGAACAACAGCTATCTGGCCTATTTGGTTTCAACAAATGATTTCTAAGAGCAACTTGTGTCTTAATAAAGCACACACAGTCATTGAAAATGCAAGGCAAGGGGCAAAACCTAGGTCTGTGTTTTAGCTTGCAATGCCTTATTATGCTGCGTTTGTTAGCTGTAAAAAACTTGCCACTCAAATTCATGTGACTCACAGGACAGGTTGTTCAAAAAAACTGTGCAGCCTCCAGTGCTGAAGAAAAATAATGTCAAGTCAGAATGAGATCTCCATACTCAGAGCTATACATGACTACAAAAGGGCTTTCTACCAAAACCAAACGGTAATAACTTTAAACTTATTTCAAAGTGATATGTCATATGAAAAGATCACCTCAAAGCTTTCCATTTTTTAGCTTGTAATATTCAGTTGCAGGAAATAATCTCAGTAAACAAAGCATCGCAGTACAAAGTCATATCAGGTTTGCCAAAAATAAACTCAGTAGTTGCTATCTAATGTCATTGATGACTCTCCTAGAAAACAGTGCCACTGACTTGTGAGTTTTACTTAGTGTGCTAAAAACGCTAAAAACAATGATTAACCTTCTAATTTATCACAAGACCTTGGCATGTAGTGGGCGGGTAAGGTTGGACATTCCTTTACCCAACCATTTTGGGTGTTGGCGTTTTTCTCAGTCCATTATCCATCAGCTGAATAGGTGTGTATTGTAACACAACATTCATGGTTTGGTATATACCTCGGTTTTGGGGTCACAGGTTGGTATGTTGGTTGGTATATGTTTTCAGTACAACAAAATAATGTAACAGTTAAGGCGCTCAGATACTGGCATATTGTTAGAACTGGGCAGTAGCTTTAGCTCGATCTTACAGGACAGGCACCACTGACAAAAAGAACACCTGAATAATAATAATAATAATAATAATAATAATAATAATAATAATAATAATAATAACTTTATTTATATAGCACCTTTAAAAACAGAGTTTACAAAGTGCTTCGAAAGACAAGGCAGCAAAAGCATTAAACAAAAGAAAGCCTAGACAAATTAAGCTGTTAAAGATAAAACAGTACAATAAATGAAACAATAAAAACAATCGATAGGATAAAACTAAACTAAGAAATTAAATGAAATAACTAGTGTGAATAAATAAAATAAATAAGCATAAAATAGTATATGAAAATAAGATTAGATAGTAAAACCAATAATAAAACGAAACATTAAAGCGACAACATCACATAAAAGCCATTCTGTAAAAATGTGTTTTAAGAAGTGATTTAAAAGAGATTACTGATTCTGCAAGCCTTATCTCCTCAGGCAGGTCGTTCCAAAGCCGAGGGGCCCTGATGACGAAAGCACGGTCGCCTTTGGTTTTCAGTCTCGACTTTGGAACAGCCAGAAGGGCCCCACCTGAGGATCTAAGGGTACATCCCAAGTCTCTTAAATTGCCTCCTCGATTCCCTCACTTGCGTCCTTTCCTTGCTTCTTAGTCCCGCCCACCAGGGATGCATGGAGAGACGCAAGGAAATCGAGGAGAGAGGAAATGAGGAAACGTGTTTTAAGAGACATGAGACGTCCTTTCCTCTGAAGCGTCACGTGAAGCGGCGTCTGTTTCTGATGACGGCGGCCGCTGATCACATGATCACTGTACTAATATTAATAAAGACACCTTCAAGATGGAAAAAGCTTGCCAAAGTATCGCTGACACAGGTTATCCTCTTCAACCGCCGTCGGGCAGGAGAGGTATCCAGAATGCCTCTGTCTGTGTACTTATCCAAGGATACATCAGAAACACACGAAGATGTTAATTTGGCCCTCACAGCGCTTGAGCAGAAACTTTGCAAACATTTTTTACGCATGACTATAGTAGGGAAGAGAGGAAGGAAAGTACCGGTTCTTATAACTCCACTCATGAGAGAATCACTTGACACTCTAACAGAGAAGCGAGAAGAATGTGGAGTGCTGAAGGAAAATGACTACTTGTTTGCCCTGCCGCATTCTATCCACTACCTCCGGGGATCAGACTGCATTCGGCAGTTTGTGAATGAATGTAAAGACATCAGAAATCCCCAGGCACTTACCTCAACAAAATTAAGAAAACACATTGCCACTCTCTCAGCTGTCCTCAATCTCAAAACAACAGAACTTGACCAGTTGGCGGATTTCCTTGGACATAACATTGCTGTCCACAGGCAGCACTACCGCCTTCCAGAGGGTACCCTACAGTTGGCCAAAATAAGCAAAGTTCTCCTGGCATTAGAACAGGGAAGGCTAGGAGAATACAAGGGCAAGAGTCTGGATGAGATCCAGCTTGATGTGAATGGTAATTCCTCCTCACACTCATAGCTCATCATTTTTTTGAGGTGTACTAGTATAGGGTATTAATTCATTTAGCCAGTGTCTATGGGAAGGATGGAGTGCATAAATCCAATTTTGTAAAATAATAATTTTCTCAGATGCACCATCAATTAATAAATATTTGAGTTTTACATCTCTGGCACTTAGGCGCCGCATTGTTGCATATTCAGTGGTGACTGTAGTAGGCTTTACAAAATCAGGATTTTTGTGGTCGATTACAAATTATGTATAACACATTTTCTGTCAATTATCATTTTAGAGACTGTTGATATAGAGTGTTCGCAGAAGAGTTCAGAGGAGATGGAGGGTTCAGAGGAAGACATGGACGGATCACAGGAGAAGGAAGGTATGTGCATCTCATTGTTCTGTATTTAGTTTTGAGTTATTGATTGATTAATTGATTTCAACTGTATTAAACCCCTAAGATAATTTGATATTGAAGATTGTCACACAAGATTTTTTTTTTAATTTTTATAAAAAGACAAGTTAAAAACACACTTAAAAGATAGCAGACATGTATAATTCAGTTAAGTGCAAAGTTCTGGAGCTACATGTGTGTTAGAGTCTGGTAGCCACAGACAGAACAGACTTGCTGAACCTCTCCTTTTCATTTCTGGGCTGCTGTTGTCTTTTGCTGCGGCTACTCCTTAGGCTGTCCAAAGAGCTGTAGACGGGGTGAGACTGCTGCTATAGAGTGTTCGCAGAAGAGTTCTCAGGAGATGGAGGGTTCAGAAGAAGACATGGACTGTTTACAGGAGAAGGAAGGTATGTGCATCTCATTGTTCTTTATTTGGTTTTGAGTTATTGATTGATTGATTAAACTTTATTAAACCCCGAAGATAACTTGATATTGAAGACTGTAAAAAAAAAAAAAAACAGGAATAAGAACAATTATTATTACCCCCATTTATGAGGGCTCTGTATGCTCGATTGTATGTTAGCTGCTCCAGTTGTACAGCGGAGTCGGGGGTGTTATCATTAAGCCATGTTTCAGTGAAAACAAGCACACAGCAGTTATTTACTGTCCGATTCACTGATCTCAGCAGTTGTATATGATCCATTTTGTGGTCCAAGGATCGTACATTAGCCAGGATGATGGATGGTATGGCTGGGCGGGTTGGACTAGCTGCTAGCCTAGCCCGGATACATGCGTGCTTGCCCCTATTCTGTTTCCTTGCACACTGCTTGTGACGCCTCCTTTTCAGGGGAGGGGTAGCAGTCGAGTCCGGTGTTATCGCAGGCCGGCGGACTAATCCGAGTTCCCTTAGTGTCTCGTTGTAATGTCCATAACATTTTAAATCTTGCTCTTACAGAAATATAGAAGAGCCTGTCGACAAAGTTTGTTACCCTTGATTTTATTAAATTGTGTTATAGTTGATTTACAGATACATCCTGCCCTGCCTTTACTCTTAACTGCACTATAAATCCGTTTTTATTTTCACTTTGCATGGCTTGGTTTTATTGTATTTCACAGAAGTATTGTTTCTAGAGTAGAGAAAAAGGTTTTAGTTTGCACAATACACTTTCTTAAAGTAGAACAAAAAGTTTAAGGAATGTTAATATACTGTGACATGCACCATACCTGTATATGCTTCAAATTACATAATTATAAGACTTTGAAGTCATACATTGGATGGCACATCATCCGGAGACAGTGCTGCTCAATAAGTTACAAGTTCTCTATTATCAATATCCTAATACAGTCAACTCACAGCTACTTAATATTTTAAATCAATATCTGTTTAGCTTTACTGAATTAAGTATTGTCTTCACCTAGATGCCTGTGAGACAGAGGCGGAAGGAAGAGAGTCTGCAAGAAAGAGAGGTGAGCTCAGAGCACACAATTTGGATCCAATTGTGGGTCAGTGCGCCTTTTTCATCCTTTAGGTCCCTTATCACCTTTTCAATAAGGATGGCTCACTGTCGTGTCGTCAGATTCGCACAAAACACTGCGGAACCCTATTGCTAACTTTTGTTTGCAGATAGGAGACAAATATTTGTTAAACGTCATTCTCTGGGCCCCAATTGCGTCTAATCATCGATTTGCCCCTTCATTTCATAATGACTATTTCTCGGCCTGGCAAAAGAAGGGTATTATCTCATTTAAAGATATGTACATAACAGGTGTTTTTGCTTCATTCGAACAGCTCAAAACTAAATTTAATCTTCGGAATGTTCATTTCTTTAGTTATTTACAGGTTAGGGACTGGGCACGTAACAATACAGGAATGTTCCCTACAATCCCCGAACCTCAACCTATGGATAGTCTCTTTCCAGCAGACCCAGAGCTCAGGGGCACAATATCTGTTATATATACTAAACTTTCTTCTGTACAATCAGAGTCTCTGGATGCATTGAGAGCGGCGTGGCAGGCTGATCTGAATGTACAATTTACAGATGTTGAGTGGTTGAATGTTTTTTTAAGAATACATTCTTCATCTATATGTGCCAGACATGGCTTGATCCAGTTTAAAGTGGCACACAGACTCCATCTCTAAAGCCAGAATCTCAAAAATGTATCCATCAAGTGATAGTTCATGCAACAGATGTAAAAATTCACCTGCAACACTAGCTCATATGTTCTGGCTTTGCCCGAAACTTGTTAGTTACTGGTCTTCTATTTTTGACGCTCTATCCAAGATACTTAAGAGACCAATAGCTCCAAACCCTCTTACAGCCGTTTTTGGTATTCAATGTGAGGGTGATAATCTTTTTAGAGCACAATCAAACTGTATTGCCTTTGTCACTCTTATAGCCAGAAGATTAATTCTACTTAATTGGAAGCAGGCTACTCCACCCTCCTTTAAACACTGGATTAGGGACACACTACAATTTCTGAAGCTTGAAAAGTTAAGATTTGCTTTAAAGGGTTCAAAGGACAATTTTAGCAATGTTTGGCAGCCTTTCATTACATACCTGCTTGAACAGCTGTAACGATGTACACATTTTATTTTTTATTTTTTTATTTTTTTTCACTTTTATTTTGCTATGGATCCCAATAACTCCAAACTATGCACACACACCTTTTTTTTTTTTCTTTTTTTTGTTGTTGTTGTTGTTGTGGTTGTCATTGTTTGTTTTATTGTTATTATAAGAATTATTGATTATTGACTTATGTTTGTCTGTTTGTTTTTGGGGATAAAAAAAAAACATTTGTAAAATGATGTTTTGCTATATTGTGAATAATCAATAAACAAAGTGGTAAAAAAAAAACGTCATTATTGACATTAATCTCCGTCTATGATTTGAGCCAGCCAAGTGCAATTCCTTCATTTATTTAAATCCAGTCTTTATTTCAGACACCGAAAACAGGCCCATATTAACAAATAAAATAAAATATAACAAAATGATGAGTGCTTCCATCCTTATGTAGTTCAGTGGGTACGATTTGTCCTATGTAAAACCAGATTGTATATGAATCAGGCAACCCTATAAATGCACCAATTGTGTAGACTACAGTGCATAATAGAAATGGCAAAGTAAATGTCTCATGTGAACTTTCGTATGGTGAATTCACACAGGACGATCCATGTTCCTCTCTTCTGAAATAGCTCTATCTCACTGATTAGGCCAAACCTTCTGACCACATCTATCTTACTCCTTTCCATCTCCATGCAGTAGTTGTGTTGTTGATCCTGTAGTCGCTGTGGCTGCTTCACCAGTATATTAGCATTAAATCCAGAAAACATACATGTTGCTGTAATGATCTGATAATTAAAATGCACTCTGTCTCATTAGGCAAAAAAACTGTAAAAAAGCGAAGCTGGACACAAGAGGAAAGTGCTGCAGTGGAAAGGCATCTGGGGAGGTTTATGAGAAGGAACCAAGTACCAGGTAAACGTGACTGTGAAAGTTGCGTTGCTGCAGAATCAGAAGTCCTTGAAACCAGAGACTGGAAAGCCGTCAAATATTTCATAAAAAATCGAATCTCTGCCATGAGACGGAAACTTCAGTGAACAGTTGTTTTCTCTCTTATCCACCTTTCCCTGAATGTCATGGTGGGAAAACGTTTAACCTTTTGTTATTTTTTTCTTTTGAGTCATGTTTATCCGAACTTTATTCTCAAAACACAGTTCAAATTGACACTTCACTACACCATCAAACCAGTAACCACTACACCACTAACCCAACTCCCGAATAGTATTATCTTCAAGCTTATTATCTTCAAGTGTTTATTTCGTTTTTAGTGAGTTAAAAACAGCAAAAACATAGCTTTAAAATATAAGAACAAGCTAAGGAAGCTAACTTAGCTCACTGTTGTGTTCAAAGACTCGTCAGTTGGTTTTGTTCAGGAGTTCAACCAAAAAAATTACACCATTACATCATTAATCATTACACCATTACTCCAATAACAGCTAAGAGTTGCATGAGAAGATCAAGGAGACGATGTTTAGAGGTGCTGAGGAACACCCCCAGGCATAGTTTGATCGCCTTTTTGTCTATTGTACAGTTTTTGTATATCGAGGAGAATGCAGATTAACAGCAAGTTCTCCTCAGTTTTTCACCAGCTCTGCTAGTCGCTGCAGCTTGTTATGTGTATCTGTCAGTAGTTGCTTAGCTTCATCTCTGAGGCTCTACACCTTTTGTTCTGTTCTGTTTGAAGGGAGTTGACTACTAAAAAATAAATGTTATTCTTTGAGAATAAAGTTGAAACAATGGAAATTACTAATGTCTTCTGCTAGTTTCTTTGAGCCTCGTGAAGATATAAAGACTAGAAATATGTGTGTACAAGTGGACCTCACAACGTTTTTGTGCTAGTAATATGTGTGTGTACAATTGGACCTCACAAGGTCTTTGTGCTAGAAACCGGACCCCATAATTGGGCAAAAAACTTTTTGGACAAAAGTTTGGAAATCTTTAAATTTGAAGTGCTGGTAATTAAAAAGAATTTTTTTTTAGCTTCCCTGATTTTTTACAGAGCTGTAGGAGCACTGGAAAGGGTGGACCCCACAATTGGGTGAATAATGTGTGGACCCCACAATTGGGAAAGACAAGAATGTGTGT